>NW_026057586.1:16278717-16491087 GCF_023721935.1 Panthera uncia | reverse complement strand
GGCAGAAGTGAGTTGGGACGGATGGCAGAAGTGAGTTGGGATGGATGTCCAACGCGCGGCAAGCATGAACCTCACTTCTCGCGACTTCACCCAACCCCGGTTGGATCCGTACAGCGATTTCAAAAGGCAGTCCCTGCTAGTAAGGACAGACTCGCTGGGTTTTAGTCCGCTCTCAAAATGCTCACGCCAAGTCCTCCCATTCGTTATAAGACCGCGAGTCTTTACAAGCAGGCAAGAGTCCGTTGCTGTTGCTTGGAGCACTGATGTTGGACTGCAGTCGACAGGCCGCCCCTGGCTTCAGTCCAGGCGTCCCTCAGCCTGTACCGCGTTCTTCGCCCGGCAAGGCAGATGGCCACCACGGTAACAACATAAATGCCCCCTCTGACTCCACCACCGAAATAAACAGAAATGAAAAGGAAATAGGGAGCTTCAAACTGGTTCTTCCCCCCCCCCCCCCCGGCAATTTCCTGAGATGCCCCAGCTAGGGCAGGCTGGGGGTTGGTCTCGAATTAAAACAAAAAACAAAACAGAACAAAAAAACCCCGGAAAGCCCAGACAAGATTGTAGAGACGGCTCCTTTCTTCTCGCTTAACTCCTGGGGTCGGCAGGAGAAAAGAAAAGGGACTAATGTAAAAAACGATTTAGTTAGTCGTCAGGAACTGGAACTGGCCACCTGCTGGTCAGATGCTACCATAGACATGCTATTCACTGGAACAGTGTCTTCAAAAATTAGGATCTGTAGCACAGATTTAAAAATCTATCCGGGTCGCAAGCTCTTGCAAAATCCCGCTCTCCCTAAAGACCATCGCTGCCTGGGGCTGTCCCCGGGGACAGGGCTCACCTTGTCCACTTGGCCACAGTCCTCACCACACGTTAATGTCCACCCCTCCCTGCTTATCTGGGTGCGTTACCTGCCTACCCACTCTAGGCACGGAGGTTACGATCCCAGTTTAAGGTATGTGGGGGGCAAGGGGACTACTCCACGCCTTTTTCAACAATATCGTTTAAACTCCTGTCCCTGTTTGCGATTCTCTAGTCGTGTGAGCAATGTTTTGAAAGGGTTTTACCGCATACCATTTGCTGTCCCGACTGATTCTGAAGACTCACTCCCTTCCTAGCCGGTGGCCGGAAAAAGTAAGAAAGTCTGTTTAAGGAGAGGCAAAATCGGGGCACCTGGATGGCTCACTCGGTTGAGCGTCCAAGTCCTGGTTTTGGCTCAGGTGGTGATCTCACGGTTCATGAGATCGAGCCCCGCGTGGGGCTCTGTGCTGTCAGTGAGGAGCCTGCTTGGGATTCTCTCTCTCCCTCTCTCTCTGCTCCTCCCCTGCTCGCATTCCCTCTCTCTCTCTCTCTCTCTCTCAAAATAAATAAATAAACATTAAAAAAAAAAGGGGGGCAAAATCACTAGACAATGCCATTCACTCTGAAATGCTGCTGGTAAAAAACGTCCTTGGTGAGTGAACCGAGCTGGAATTGAATCTCGTGGGGAACTCAGGACCAGACCATGTAACCCCAGAGATTCTTCTGTGAGGCTCTCACTGTATCTGGAAACAAACCAAACAGCAAGCCCCTACGTGGAATCCTGATGAAGAACTCTGGTCTGTGTGGCACCCACCCCGTCTGACCTCCCCCTGCTTCAAATAGTCTTGTGGCTCTTCGTGCGTGTGTGTGTATGTGTGTGTGTGTGTGAGAGAGAGAGAGAGAGAGAGAGAGAGAGACATGTGAAGTGAGAACCTCTCTCAAAATTTGAAGATGTCAAGAGGCGTCTACGTCCGGCTTCAACCCCGGCGGGGCAGTGGCGCCCCCTCCCCTCCACCCTCCTCACTCGCGCAGGGGCCGAGGCCTGGGCCCCGCCTTTGACTTATTCTCTCGCCTTGGGGTTGACTTTCTTCCTTTTGGGTTGGCCGAAAGCCCAACAATGCGATCTCAACCACCTGCCCCTTAAACGAGAAGCCATTTATCAGTTGACACTTAAAGGAAATGGGTCACAGGCGTCCTAGCTGAGGCGGGTGGCAGGAGGATGCCGCCTGTGGCCCCGGTGCGCGACCAGAGTGACTCCGAGGTGGCCGCATTTCTGGCACCGCTGGGTAAGCCTGTGGCTTCCAGAGTGATCGAGGGAAGGAAATCTCTGGCCTCACGTGGTGGCTGGGGTGACTTATGGCTTTGGTTTCTAGGAGACCCCCACCAGGATCCGTCTGTAGGTTTTAGATTTCCTGCTCAACCAGAAGGCCGACACCCCAAACTCTTTATTAAGAAGTCCCACCATGAAGCCCAGTATTCGTCCGCACGTGGCCTCTCAGTCCATCTCCTTCTCGATGGATGTTCAAATGGTTTTCCTGTTGCCACATGGCCCCGGTGGTCTCTCTGTGTGCGTCCCTGGGTTGCACCCAGGTGCCACCCACACCTGGGTGAGCTTTCCCAAGTTCATGACAAATCATGGAACTCTGCTGCTCAAAACTTCCCATAGTCTCTCTTTATTCTCAGGTGGAAGGTCAAATCTCTAGAACAGTCTGTTGCCCTGCCTGGTCTGGCTGCTGCCTCCAGCCTCGCTTCTCCCCACTTGGGTCTCACTGGTCTCCTTTTTAGTTCCATGGATTTACCAAGCTCTTTGCGGCTGCAGGACCTTTGCACGTTCTGCTGCCCGCCCCCCCTCGCCTTTTACATTCATGTCTTGACTTAAATGTCACTTCCTCAGAGAACCCATCCATTTCATCACCACTCCTCCCAAGTAGGTGAAACTTCCTTTTTTATTTGAAAACCCTGAGATAATTATAGATTCACATGTAGTTGCAAGAAATAATACAGAGAGATATCTTGTACACTTTGCCCAGTTTCTCTTAATGGTAATACTTTGCAAAGTTGTAGTACGATATTTCAACCTGGATGCTGACATTGAAATGGTCATCTGATTTTATTCAGATTTCCCAGTTACACCTGCACCCATTTGTGCTTGTGTGTGTGTGTGTGTGTGTGCATTTTGGGCTCCACACACTTCTAGCACTTTGCAGGTTCGTGTATCCACCACCACCATCAAGATACGGAACGGTTTGGGGGCACCTGGATGGCTCGGCTGAGCATCTGACTCTTGATTTGGGTTCGGGTCATGATCCCAGGGTTGTGGGATTGAGCCCCACATCAGGCTCCACGCTGTGCATGGAGTCTGTTTGAGATTCTCTCTCTCTCTCTGCCCCTCTCCCCTGCTCACGCATGCTCTCTCTGTCTCAAAAAAAAAAAAAAAAAAAAAAAAAAAAAAAAGATACTAAGCAGTTTCAACACTGTGCTGTCCCTCTTGATGCCCTTTTGTACTTCATTCTCTGCCTTGCCATCACCCTCCGCCTGGCAATCACTCATCTGTCCTCCATTTCTCAAAGTTGTCATTTCAAAAGTATATAAATGGGAGCGTAGAAAACACAAGTCTTTTGGAATTAGCCTTATTCCCTCAGCATGATTCCCTGGGGATGCATTTGAATTGCCACATGTGTCCATGGTTGACTCTATTTTGCTGAACAGGATTCTGTGGTTTGTGAGTCACTTTGTTCAGCCACTCACCTGCAGGGTGGGGTGGGGGGGGGGATTTGTGGGCTGACTCTGGTTCCGAGCCGCCACGACCATTCTTGTGCAGGTTTTTGTGTGAACATAAGGTTCCAAGTTTCCAACTCATGTGGCAGCCCTTGGTACTGTATCCCGTCCCTCAAGTACAGCCCAGCTGTGTGTGTCATCGGATCCCATTCGGGGCCAAGTCACTTGGGGTTGGTTATCAGATACTACCCAGCCTTGGGTCTCCATAGGCTCCTTACTAGCCAGTGTATAAATACACGAAACGACAGCAAGTCCCCAACGCTGTTACCTTTCACGTAGTGAAGTCCTGAACCCCCCACCCCCTGCCTGAGAATGTAACCTTATTTGGAAATCATGTTCATTATTAATGAGGGAACTTGAAGTCTTACTGAAGTGGGGCAGGCCCCTAATCCAATATGACTGTGTCCTTATGAAAGGGGACATTTGGATGGCACACATGCATGGAGAGTGCCATCTGAAGACAGGGGTTATGCTCTCACAAGCCAATGAATTGCCAGAAGCTAGAGGGGTGCCTGGGTGGCTCAGTTGGTTAAGAGTCGGACTCTTGATTTCAGCTCAGGTCATGATCTCACGGTTCGTGAGTTCAAGCCCCGCGTCAGGCTCTGTGCTGACAGCTCAGAACCCAGAGCCTGCGTCAAATTCTGTGTCTCCCTCTCTCTCTGCCCCTCCTCCAATCACACTCTCTCTGTCTCTCTCTCTCTAAAAAATTAATAAACATTAAAAAAAATTTAAAAATACATTCAAGTTAATTAACATATAACGTATAGAGTAGTATTGATTTCGGGAGTGCACAACAGTATTTAAAATTTGTAATTTTGACCCTGCAGTGCAAATAACAAATAATGAAACATTTTTAAACGGCCCTTATTGCCGGCCCTGCTGGAAAGGAAGCATTGCAGTATAAGGAAGCTTCTAGTGCGCGATCAGCAGGTGAAGTTCTCAAAATGGCCATCAGATGGCACCCTCAGCCAAATTACTGAAAATAAGTGCATTAGCTGGGCACAACTTTGCAGCTGGGAGGACAGTAGACGCCCTGAGGTCTAGCCCCCTTTGTTTCACAGCCCAGGGACTCCAGGCAGACAGACGACTTTGCCTGAAGCCACATATCAAGGTGGTGGCGGAAATGAGGTTCCCGTGCCCTCCTAACAAGAAATCCAGTCATCTCTCTGTGATGGTACTTTTAAAGGGGCGCTTCTCACCCCGAATGAAACAAAATCCGCAAAAGACAGAGGAGAGTCATTTGAATCCTCACACAGCCCTGTGAGTTGAGTACAAAGCCTTGCAGGCGAACCCTGGAGCCTGGAACAGAGGCTTTGGTCAAATGCTAGGCAGTCACATTAACGGGGGGCTCGTTTGCTTTCACAGGGGAGTGGGGGAGGACAAAGGAGGGGAATTCACGGATGCAACAAGACGGACTGATCCTGGGGAAGTAAGAAGACTGTGGCCAGGGAAACCAAAGAGAGATCCCTGGGGGAGATGCGCTTTGAACTAGGGTTAGACACGGAGGAGAGGAGAAAAGGCGACAGACACGGGACAGTTAGCATGCGTCCAGGTGAGAAAGCAGGAGCAATCCTACATGTCAGCAGGCCTGGCCCTGTGCAAATGGCACCCTGGTTCCCTTGGGCCTCAGGCCTCCCTCTTTTCATGCTCGCTCTCCTCGCAGGCACCCCCAGCCCCATCTCTACCTCTCTGAACGGCCCTGGGCAGAAAAGGTCCTCTCCGGCCAAGCTTTGGCATCACAGAATCAAGTTAAGGGACTGCTCTCTTTCCAAGAGAGCTGGCATTTTCGGCTGGTCTGTCATGTGGGACGGAAGGGTATTGCCCACCTTGAGTAATAAAATGGAGACGGAAATGGGGGGAACAAGATGCCGTCCAGGTTGCTTGTTTAGAGCTGAGGGTCTCTGCCACCAAGAGGGGTCGCCGGGGAAGGAAATGGGTGAGTGAGGCATGCAGGGTGAGCCTGGAAGGGCAAAGATGAGCTGAGAGTTGAAACTTGCAGGAGAAGCACCGGGGGCCAGGCTCACCTGGCAAGGGGGCAGCAAAATGAAGACGCTTTTTAGGGAAATTATTCCAACACAAGGGCCTGAAGGGGATGGAAGCGGCAAGAGCTCGGCGGAAAGACCGTGCTGTGTCTTTTAGACGACTTCGGGGTATAATTCACATACGCTATGATTTCACCCACTGACGGTAGGCTGTTCAATGGTTTTCAGCATATTCAAAGATACGTGCCATAATCCATCATCACAGCCCATCTTAGAACATTTCCATCATCTCAAGAAGAAATCCTTTATCTATCGCCCCCTCTGTCCCCATGCCCGTGTCCCCCAGCACGAAGCAGCAGCAAATCGATTTTCTGTCTATGTGGATTTCCCCATTCTGGACTTTCGTATGAATTTCCACGTGTGTGGTGTGGGGTCTTTTGTGACTGGCTTCTTTCACTTAACATCATGCCCTCCAAGCCGCACGGGCGTTCTGACCCCTCCACATGCTCACCAACGCCGCTGGCTGCTGAGTTTTTGATCCTAGCCATGAGGATAGGCGTCCACGCCTCGTGGCACTTTTGTGTTCCATTCCCCTGGTGACCCCGAGTATCAGGTATTTTTCGTGTAATTTTCTCCCTTGCTTGTCGATTCTCCGTTTCATTGACTTCCCCTCTGATGTCTGTTACTTTCTCCCTTCTGCTCACCTCAGGTTTCATCCGACCTTCTTTTTTAGTGTCTTAAGGCGGAAGCTTAGGTTGTAGATTTCAGGCTTTCTCAGTGCGGGCAATTTGCTGCTCAACATCGTTCTAAGCCCTGCTCTAGCTACATCCCAGAAATGCGGGTATACTGCACCTTAATTTTCCTTCACCTTAAAGCATTTTCTACGGGGGAAGACACTCCAGGTGGAGGGAAGAGCTTGGGGGAAGGCATAGGGGTGGGAGAGCTCAGGACAAGTTCAAGGGCGAGCCGAGGTGGGCAAAAGCAGAGGGCTTATGGAACAGAGTGTGTGATGGAGGAAGGGAAGTTGGAGCCTTAGGGGAGAAAGGACTGAAAAGTTTATACTAAATGAGTCTCAGATCATCGGGTACCATGGTTAGGACGCTGTGTTATTTCACTTTCTTCCTAGATGTGGAACAAGAGAAGGGGCCGGTGGGGGCTGGGCCGCCACCGATTACTTTCCAGGCAGCAGGAGATACTGGCAGCATCTGCGAAACACCTGCATCCCGGCCCCCTGTAGGAAGCAAGAATGTGGTCTTGTGCTTTTCATCCCTGGCTAATTTTTCAGTTTAAAAAAATGACAGCAATATTTTAAAGTGTATTTATTTTTGAGGGAGAGAGAGAACGCGAGTGAGGGAGGGGCAGAGAGAGAGGGAGACAGGGAATCCTAAGCAGACTGTGCACCGTCAGCACAGAGCCCGACGTGGGGCTTGAACTCATGAACTGCAAGATTAAGAGCGGAGCGGAAATCGAGATTTAGACACTTAACCAAACTGAGCCCCCCCAGGTGCCCCAATAATGGCGATTGTTGTTGCCGATTCTTTCTCTTTTGAAACCCTCTTTCCTCAGTTTCCGAGCCCCCACACTTCCCCGGTTTCCTTCTGTCACTCCCCTGGTTCCTCCAACGCTGGCCACCAAATGCTGGCGTTTCTCAAGGCTCTGACCTCGGTGTCCTCCCGCTACCCTGGGCCCCCTCCCCCTGGGCAACCTCCTGTATGCCCATGGCTTCAATTATCTTCTGTTGCCCGAGCTCAGCACCCGGATCCTTCCCCTGAGCCCCAAACCAGTACTTGGAATTGTCTTCAGTCAAACGCATTTGACCAACACTGAACTAAAACCAAAAATCATTTCTCAGCCTTTTGGCTAAGTTCGAGCCAAAGTAGTATCTGTTCTTAGCAGTTTAAGATCTGATAGGTCCTGGAGCTGAAGACAATATACTCAATGGATTTGGGGAGCAGGGAGAGGGAATACGGGTTGCTATGTTCACTCTGCGCATGACCCCACATTGCAGGAATGGTGCACACCCCCCCCCACACACACACACACATACACCAGGGGCAGCAGCAACAACAAAAAACTGAACTGACAATCTCCTCATTCAACCTCCAACCTGGCCACCTTGTCGCCACACGAGGCCAAGCTTCCATTTTCCCTCAGCTACTGCAATAGCTTTCTGATTGGTCTTCTAGAACCTTCTCTTCCCTCTTTCCAAGCTCTTCTCCACGCTATATAGGCAGGATGGTCTATAGGGCATGACCGTGTCACCACCTGCAGCAGACGTGAGTTAGTTTTGGGTTCTCCTATGTTGGGAAATTCCCTGCCTTATGAGTCTTGGCAAGCCACATACTTCTTCTCCAAGTTGTCCTATGGATCCCGCCAGACCAGCCTCGTTGGAGAGCCTTAAACAAGCCCTGCTCCCTCTTCCTTTGCCGATGCGGTGACCTCCTGTACCCCTCAACTCCTCCCTGTTTTCTTCTGTTTCCCCTTCAGGGTTCAGTCTGTCACTTCCTCAGGGAAGTCTGCCGTGATTTCGTGACTTCACAGGCTAAGGCAGCTTTCCTTGTGATAAGGTGTCATAGAATGTGGCGCTTTCTCTGGGGATCACACACCCCTTGTGTTAGTTATTGCTCATCAATTACTGGGTGCTTCCATGGGGTCAGGCACTGAATATTCTGAGAAGAATCTGACAGCGGCCTTTAAGGATCCTACAGTTTCACTGGGGACCATAGACAACACTACGGGATAAGTACTAGAAAAGCCTCAAGTGGACATCGACAAAGTGCTCTTGGGTGTGTGCTGAAGAGGGAACAAGGAACTGACTGCTGCAGGAATGCAGGCCAGGGGCACAGAGGGCAGTGGCATCTGAGTCAGGTCCTGACGGAGGTTGCCGGGAGCGGGAGGGTGGGAAGTCCTTCCAGGCAGAGGGACCATTTGTGCTCAGAGCCACAAAGTGAAAAAGCACATGGTGGGCCAGTGAGATGCCGAGTACTCGGGTGTCACTTGAACGGAGGGCAAGAAAGGAAAGAGGGAAAGAGGAAGGCAAGGAAAGAGGAAGAGTGCCAGAGACAAGCCTGGAAAGATGGGTCGGGTCAGATTCAAAAGAGCCTCAGAGGCCATACTCACCAGGAGCTCAGCTCTTGTCCCGTTGGCCTTAAGGAATTGTTTCAAGCAGAGGAATTGTTTGAGATACTAATTCTGGCTATAGTGTGAAGGGTTGATTGAAGATTGATTGCCAAGCAGATCCATATGGAAGCCACATCTTTATAGCTCCAGAGCCTAGCAGAGAAAGAGAAAGAGAAGGAGAAAGAGAAAGAGAAAGAGAACTCAATAAATGGTTGTAAATGAATCATGAAGAAACCACCATAACATCGGAGCATATGTGGTAAGTGCCGCAAAAGAAACGCTGCCTGGGGGAGAGAGAATGAAGCCCCGAACTAGAGAACTGGCAGAGAACGTCAAGGACAGATGAATGTGGAGGTGTTCTGAAGTAAAAGCAACGCAGCTAAGTAATTAACTGCAGGTAGGCGTTAAAGGAATGAGTGAATTAGGTCTAGGTGTGGCTGACAGTGACACAAAATAGACTTAAAATCGCCCTGATAGCAATCCAGAGCTACTGATGGTGCTCCGGTGTCAGGGACTTAGCACATATGGTCCCTTCTGTCCTGTTACTCAACCCCCTCAACACATGGCTTCATGACATGGTCCAAGATGGGTTCTCCGGCACCGGCCTTTCACACCTGCCTGGGGGCAGCAGACTCAGGAACGGGGCAGGGGCAGGGCGGGCTGGTCACCTTTAAGAACGTGCTTCCTAGAAGTGTCTTCCTTCTAGGACACTGGTATAGATTTAATCATATCTAATTGACAGGAAGGCCGGGAGGTGTCTTGCTTCTGGGCGGCTAAGATTTGGAGGCTATATGGCTGAGAAAAGTAAGAGGTGGAAAGGACATGGAAAATAACTTGTCCCAAGGCTTCAAGAATGATTCTCATATCCCTTGGGTGGCTAGGAATGAAGACAGAAGGGTTTTAAGGAGGTTTATCGGAAGCCACAGAGCACAGATGAGTACGTTTTGTTTGGAACGTAATCTATTTTGGATGGCCTCTGGAACACCACATGGAGAAAAACAGTAGGTACTTGAAAACATATGAGGAAATGGGTCTGTTCCTCTACTGAGACCATGCTCCTCGAGGATGGAGATCCTTTTTAAAACAATTTTTTATTTATCTATTTTTATTTATCAGAGAGAAAGAGTGTGTGTGAGTGGGAGGGGGGGGGGCAGAAGGAGAGGAAGAGAGAGCATCTCAAACAGGCTCCGCACTCAGTGGGGAGTCCTATGTGGGGCTCCACCTGGGACCATGACCTGAGCGGAAATCAAGAGCCGAATGCTCAAGTGACTGGGCCCCCCCCCCCCCCCAGCGGGCATTGTCAGGGAGGGTGGAGATTCTTACTGTCCATCACTACATGCCTGCCTCGCCTTACGGGTCTCCAGAAGGGATCAAGATTGCAGGACAATTCAGAAGGTGAAAGAATTCAAGGTCCTTTTTTTTAATATATAAAAGTACCAATGGAGAGACTATATATAGACTCCAGCTACTGTTAGCACTGGAAAGAACTTTCTCAGGGAACTTTTGAAGAAAGGCACCATTGTATACCATCCATCCAAAACCTACTGTGAACACACACCCACGCCAAGTACTGAGCAGAGGAAAACTTCTTCTAAAATGAGGTGTTACATCTCAGGCGTGTTAGGGAAGGTGCTGAGGGAGGAGGGGACATCTTGGAGATCCAGCTCTGGTGTGTGTGGGGGGGGGGGGGGGGGGGGGGACGGGGGTTGAAGGTCACGACCAGGCAATGTCACAGCTACGCTGACCCACAGATCGCCCCACTTTTCAGGCTGAGGGGCGGCGCCGCTGCACCTGCTTTTAGGAAGCCGACCCGCCGAAGTTGGGGGGGAACTTGGCGTTCTCCAAGGGTCTTCCAGAGCTGTGAGAGACGTGGCCAAGGATCCAGACGATTTAATCCAGTTTCACGAAAGGGGGGGGGGGGTTACAGTGAGTAATTAAGGCACAGTTAAAGAATTAATCACTAATGAGTCATTAACTCTGCCCACTATTGTACAGTTAACAAGCCGAGGCCAGATTATTAGAGCCAGTTCCCAATTAAGGGGACGACTTTGGCCACAAAGCACACCATCCGCCTCTTGAACGGTCCGGCGCGCCCGCCGGGCGCTGCGGGGCCGCGCCTTTCCCAGGCCAGTTAGGACGCAGGCCGAGCCCAGAGGGCTGGTGCGCAGCTCGCGCTTGCTGTGCAGAGAGGAAGTGCCGGCTTTTTCATTAATTTTATCTTCCCCGGAAATCTCTTCCTGCTGGGCTCCTGGAGGCTTGGATGCTGTTCGTGTATTAAGGTTCTGTTGGTGAAAAGGAGCGCTCGGATGGAGACTGGGAAGCCAAGCGGCGAGGCTGGAGGGCGGGAGCCGCGACGCAGGACGTCCAAAGTTAAGGTCGCTGGGACGGCTGAGTCCGCACTCCCGATGTTCCCACCGGCCACCGCCCGCGGGACGGACGAGGCTCCCGGGGAGCGGAGTCCTGGACGGCCCCCGCTTCCAGAATCTGGCCGCAAAGCCTTTCAATTAACCGATGAACTTGGCCGAGAGAGGGGAGGATTAGGATTCCCTGTCTCCGCTTTTTGGATTCTGGATTAACTGGAGACGGGAGTGGGGGGCGGGAAGGGATTTCCCATCTCCCACACTTGAAGGATCTGTTTACAATAAGTCAATACATCGGGGCCACCCCAGGCCAATTGCTGACCGCTGGCCGAAGCCTGCCCCTCTCAGGGGGTCTCTCCCAGTCCTCCCATCCTGTGTCACCCACACCGTTCCCGACCAACCCTCCCGGGCGGCAGGGGTGAAAACTCGGGCCCGCAGGGCGCAAAGCGGCACACCCAAGCCACCCAATCCCGGATGAAAGCCTGGACGGGCCCGGGGCCGCAGCGTGGAGGACACGGAGCAAGGAGGGCCCCGCGGCCGCCCCGGGACTCCGTGGCTCCAGAAACGGGTGACCCTCGGTCCCCTGCGTCCCCGCGGGAGAGAAAAATCGCCACCCAGAAGCCGGAGCCCACGCACGCAGTATGATCACGACCCTCCCACGGGCAAGAAGAGACGCCTCCAAAATGGGGAAAACGGGAAAACTGAAACGCCCCGCGACGCTGGGGCGGTGGTCGGGGCGGCAAGGCTCCGCGCGTCGGGGATCTCCGGGCCCTGGGTCCCCGCGGCGCACACGCGCGGGAGCGCCCCAGCTCCCCAGGCCGCGCCCGACTCCGCCCTTCTCTCGGAGTGGCCCAATCCGAGGCGTCCTTCCCCGCCCCGCCCCCCGGCCTGGAGCCCCGCCCCGCGCGGCTCGGAGCCAGGGACGCGGGAGCGATTCTGCAGCAGACTCACCTGCTTTCCTCCCGCGGCGCGTCACCGCCCGGGTCGTCTTCTGGGGAGGAAGCTCCCAAGGCCTGCCTCTTAGATTGACTGAATGCAGTCAACCCGAATGAGCGTCTGCCTCGAGACCCAGGCCGCTGTGCTTGGGCGGCAGTGTCTTTCCTCCCCAAACCCTGTAGACCCACTCCCACCTGGTTCTCGCTCCCCTTCGGGGGACACTGGAAGCTCTCCGCGGCCAAACCCGCAGCCTCATCACGGAAGGCTCAGGAACCATTTCTCGAGCGCAGGAGACCCCTTCCCCGGAGTCCCGGAGGGACTCGTGCCCGCCCCAAATCAGAGCCGGCACGATCTAGCTTCGGAAGCCCGGGCTCCACCTTGGCCAGCGCCTGCGCAAAGTGTTTTCTGCAGCCGGGAACTCGAGCAGCTTCCCGTGTTTCGGGGTCGTCTAGGGCTTAATGTTCTTTAGCGAAAGTCATTCTCACCTCCAGCCTGAGTTAAGTCCTGGCTTCCCACTCCTTCTGCACCTCTACTGCTGGAGCTCCTAGGCTGCCCCCAGGAATGGGGGGGAGAGGGGCGCTGGGGCTGATGGAAGCCCAGGAACGACCCCTCACACCTCAGGACCTTAATTCCCCAAGTGGCCTAATGAGTTGTTCCCGGGAATCGAAATAGGAGCGCTTACTCAGCAAGTGTGTCCGGAACAGTGCGCTGTGGTCGTGAACTGACCAGAGCTTCGGGCCTTTCTACTTACAAGCAGTATTCACTGATGCTACCTCCCTGTGCCTCAGTTTCCTCATTTATAAGATGAGGCTAATTGTATCTTCCTGGCATGGTCCCTGTGAGGCTTAAATGAGTCAATCGACGTAAGCTGCTTCCGGGAATGCCGGCCTGTGGTAAGCTTTCAACAATCATTAGCTGTTAGTATTTTGATCATTTTCCAAGGACGTGTCCCTGACGTCCAGGCAGGGCTCACTCTGTTGCTGTCCAAAGAGAGGGTTTAGAATATTCATTCTCACACTAAGTAGTATAAAAGAGGAGAAAGAAGTGATGGAAAGGTGCCGATGAAAAAAGAATAGGAAGAAACATAGCATAAAGAGGCAAAATGAGGGGTGCCTGGTGGCTCAGTCAGTTAAGCGTCGGACTTCGGCTCAGGTCGTGATCTCGTGGCGTGTGGGTTCGAGCCCCGCGTCAGGCTCTGTGCTGACGGCTCTGAGCCTGGAGCCTGCTTCGGATTCTGTCTCTCTCTTTCTCCCTCCCCTTTCCTTGCTTGCTCTGTCTCTCTGTCTCTCTCTCTCTCAAAAAAAAAAAAAAAAAGAGGCAAAATGAATAATCATGGAAGTGATTCAAGAGAACCAAGGAAGATTTTGGTGATGGGATGGACCGGATCAGGGGTGCCCAGGACCCGGGAAGGAGAAGGGAGGCAGAGCAGGTACTCACCAGGAAAGGTGGGAGTACTCTGAATAAATCATTCCCGGTTAAACAAGGGCATTAAAGGATGAAAGAGAATAGTCCACCTTGAAAGAAATTTACTTACACATTCATCCTGTTTACTTTTTTTTTTTTTTCCATGCCAATGTCTGGCATCACTTGGCCAATCCATTCATTTCCCCCACGACGTGCAGGTGTTACTTCCTACCTCTTGGGCGAAACGACCTCACTGAGCGGCCTGCTATATGCAAGGCACCGCAGGAGGGCCTAGGGGTACACACTCCTGATGGTGCTATAGCCTCTCGGGACCCTCCTGGCAAGGCCTGAATCCCGCGACGACACCCCCTCTACCCCCAGCCCCAGGACAGTCATCGGCTCTCCAAGTTGGTTTCAGGAACCCCAGAGCAGGGATACGGTGGGATCGGAGAGGCGGGATCACACTGTGTAGCGCCTTGTGTGGGGTTTGGTAGTTCACACAAAGCCTTACAGTCCGTCATTGCATGTCTTCCACGTCCCAGGGAGGTAGGTTCATGTCGACAGGGAAAGGGGGCTGGGGTGGCTCACGAACGTGCTAACGAACGGCAAACAGTAGTGGGTTGATGAAGCCAAGGCTCCGGCCGCGTCTTTTCGGGTGCGCTCCGAGCGAGGAGGCCCAGAGGACCTGCGCTCCAGGAATCCGGGTCATTCCCGAGGCGGCCCAGCTTCCAGGATCAACGGCGGATACCGCGGCTGCTCAGGCTGGGAGTCCCGGCCCTTCTTCACCGGGGACCCCCCGAGTACCGCGGATGCTCCGGAAGCTGGGGGGAGACCTCCGGCTTCCCTCCCGCCCCAGAGCCGGCGCCAGAGAACAGCGGACACAGCCCGGGGTGTGCCCGGGACACAGTACTTGAGCGCCGCCGCTCACCGGACGAGCATTAAACAGGACCGCGGGCGTTGGGGGTTAGGAGCGACTTGGGGAAGCGAGAGAGGCGCCCGGATGAGAAGAGGAAAAGTCGCTCTGCCCCAGTCTTTGAAGGACTAATGTCATCAGTCCTGGCACCGAGCGCGTGACCCGGACAGCGATCCTAGAGGGGTCCTGGGCGGTGGCGCGCCGAAAAGAGGGGCGGGGCCGACAGGGGCTTTGGGTCTTGCACCTCTCACCCTGGGGAAGGTGATGTAGACGCTTCCTCTTGGGGTCGAGCGTTCAAAGTAGCAGCCGCGGCTGGGCTATTGGGCTACATAGAGAGGGCCTGGGAACGCGCAGCGGGGTGAGCCTTGGGCTCCTGACTCCCCGAGCCCCACACACTCGCCGCTCCCGCACGCGCCGGGGCAGGGGAGCCCTGGTGAAGGGCGCCGAGTCTCCGCCGCAGCACAGCGCCCCCCGCAGGGGACGCAGGAGGGAGACGCAGCTCCTGCGCAGTCCTCCGCTCCCCGCGAGCCACCCCGCGCGTCCCCGCGGCCCTCCCCGTACCCCCACTCGGGCACACGCGTCTCCCTCCCCGCCACCGAGGCCTGAGCGCCCTTAACCAGAGTCAAACCAAAACAAGGCAACCTTTAATTCTCCTCCCCAGGACTTCAAACTACGCGTACAAACAGTCCCTCGAACTCTATTTCTCGGCCTCCCCGTCCTCCCAGCTGTCGTTTTCTGGGGGTAGCCACGCCGAGGTCAGGCTGAACCCCGAGGGGCCCGGCCGCCTCTCCCCCTCCGGCACCAGGGCCGGGGTGGCCGGAGGGCCTCGGCAGGCCGGGTGGTCAGCCGTCCCCGGCGCGCCGGGGACAGACGCGCGCGTCCTAGAGCCCCGCCTGGCTGCAGCTTCAGACGGCTCGGGAGAGTGACAGTGGGGGACCCCAAGGAGGGAGGGAGGCGCGCGTGCGGCTCCGGGGCGGCTCCCGGGGCGGTGGTCCGGCCCGATGTGGTCCCCGGTGGCCCTAGAGGGCCTGCCACGGCTTCCCGATGGCCTGGATGTGCTCCTTGGCCTTGAGGCGCAGGGCCGCGATGCTGCTGTTGCGCGGGTCCGCCTCGTCCAGCGGGAACTTGTCCCCGAAGCCGGGCGCGCACGGGTAGGCGGGCGGCGGCGGCCCGAGAGGCTGCAGGCCGGGGCCCAGCGGCGGGGAGTTGAGGAAGGGCGGCGGCGGCGGCGGCGTGTAGCTGGCGGGCAGGCTCTGTGCCGGCGGCCCGAAGCCCGGCAGGCTCTGCAGCGCCGTGGCGCCCCCGCCCGGCAGCGGCGACCCGAGCCACGACTCGAGCGGCAGGGCGCCCCCCGCCGGCCCGCCGCCGCCGCCCGGGCCCGTCCCGAGGGGCGCCAGAGCCGCCGAGGGCGGCGAGCGGCTGAAGGACAGGAGGGGCGAGTCTTGCAGCTTCATGGACGACACCTCCAGCTTCTCCTGCCGCCGCCACTTGGCCCGTCGGTTCTGGAACCACACCTGCGGAGGGCAGCACAGCGGCGGTCGGGCTGCGGCGGAGGCGTGGGGACGCGTCCCCGCCCTGCGCCTGGCTGGACGACCCCCTCGCCCCCCGCCCAGGAAAACCCCACCCCTACGCTCTCCTTCCTTTTGCATCCCGTTTTCCCTTTTTTGCCTCCTCCCTCCTCTCAGAGTCTTTGTCTCATCCGTGTCCCACCCGGGCCCCTGTTTACCTCACCCACAGCTGTGGCTGTATCTGTTTCCCACTCGCGGCACACAGCAGGTGCTCAGGAAAAAAAAGTGAAGTTAACCTTGGGGATCGGACCCAGGATTTCGGAAACCACATGGCACCAGATTTCGGTGACCTGGTGGTTCGCAGCTCCCCTTGGCACTTTGGTTTAGACTTTGCTTCCTCCCTCGATGGTACTGCTCTCGGTGGCTGGTTTCCGCTCGGGCTTTCTGTGCTTGGCCTACCTTTCGGCTCGATTATAAACATACGGATACACAAATACTCTAAGTACCCTAACTGGCCACACTGGGTGTTAAATTCCATTTCCAGGAATTACTGGTTGTGGTGACTGGTGGAAGCAAGAGGGGGTGTTTTATCCCGAGCTTGAGTTGCTGCTTTAAAAAGATCTTCGTTCTTATTTAATTAGTATCCCTTTAGTATTTCTGATGTTTCTTATAAATTGCTTCCAATGATTACAACAGCTCATGTTTACTATATTTACGTAGACTTTTCAGAGTCAACTTTGACATTACTATAAGATGAGTTCAGTGAGTTCAAGCCTTTCTTTCTTTCTTTCTTTCTTTCTTTCTTTCTTTCTTTCTTTTCTCTCTTTCTTTCTTTTTCTTCCTTCCTTCCTTTTTTCTCTTTCTTTCTTTCTTTCTTTCTTTCCTTCCTTCCTTCCTTCCCTCCCTCCTTCCTTTTTTTCTTTACATATAGAAAGTCCACACCAAGAGTGAAGTCTGATCTCTTAATGATAAAATGTCTATTTCTGATTAGGTAAAGGCACAAGAAAAGGTGTGACGAAGGTGTCACCACCAAGTTACCACCCTTGGACACAGAACAGAGAGTTCGTTGGTCTAGTTTAGTAGAGAATCAGAAAGAACTTTGGCCAAACTGGTGGCCTCAGTGATATATTTCTAGAGGGAAATAGGAGAATAGCTGTGACCTCAGAAGGGAGAAGGCAGCTTTGAGTCAGTGGGGGAGGGGACCTCCTAGAAGCACTGAGGAAACAGTCCCCCAGCACCTAGGCGGAGCAGGGCAAGTGTCTGCAAAGTTAGGATTGGGGGTGGGGCGGGGGAGAGAAAAAGAACAAACCCGTAAGTAACCTCGTCCTCTTCCCACAAAAGATTCATCTACATAGCTGAGGCCCTAATTTCCCCCAGAAACATGAGATAGTTGCTGATAATAGAAGAGAAACATCAACATGGGAAGGGCTCTCATCCCACGGCTTCCTCTAATTCCCTGCAGGCCCCACTCTAGCCCCGGAAACATCAGTTCTAGTCTCCCACCCAGTATTCAAAGTCAGAGAACTAAGGACCCGGACGTCCTTTCTTCTAGGGCTGAGCTGCTGCCCTCCACACAGCTGGAGGCCCACAGTAGACTCCCCCCCCATCTGATTACATCATAGCCATGTGTTAAGAACCTGCCATATGTTGGGCACTGTGCTGGCCCTGTGGTCACAGAGAAGTCGCAGACACCGTTCTCAACAAGCTGATGACTTAAAGGAAGAGCCCAAATCCCTAAACGAATAAAGAGGGAGGAAGGAAGGTAGGACGGAGGTGATGTCAGGTGTGAAGGCGCCCCTGGTTGGAAGACTGTCTCTCCTCTCCTTCATCTTTCACTTGTGTTCTTTTCCTCCCCCTCCCCCACCCTCTTCCCCCCACCCCCCACCCCCACCCCGAAAAGCAGGTGCAAAAATGTCCACACCTTCAATGAAACCATTGCAGCTCGACTGTCCCCAAATTAAGAGAAACAGAAGGGCCCTTGCCATCCTGAGTCACATGAGGGAACTAGTTTTGAAAACCATGATATTTACTCATTACTTGAAACTCCTAAGTGAGCAGAAGGGACAAAAGGCAAAAGCTTGGCCCCTTTTACTCTTAAGGTAAGGCGAAAAGCCCCCGAAGGTCTGAATATCTTCACTCCCTGGAAATCTAACTCATCAGACACACGCACAAACCTCATCTTAGTTCCACCGCCTTTCAGATGCAGTGAAATTTGTTCCCAATGACTCCCTTTCAGGCCTCTGCAAAGTCTCCTAATTTGGAAATCCTCCCAGATTTTTCACAGATGACTAGCAAATATTTAAGGCTTTCAAATATTTTAATGATCAGGGATTAAAGATAATTCAGCTTTAATTAAAGCGAAAACCCCTTTACGAGAGAGAGAGAGAGAGAGAGAGAGAGAGAGAAGGCCTCTGCAGCAGCGGGAAGTTTGGTTGGATGTACACCAAAGAAGCAAAAGTCAGTTTCTGAAACAAATCCACCAAAACCTTCAACTGCAGGCGCCAGGGTCCTTGCAGGCAGACGGGGGCTTTCGTTTCTCAGCAGGGTGAGCGCAGTTACTGAGGAGGTGGCATTCTGGGCCCCAATCCGCCCCCCCCTCCACGCTGCCTACATGCCCTCTCTACTCACCGCCGCCCGCCCCAATCCCGGCTGCGTCTACGGAACTGTCGCTCTTCATCTTGCCAGCCATCTCTAATACTTATCTTTAGGTTAGAAGAGGGAGACCCCCCCCCCCGCCCCCGGCCCAGGGAGGTGCTACTACAAACTGGAACAGAATGACCCGGAGGCGGTCGTGGGGCCCAAGGAAGATCTGCGACGCTCCTTCGAGGCTCTGCGCGAGCGGAGCCGAGGAAGACCAATGGGAAGCGTCCCACGTGAAATGCGTAGACGCCGGGATTCAAGGGAGCATTTGGCTGCGGCTTGGGCCTGGGACCCTCCCGGGGACCGATCGGGGGCGCTTTACCTGGACCCGGACTTCGGGTAGGTTGACCTTGCCTGCCAGCTCCTCGCGGCTGTACACGTCGGGGTAGTGAGACTTCTCGAACGCGCGCTCCAGCTCGTGCAGCTGGTATGTGGTGAAGGTCGTGCGGTTCCTCCGGTGCTTCTTCTTGGGCTGCTCCTCGTCCGACAGTTTCGCGTCGCTGGTGGCGGGACCGACCGGCAGCCCTGGGCTCGGCCGCGCCTCCCCAGGCTCCTTGGGGCAATAGGGTCGAGGGGCTGGGACGAAGAAGCCCCAGAAGGTCAGGGACACTCCCCGGAGTATCCCTGGGCCCAGTCGGCCTACCCTGGGACGCCGACAGCGGGACGCGGGCTCCTCCCGGGCGTTGGACCGGGAGGTCGGGGATAAGGCTGCGGGGGGCCTCTAAGCTTTCTCTGAACGCAAACTGGAAGCTTATATACACCCCGAAACCCAATCCCGCGCCCAAATGCCTTAATAAAAGTCGAGGTAGGGGCTCCGTCCTCTTGCAGAGCTCCTAAGTTTGGGCACGCCTCAGGGCCCTTCCGCGGCCGGGGGTGCGCACTCACCTTCGTACTCGGGAGCGGGCACCGGGGCAGGCTGCGCGGAGGGCTCGGCGCCTCCCCCCGGCGCCTTGGGGCAAGCGGCCCGCGCGCCCGGCCTCCTATCCCGCTCCTTCGCTCCCCGAGCGCCCGGCTCCGCCGAGAAGGAACCGAGGATCCCGTCGTCCTTGGTAAATCCCAGGATAGCCTCGATGCTGTGCAGCCGCGAGGTGCTCCCTCCCGGGCTGCGGAGCAGGTGGCCGGCCAGCGAGAAGCTGCCGTCGGCCATGGCGGGGGCGCAGCCGGGCAGGTGCATGGGGAGCGCCAGGAGGCGGGAGGGCGCGGCCCGCGCTCTCGCAGCGCAGCCTGCTCGGGAGACCGAGAGAAGAGGCTCGAAGTCGCCGCTTCCCGGGCACGGCGGTCCCACCCGCGGGGGCCCGACCCAAGGTCAAGCTCGGCGGGCGACGCGGGCCCCGGCTGCGCGCGCTGGAGGCGGGCGAGCGCTCGGCCGGCGGCCGCCGGGGTCTCTGCAGGAGTCTGAAGTTCGGACTCGGGGCAGCCGGGGCTCCGGGTGCTAAAGGCGGCGAGCCCGCTCGCCCTGGCTCCTCCCCTCCCGCCCCGGCCCCGGCCTCTTCCCTCGGCCCCTCCCCCCGCAGCGAGGCGGGTCCTTCCCTCGCCCGCCTCGGGGTCCTCGCTCCGCCGCCCCGGGCGGGGCCGCCGCGCCGAACTTTCCACCCTCCACCTCTCGATCCGCTCCAAACGCTCCACACACAACCCCGAGGGAAGTGCGGTGGGGTGTTTGACGGGCCTGGGGACCCGGCTCTGGGGCCCGCTTCCCCCCCGGTCTGGCCTCAACGGGGCCGACGCCCTTTGCCTCACCTTCCCCCACCACCCGGTGGGCTTGCCTCGCTGCTCGGGCTTCCCTCCCCCTTCCCTCCCCCGACCCCAGACTCGCCTCTGCCTTCAGGCACACTTTCCTCCGCCCGGGCAGAGTGCCCGGGGCGACCTTTGGAAAGACAGAGCGTACCGCTTCCAGGCTCTGGGGCGTAGGGAGTCAGTCCACGCACGCTACTTCTCAGTTTGAGTTTTCCCTTCGCCCTCTTTTTATTCCCAAGGGCACTCCTCTTTCGGCTCCGTAGGCCCAAGCCTCGGTCTTCGGGTTTATTTTGTTTGTCGCTATATTTTTAACTACTCCTTCCTGTCTCCTCGGACTCGCGCGGCCGGCAGGCCCCCTCACTCCAGGGCCGAGCCCCAGGAGGCGGTGGGGCCATCTGTGCCTGCACGCCCGGTGACCTCAAGTGCCCCACCGCCCAGCAGGAGGCTGGGAGGCCCTGAGTCGGACACGCCGCCAGGCTCAGGCCCAGTGGAAGACCCAACAGGGGTCCCTCACCCTCGTAGACTGTTCCTGGAGAACCCTCTCCCCACCAAACAATCTGCAGGCCAAGGAGAAGGCCCAGCCTCAGGCTGGCTGGAGAAGGACCCTCGTCTGGGGTGCAGGCCTCTCACGTCCTGGGAGGCGGGGGTGGGGTGGAGGGTGCGGTTATAGGCGGAATCTGCTGCATGCATGTCTTTCCACTTGGGGAGCCCCACGGGGCCTCCGTGGCGCAAACTGGAATGATGGTTACTGCAGGCAAGTGTTTTTTCACATCCGCCATCGCCGTGGTCGCCACTGATAACCTTGTCACTTCTCAAACCTGATGCCAGACCCGGCACGCCCGTCCACCTTCGCCAAACTATTGGCAGGAAACGTGAACCCAAATGTCTTCCCAAGAATCTCAGGAACTCGAGATTCTTATTCTTTTTCATTTCCCCAGTTTTATTGCAATATAATTGACGTACAGCGTTGTGTAAGTTTAAGGTGGCCAGTATCATGATGTGACTTACGTTTGTTGTGAAACGATTGCCACAATAAATTTAACATCCGTCGTCTTACAGACACAAAATAGAGTTTCTTAAAATCTCCTCTGTAATAGGGGCTCCGATCTCCACGCAGGGGCATCTCCCCCCACCCCCATGCCCACCGCTAGTTTATTTCTGCTTGCATTCGGATGAGGGGTTACCGCCTCCCTTCCCAGGGTCCCCCACTGACGTGGGCCATGCCAGAACCTCAAAAGAAAAGAAAGGCCAGCCAGGCGCTGGCCTTGAGGAGTTTAACGTCCAGCCTGGGAGACGAGACAAAGGAAGAAACAAGGGAGAAAAAAAACCCACCTATTTTCCAATCCTCACCTTTATTTTATTTTTTTAAGTTTATTTATGTAAGCAACCTCTATACCAAGGGGAGCTGCTCGCTGGTCAGCCAGGCGCCCCCAAAGTCACAAAAGAACATGTGACTATATTAAGGAGCATGGAATGATGAATTGTCTGTGATGGGCATATGGGGTGGTCATTACACAAATCGCTCTATTTTTTTTAGTAGGCCTATAAAAAGGTAAATTAAAATAGCAAGCAGGTGAGTTTGCAGTAGATAGAAATTGAGCTTCGGATTCAAGTGAGAAATTGTGGTTTAAGAGAAAGCTACATTAATGATAATTAATACGCACTTTATAGTTTCTGCACGATTCTTTATACTTGTCAGAGCCTTTTCACGGTCTTCACATCACAGGATCCTCGAAACCAAGCGAGGTGAGGGGGACAAATATGTCTGCCCCGTTTTATATTATGTTATTATTAACGATATTTTTTAATGTTTATTTATTTTTGAGAGAGAGAGAGAGACAGAGTGCGAGTGGGGAAGGGGCAAAGTGAGAGGGAGACACAGGATCCAAGGCAGGCTCCAGGTTCTGAGCTGTCAGCACAGAGCCTGACACAGAACCCGAACCTACAAACTGAGAGACCATGACTGGAAGTCAGACACTTAAATCGACTGAACCATCCGGGTGCCCCCGTCCCCATTTTATCGAAGAGGAAACTGAGGCTCAACCTGATGCAGCTGGTAAGCGGAGGGGTCAAGACTAGAGCTCAGACGACCTGACTCTTTGTCCAGTGTTTTCTGCCTACCGCTCACTTGTAATAAATGGTGGAGGGTGTGATGTTTATGAGAAGAATAAAGGCACATCTGAGCCCACAGTCTCCATCTTTAATCCTTCCCGGAGACCGAATGCTGCATCTAAGAGGCTGAGATGGTGGCAGCTCAGCCTCCCAGAGAAATGAAGTCAGAGACTGTGGACAGTGGCCTTTGGGCGCTGGTGTCCGGGACTAGCGAACAAATCCTTGAAAGGTTCCCACCACAGTCCAGGCAAAGCCTGCCCCTGGGGCCCTCAGGCTTTCTAGGCTGTCCAAGGCAGTGTCCTCCTAACAGTCTGGTGGCACCCCACAATGTCCCACAGGCCAATTACATAGACCAGGTGACTGAGGTTCTGATGCCTTGGTGACCAGAGGACAGCCACAGGGATAGGAGATTGGTGTTTGCCGTCTCCGCTATGACCAAGAATCCTTTTTATGTAAACTTCCCCAATATTAAATTGATTTCTATAATCGCTGCTAAACAAAGATCGGCAGTGTTTTCTTAAGCTTCTGCCCACACGCTAAGGGGCTTATAGCCTTGTTTTCCAAAGTTAATTCTCTCTGGGACTGCCCAGCTCTCCCTAATAGGTCCAGGTGAGGTTAACTTTTATTTACTGTTTATTTCAGAGTCTTGAGAGAAAAGCAGAAAAGACTTCAACAGCCAGGACTTCGGAGAAACAGGGCAAAGCAGGACAAGGGGAGCTTGGGGCTTCCTTTGTGCAGGACATAAAGAGCTAGTCAATACCCTTGTGGGCACGATGGAGGAGTACTCCAAGCAATCAGCCGGGGGTCATTGTTAGGGGCTAATCTACATGTGTATTTCCCAAGAACTCGATTAGGGAAGATGAATGGACTCGGCCATGTCCCTAATTCTTCTAGCATGAAGCAGCATTTTTTCCAGCAGTTAGGCCCGCTTAAAATCAGCCCAACTTCAGCAAAAGTAAGGAGCCTGCCTTCTGAACTCCACCTCTGTTTAATTCATTAATTCATTAGGTGGATCAAAGAAAAATCCCTCCTCCCAGCCCGCATGGGCTTACACACAGATAAAGCCCCTTTAAACTTGGCATGGCCCAGAGAAACATTTCCAGAAGTGAGGAGAGTGAGGGTGGTCGGGGGCTTGGGAGGGTCTTCAGAGTGGGAGGTTCCGGGTGATGTGGGAAGGACAATATCGAACAATAATTGGAGGAGGAGGGGGGAGATTTTGAGGAGAAAGGGAATGGGACAGGCCAGCGGGAAGACAATGAAAGCTAAATGTAACCAGCAATTATGGGAAGTTGTAGGCCAAAGTGACTCCTTTATCTTGGATGCATGCGCGGGGACCCATGTCTAGAAGCATTCTAGGCGGACTGCCTCCCCCAAAACACTCTTTTGAGCAATGCACATTTGAGGAGTGAGTTCCCTGGGCACTGGGTGAGCAGGTGGCCTGTGCGCACGGCGAGCTAATGGCATTTGACCCTAGCCTCTGGTAATTTCACCTTGAAGCAATGTTTTAGGTTGCACTTCATAAAGTGCATGAAGCCACCGCTATCATCTGGATACTGACTGTTCCCTTAGTGGATGTATTTTTATCCTGGAATAATTCCACTTGTCTTGGACCACACTGGAGGACCATCTCCCCTGCTAGCTCATACACGGTCTTTCAGGGAAGGCAACTTCACTTTAGTTGTAGCCCAAACTCATATAAACATGAAACACGCGTGCGCACACACACACACACTGAAATTCACTGAAATTCAACACTGAATTCACACACACACTGAAATGCAACAAATTATATACATATATATGAAATTCACTGAAATTCAACACTGAATTCACACACACGCTGAAATGCAACAAATTATATACATATATATGACAAATCATATATATATATATATATAAAACAGTTATTTTTTTTGAATACTATATGCCAGTGGACACTCTTCTGAGTACTTTACGTGGATTACCTAATTAGTCCTCACAATAACCCTATGAGGTAGACAATATTATTATTTCCATTTTATAGGCAAGGCATCTGAAATACAGGTTAAATCACTCGCCAAGTTTGCACAACTGGTTTCGGGTGGAATCAGGACGTAGGCGTTTTTTCAGTAACGTGCCCATCTACCCACCTCCCAATATGGTCAGCTTAGATGACATGCGTTGTGAATTTTCCTGTGGCTATAAGAGAACTAGCAGATAAAAAAAAGAACACTTGGTAGTCAGAGGATATAGGAACGTTGCAGTTCAGGGTTTGGAGGACGTGTGAGTGAAAAAGTTGTGATGGGCAATTTATAATTTATTTGGTCAATTATAATGACGACAGGTATGCTAAAAAAAAAAAAAAAAGATACCGCTCAACTTCTCACGGTTGTCCCATAAAGCTGGGTGAATTTTCTCTCCGTTTCCAGAGTTCCAACTCACTCCCAGTGTTTAATGTAAAAATATATTTTTAAGCATCACCCCCTGTGCCATTTAATTTGTCTGCCTTTGATGTCATGAATTCTCCGCTATGCTACACTGTACGTTGTATGTCATGGGCACAGGACGCAAGCTGCTGAAAGTTGTGGAGAAGACAATCACCCAACTCTCTCTTCAGCTCGGTGCTTGTTCCTCTCTCACTGCCAAATCTTCTACTCAGTGAAATATTTCCCTACCTGAAGCACAACAGAAGGAAAGTCAGGAAAATGTTCTTAGAGATGCTTGTCGGAAAACCCATCTTTACAAGTAGACAACCAATTATGACTATCGTTGGACACTTTTATCACATTGGCACAAATGATAAACACGTCCCATATGTCAGTTTACCACTCAGTATGGCACTCTGAATATTTTCTACGATTTTCAGACTAAATTGAAGCAAATGTTGATATAAGGATCCTGCGGCGAACAATAACTCCCTCATATACTTGTAGCTAAAAGACACATACCAGGGGCGCCTGGGTGGCGCAGTCGGTTAAGCGTCCGACTTCAGCCAGGTCACGATCTCGCGGTCCGTGAGTTCGAGCCCCGCGTCAGGCTCTGGGCTGATGGCTCGGAGCCTGGAGCCTGTTTCCGATTCTGTGTCTCCCTCTCTCTCTGCCCCTCCCCCGTTCATGCTCTGTCTCTCTCTGTCCCAAAAAAATAAATAAAAAACGTCGAAAAAAAAATTAAAAAAAAAAAAAGACACATACCAATGAAAAGATGGGCATCATCTAGGCATTTCTGGCTGAACTGAGATGGGCAGACGGTAACAGACATTTACCCCAATCACAAGGTGAAACCAAGGGCAGCTGGGAGCTGCTGAGTTTCCCGGTGGTAACAGGCTGTTTGAAAGCCTTCCTTTTGTGAAGGAACAGAGACCACAGCTCTCTGGAGATCATCCGTTAATTAGTAAGAAGGCTGTCCTTTGGCCTTTCTGTTGTTTCCCAATCACGATATTTTTAGGAACACCAGCACTTAAAATTAGTTTCTGATTTAGTTTTCTGGTATTTCAGAAGATCGTATGTTTAAGACTTAGGAGGAAAAACTCAGTGATTACCTTGTCTGCTCTCCCAGTCCTCGCCCCAAACTTTCCCTTGGAGATGTGGAAATCAGGGCCTAGAGACAGGAAGTGATCTGCCCATGATGAGACAGAAGGGCTGTGGCAAGGCTTGGACTGGGGGCCAGTCTCCAGGCTCCCTGACCCTCTATGACTCTCCGGCACGCTAAGCTCTCAGGACCCGGCACCTGGAAGTCCCACGCTTATAGTCGAGTAAGCCCGCGCATGAATCCTGGAGGAGCGTGCTTATTGAACAAACGCAATGAAGTTACTTTTCATACTACTCCCTAATCACTTACCAACCCAATTGCTTCGGCCTGGGTCCTCAGTTTACTTTTGCAGCTGATGCTAATCCAAGTAGCCTCTACGTAAGAGAGAAAAAAAAAAATTCCCTTGGCAATAGATTTGCAGGCCATTTGGGCAAACAACTATCCACTGGCGTGCTAGCATCAGCCTCCAGTGGCTTGTGAGAGCAGATGATTAGTATTCCTTCCCAGCTCTGAGTTCACTGATGTCATATTAGTGGCTTGAAATGAGTCATAGTGGGAATATTTTCACCACAGAAATTGGCAAACGCTGAAAATCCAGGCATTCTCCCTCTTCCCCCAGCCCCCATTAGTGGGTTCAAAATATTCGCTCACATACCAATGTTCTTACTTCATTAAAGAGTGAAGAAGTCAGAAAGTATTATTATGATTAAAGCGAATATATGATCTATTGGGTAAGAGATGTCCACCTTTCTTGCCAGCAAAATGGAACATCTGCATCATTATCTCAGAATATGTAAATAAGAGAGGGAAACTTGGATTTCTGCCGGAGAAGTGGGCTTTTCTGGAGTTGTTAGGCGCAAAGCTATATTAGGATAATTCCTCTTTACTTGTTTTCTAATTAAACTAATTGAATTCAGAGTGTCTAGGGGACGCACGGAGACATTTATCTCAAGGGGATGATGGTCTTGAAACCCATCAATCCTCTTTAGAGTGCTAAGAAGGCAAATCCAAGGATGCCCATTCTGCAGCAGCCTTAACCTGCACGCACTCAGTTTGGCCATCTCCGGGATTCTCCTCCCCTCTTCTTTTTGAAAGGACAGTTTATCAGGAAGGCAATTCTGATTTCATTTTCACAGCACCCTATGAGGTCAAGACTTCCCCCTTCCCCACTTCTTACGTGACACCTCTCATAGAACACTTCTGGCCACTCTCCTGTCTGTTCCAACCTGTTCACGGAACTACAGTCGCATTGGTCTTTGCCTCCTCTTGAAATTCTCCAAGCCCCCTTCCTGCCTCAGGACCCTTGCACTGACTATTCTCACTGTCTGAAATATTCTCCCCCAAATGTTCACATGACCCTTCTTGTCATTTTATTTTTGCTCATAGCACCTTCCACTCTCCAAAACTATCTTATTTATTACTTGTTTAGTTGTTACCAGTCTCCCCTCATTAGAATCTAAGCTGCGGGAGAATAGGGACCTCGTCTATTGGATCCCTAGCATTTGCACACATGGCGGTGGTTGATTTAATGAAGAACAGCAAGGAACTAGATTTTACAGATGAGGAAACAGGTTAAGAAACTTGTCTGATTGCACCCAGCTATTAATTGGCACAAGCAGATATTTCTGCACGTTCCGAGGATCAGTCATCGGAAACTTTCTGAAAGAGTAATTATTTCCCAGGTGTTTGGGAAACGTCAGACTGCTTTGCTTTCCTTCCTAAATAGCCAACAGAGACCATTTGATCGCTTTCAAAAGTCAGTTCAGGCCACTCCAGTCTTGTTAGCATCAGCGCGGCCTGGGGTTTCCTTCCCTGTCTTTGATGTGAGTGTTCATCGAATGAGGAGACAGGCTCCATGCAAGGCCACAGCCACCGCAGCCACCAGGCTCGGGCCCACCCCACCCCCACCCCCGGCTTCTCTGTTAGCGGGGTGCCCCATCCTAAGGATGCCATTCTTTTTCCAAAGTGGCTCCTGCAATGCTCCCGCGGACTATTAGCTGTGCTCTGCTTTTACAGCCCACCTCAACGTCATAGACATTTGTTTGCAAATTTTTATTGTACTTTCTCCTTTGACCCCTTAAGCCTTAAAAATGCTGATCTTATATATCCTGACCCATCTAATTAGCCCCTTTGAACCACCAGATGCTTTCCATAGGGTTTTCAAGACGCTCCCCGGAAGTGTCTTCATTCAGCTGTCGGGAACTTACCGCACTTACTAAAGGACGTGTCCATTGTCACCCAGAGGAATGAGCTTTAAAGAAATACAACTGGGAGCTCTTTAAAGTTTCCTGGAATGACTTGAGAAAGCAAGCAAGCATCACGTTGCGCGTTTACGCTATCTTTCTACAGCTCTAGGAATTTGACACCATCGAAGAATGAGGTCTTCAGTTTATAGACGGGGTTGACAACACATAGTTTTTCCAGGAGAGCAGCAGTTTAGAGTAGGGTAAAGAAGCTGAACTCGGATACCCGTGCAGTTAGCACACTTGCAATGCTGCTTTGGGTTAGGTTTGAACTTTTTCCGTGATACAAGTTTTTTACTTTTTATTATTTTTAATTTTTAAGACATGCTTATTTGAGAAAGAGAGAAAGAGAGCGGGTGGGGGAGGGGGAGAGAGAGAGAGAGAGAAAGAGAGAGAGAGAATCACAAGCAGGCTCCGTGCTATCAGTGCAAAGCCCGACCCGGGGCTCGATCCCCATGAACCATGATGTCTTGACCCAAGCCGAAATCCAGAGTGGGACGCTTTACAGACTGAGCCACTCAGGCAGCCCTGCGTAGGTTTCATTTCTATCGCTTGGTGTTTCATTGTATGTTTCATTCAACTCATGTATTGCTTGGTGTTTCATTCATTCCATGGTTGTGTGTCCATCCCCCTGATGAGGGACACCTGGGCTGATTCCACATTCTTGGACACATCTTTTTGAGGATATGTGCTTTCAAATCCTAAGGGTGAAATGCTAAGTCAGAGGGTAGTGTAGTTGCTTAGTCTGTTACTCGCATATGAAACTGACAGAACTTTTCCCCAAACTGGTTGTGCTATTTCGCATTCTCTCCAGCGGCATAGGAGAGCTCAGACTGCCCCACATCCTCGCCAACACTTGTCAGTTTTTAAAATGGTAAACAATCGGGGCGCCTGGGTGACTCAGTCGGTTGGCCGTCTGACTTCGGCTCGGGTCATGATCTCGCCGTCCATGAGTAGTTCGAGCCCCGCGTCGGGCTCTGTGCTCACAGCTCAGAGCCTGGAGCCTGCTTTGCATTCTGTGTCTCCCTCTCTCTCTGCCACTCCTTCATGTTCTCTCTCTCTCTCGCTCTCGCTCTTGCTCAAAAATAAGTAAATAAACGTTAAAAAACTTTTTAAATGTTACACAATCTAGTGGGTCTGTGGTAGTATGTCATTTTGAAATTGCTTTTAATTTTCATTTCCCTGACAATTACACCGAGCACCTTTTCATATGCTTCCCTTGTTAGATGTCTGCTCACATCTTTTCCCTTTCTTTATGTATTTGTTTTTAACAATTTTTACTATTGAGTGGTGAAAGTTTTAAATGTATATTTACGTAAATTCTAGACATGTATTTATACCTGGCAAAAGACTGGAATTTGGGAGATATATATATATATATATATATATATATAAATTTATATATATTTTTTGTGAATAGGATTTTGAGAATTATTTGTTTCTTCAATAAACATGGGGTTATTCTATTCATCTGGTGTCAGGATTTGTAAGGTGTATTTTCTTCAGAGAATTTGTCAAGTTCAAACCGAGACCACTGAGTCGTCAAATGTTTGGGCAGGTAGTTCTCTATAACCCTCCCTTATTAAAATGTTAACATCTGTAGGAATCTGCAGGTGTATGCTGTGTTTTGGTTTTGATGTTGATAATTTGTGTTCTTTCCTTCTTTTCTTGAGTGATCTGTCTAGCACCTATCAATTTTGTTGATCCCCTTAAAGAACTCACTTTCGGGCGTTCTTAAAAAAAATAATCGCCTGCTTTCCTTGCTTTATTTCATTGATTTGTGCTCTTGTAGTTAGTGTTTCCTCCCTTCTACTTACTCTGCTGTGTTATGTTTTCACGAAGAGTATCTTGGGTTGTTTGTTCAACCTGCAGCAAACTTGGCTAGATGCAAACCCCAGACTGTTTCCCCTAGGTGGGCAGGAATAGAATTCTTAGTTCAGTTGTTTGACCTTAACTGGGCTGCCTGGAGTCTGCTAATGCACACACAAATCGGGGATTAGCCAGGATCTTGAATAGACTTTACATACAGAATTAGGACCATCCTCCCATGATGCTTCTGTCCCTTCTAGGAATTGCTCCTTCACTTTATGGCTACTGCGGGTCACCCCAGATTCTGCCGGCTTTTTGAGGCAATACAGTTGCAGGTTTTCAGAGTTTGAGGGGTCTTCCCTGGCTCCACCATAGTCTGCCTTCCGGATGAAACCGGTAAACAGAGGAAAACTCACTGGCGCTTTTTCCTTCTTCCAAGTGTAGAGTCAATCCCCTTCCAGTGTGGCCCCGCTCTCGGCTGCTCTCCGGTGCCTTCAGGCTGTTGTTTCTTTGTATTTGGTCAAGAGTTTAAAGTTGTTATCTGTGGGGGGGGGGGTTAATCCACGAGGAGCTAATCCTTCGTTATCACAAGCTGCAACCACACAGTTTGTTCCTTTTTAATCTCACTCCTCTCCCTGTCTCTCTGATGGCTCTGTTTGTAAGAAGAGGTGGTTCGGCCAGATTTCTAGTGTCAGGAGGGGCACTGAAGTGCTTCTAGAACTCACAAACTGGATTACTTGGTCCCTGAATAACCAAGATTGCTATGTCAATATTTTTTTCAAAAGAACACCTATTTCCTTCTGCTATAGGGGTGTCTGGCTAATTGAGGACTGGAGTAATTCTACACAAAATTGGAAAGTCCATTGAATTTGTCTTCTTGGAATTCATTCTTCAGCCCTTCTCCCAAAGGGTCATCACAGTCCCTTCTACCTGGCTAGACATGCTCCCTGGGCCTCTAGACTTTTCTCCATGGACAGCCCTCTAGGTGTCTGACTCTTTCTTCTCCCTTCTAGAACCTACCAAAAGCCTCTCTCCCCTCTCTACCCCTGGGGCCTGTTGTCTCTTTGCTCAGCTGGAGTTAGTAAAGGGACAGAAACCTAGTTCTGTGACAGAAACAATGGGCTAATGTGCTCTCTTTCACGAGGAAAACAGATTGTTGAGACTGACCACCCTGAAGCCATAGAATAAATCACAGAAGGTAAGGTAATCCAGCCTCTTCATTTTCACTATTGAGAAAATGATTTTCTGGGGAAGATAAAGGACTTGTTCAAGGTCACACACTAGCAGGATTGGAACTCGAATCTTATTTCTCGACTACCAGCTGGCACCAAGGAATGGCTGCGAGCATCGAGTCCGGTGGCCCCGGAGGGTAGAAGGTGACAGAGTCCGTTTTGTGCACGGCTGGCTTCAGTCGTGGACAGTGACCGAGCAGGATTACCTGGTGGGTTAACAGTATCAACGCCGTGTGGTGTGAGTTGATGGAAAGAACCAAAGATGTCTTAACCTGGAAGAAAGAAAACTGAGGGGGGACATCATCAAAGGCCCCCAGTGGGGATTCAGGCATATTTGTGCAGCTCTGTACAACAGAACCTTGACAAATGGGTCCAAGATGGCGGCCAATTTCATCGTAAGGCAAGGAAGGGTTTTCTAACAATTAAGAGTGTCCACAAATGGAAGGGTTAGTGGCTGAATTCTCTTGGGGAGGTAGGCAGTAAATTCTGTACACTGGAGGCTTCCAGATAAGGCTCAGTTTGGGCTTTAGGGAAGAGGCTCCGTTGTTCCTTTACTTATGGGAGTTTAGAACAGATTCCCTCCTAGTCCTTTACAATTATTGGATTCTCTGGTGACAGGAGACCCTTTGGTGACCATCACAAGGCACAGACACCACCTACCTCTAGAGGGGAAAAAGGCCGTCCGAATGCGCCAACACAGGCCCTCCCAGCCCCCACCCCATACGTATGTGGTCTGCATTTTAAGTTTATTTGTTTACTTTGAGAGAAAGAGTGAGAGCGGGGGAGTGGCAGAGAGAGAGAGGAGAGAGAGCTCCACACTGTCAGCGTAGAGCCTGAGGCCAGGCTTAAACTCACAAACTGCGAGATCATGACCTGGGCCAAAATCAAGAGTCAGACGCTTCAACGACTAAGTCACCCAGGCACCCCTGTGGTGTTTTTTTTTTTGTTTTTGTTTTTTTTTTAAGGAATCAGACAACCACGGTGAAGTCTTCTAGTGGTTACGCAGCTCTGCTGAGACACGCACGGGAGGGCACTAGAGCAATTTTGATGGTCAAGGTGAAATGCCAATTTAGCGATTTCCCTGTCGGCATTGGCTGCATTTTACGAGAAAGCAGAATGGTCTTCTGTGCCCTTCTGTAGCCAGTCTGTGGACTGATTTGGCAACCACAATGAAGCAGATAAACACAGGGCCACATGCGTCACTCGTCCGTCTCACTCACTCCATGAGTTATGGGGCAAAGTCGGGCCCTGGACTGAAAACACATTTTATCCATTATCTTGGAGCTTTAAAAATGGTGACTATTTTAAAGTTTCTGCTATAACACAAATCACAACTCACATGCCAGTGCTGATGAAAGACAGGCATGGGTTTGTTTCGTTTTGAGGGAGAGAGAAAAAGAGAGAGCCAGCGGGGAAGGGCGTGGAGGGAGAGAGAGAGAGAGCATCTCAGGCAGGCACCATGCCCAGCCGGGAGCCCCCTGCGGGGCTCGAACTCACGATGCCGTGGCCTGAATTTGTGCCCCCTCAAAATTCACATGCTAAATTCTAACCTCCAAGGTGATATTGTTAGTGGGGTCTTTGAGAGGTGATTAGGTCATGAGCAGAGCCCCCCCAAATGGGATTAGTGTTGTTGTAAAAGAGAACCCACAGACCTCCCTTGCCCCTTTCATAGCGTGAGGATAAAATGAGAATTCTAGAATCTAGAAAAGGGTGCTCATCTGTCTCCCAGCCTCCAGAACTATGAGAAATAAACGTGGTTTTTTTTTTGTTTTTTTGGCTTATAAGTCACCCAATCTATAGTATTATTGCAGCAGCCAGGATGGACTATGCCAGTGGACTTCAAGACTAATCAACCTCCAACACTGCACCAATGTTCTCCAGGGACTTTCAAGAGGGGCTAAACTTTGCCAAGGATCATAGGTCCTGAAACCCTAATGCCTTGTTTTATTTGCGTATTTTTGTGACATGAAACTTTGTCTTCCACAGCACGTTCAGGAGCTCCGGTTATAGAAGACGTTAGTCCCTAACTTTTTGGTCCTAGTTCCCCTTCCCTCTGGTGGAGCAGTTCCTCTTGATAGACGCTGTCTTTGAGCATTATTTATTCAATGAACGGATTCCTTGAAAGGCTAGTATTTTGGTTTGGTTTGGTTGGCTTTAGTTAAAGAGCGCTAAGTGTTTCCGAGGTAAATATTCTAAGTCTTTTGAGCACTTCCCTTTGAAAGGAAGCAAGTGTTATGAGAAAGGAACCCATGTATGCCCTGGAAGACTGTGGCACAGCATGATTTGTTGGAAGCTAGTCTGTGGGGGAGGGATGGGAGTGACAGGAGAGGAAGACGAAGGAGGAGACCCAGGGGAGGCAAGAAAAAAGAGGACACACACACACACACACACACACACACACAGATTGACTTAATGTCTCAAGGCTCTTTATTCATCCACCACTTTGTTCCCATGACATCACCAAGTTCAGGCAAAGGGTGATGATGGTGAATGTGGAAATGGCCACAGCCTTCCCAGTTGCCCCCCTGCCTCTCACGTCACCCCCTCAAGTCCATTCTTCACGTGGCCTGTAGAATGATGCAAAGGGCTGGTGAAGTCTATTCTCCACCCTCCTGTCTCATTTCATCCCTGCCACTGCCCCTTGGCCTTGAAGTGTCCAAAGGCCAAAGTCGATGGGGAGCATCAACGGTGTCCGGCTGCCCGGGAGTGAGAGGTTACGAGGTCTTTGCTTGCTCCTGAGCCTGAAGCCTGGGATCCCAGGGGCTCCCTGACCTCCCACACCTTTTCCCGAGGGGCCTGGAGCCATGCCAGTGGTGGGAGAGGGCGAGACCCTCCCCTCTAAGAAAGGAAAGAGGAGGGGAAGTGCCATTTGCGTTGTTTCCTCCTGGCCGTCCCAAAGACCTTTAAGCAGATCTGTGTTCGGCGTCGCTCACGGATGAAACGCCACCCTGGGCCACACGTTATAACTTAAAAGGAAAGTATGTTCCCTCCTGGAAGGTGCTAGCTAAGCGCTCTACAGGGAACATTCAGAACATCGAGTTGTTGTCTATGGGTCTGTGGAGAGTGTATCGACATGGATTTTTCTGTGCTACACGTAAGTATATGTTCTCCAAACGCTCCATAGGACAGTGGTCACCGCCCCCTCGACCCGGGTCCCTCCCGTCCCCTGCCTCGCCCCTTACATCACAGAACACTTCTGCTCTGCCGTCTGCCTCATTTCCGTGAAGGTGGCCTGGGCTTTTTCTTTTATGGTGTCCAAGTCCATGTTCTGGAGATTCTGGAGCTGCCCGAGAATCGAATCCTTGTCCTCTTCCTCCTCCTGGTCTTCGTCTACCATTTTCCGGAGATCTTCGGGCAAATCCACGTCATCTCCAGCCATCTGGATTTGGTTCTCATCCGTTTCACTCTGCGCAAAAGACACAAACGCGGAGCTCCAGAAACCACGCGGAAGCAACCGAACCACCGAACAAACAGTAAAAGCAGCAGGAAGACCCTCCGCTGGGGATGAATGAAGCGAATGGCACGCTCGGCTGTGTCTCCGCGGAGCCTGGGCTCGGTAGCAATCGTGGGGGCTGGGGGGGGGGGGGGCTGGTCGCCGCGCCCCTCCCTCTTTCGCTGCACCTTGGGCCGATCACGCGTCCCACAGCAGCGGTCCCCGGGCCCCGCAGCATCAGCATCATCTAGGAACCTGTTAGAAAGCCAAATTCTGGGGCCCCGCCCCAGACCCCCCCCCCCCCCCGAATCAGGAGCTCGTGGGTGGAGCCCAGCCTTGCGGGTTTTAAGAAGCCCTCCTTGTCCTGCGGTGCCAGCAAAGCCGGAGAATCACAGACCGACTCGTAGACTCTGCCTCAGGGCGGCTTTGCGAGCTTAAGCAGTCTGTGACTCAGTGGCCCCGGCTGTTCCCACCCTGGAGGGTGGGGGCTGGGCTCACCGCGGCCTGGCCGGGCTCCGTCACCGTGGCAACTTCTGCTTGACCTTTGACCCTTCCCCCTCTTCTGCTAGGCACAGAGTCACGTCAGATTCAACCTCCCCCCCTTCGCACCCGGAAGTATGTCTGCCACATAGCCCTTGGTTATTAAGTGAATCGGCTGTGTCACGGCTGGTACTCACATCCTATTGTGCTAACTGCGACCGTCACAGTTTGCCTTACATGGTTCCTTTTCTGACTCCACGAGGGGCCGTTCCGCAGCGACGTATAGTGCGTGCCCCCCGGTCGTAGACATTCCTTTACCCCTTTGGCTGTGGGGCCTTTGTGTCTTAAGTAGAGAGAAAAATCCAAAGAAGTTTCCCTGGGAAGGGTGAGGGTACTTTCTATGCCCAGATGGCTGTATCCGATGATTTCTGAGATCAGGTTGTGACAGGAGGCACACAGGGCGCCAGGGGCCCAGAAGATTACAGAGCATTAGAAAAGCGAAGGATGGGAAAGAGCTCAGCAGACTTTGGGGCTCTCCCACCTTGTCGCGCGGTGACCAAAGGGCATGCAAATTCACACAAAGATGAAATGATCGCTTAGGCCTTTTTTTAAAGGATATATCTCTTTGAGAGAGAGAGCGAGACAGCGCGAGCAAGGGGGGGAGGGGCAGAGAAAGAGGGAGGGAGAGAGTCCCAAGCAGGCTCTGCACCGTCTGTGCATAGAGCCCGATGCGGGGCTCGAACTCACCAACCGAAAGATCGTGACCCGAGCTGACCTCAAGAGTCAGCCGCTTCACTGAGCCACCCAGGCGCCCCACGAACGCTTAGTCTTCATCAGACCTCACCGATGTGATTTTAGAAAGATTTTGACACCTGCAGCTTTCCCGGATGGCGTGAAGGTCAACACCTGTAGGAGACTATGAATTCCCCTTGCCTGGGTGCTGAGAATAAATGAATGCAAACAGGGGCGCCTGGGTGGCGCAGTCGGTTAAGCGTCCGACTTCAGCCAGGTCACGATCTCGCGGTCCGTGAGTTCGAGCCCCGCGTCAGGCTCTGGGCTGATGGCTCGGAGCCTGGAGCCTGTTTCCGATTCTGTGTCTCCCTCTCTCTCTGCCCCTCCCCCATTCATGCTCTGTCTCTCTCTGTCCCAAAAATAAATAAAAAATGTTGAAAAAAAAAATTAAAAAAAAAATAAATAAATGAATGCAAACAGACATCGGTTGTCTCCGGGTACAAAGAGCGAGCCAGAGTGAGGTGTATGCTCTGTGCTCCATCGGTAAAGTGGATTTCCTGGGCCTTCTCCAGCTCTAAGGCCCCGTGGCTCCCTCCGAGTTCCTTCTTCTGGTGGGTCTCTGGGCAGAGAGACGGCAAGCCGGGTTTGCAGAGACGCTTGAGAGGCTGACTTGGGATGCAGAAAGGACGTGCCCTTTGGGGGTACACCCTGAAGGCCTCTGGGAAGAGCCGCTCTCGGCCGCAGCCTCCCAAGGGCGAGAAGCCTCTCCCTGCACTTGGCCAGGCCTTGGCCCCTCAAAGCGCTTAATGGATTAATTAGTTCCTCGTCAAACTGTTGTGGGGATTAATTAGTTAGTTAATCCGCAGGGGCTCCCAGCCAGTCCTCCATTTCTATTTATTTTTTATTTACCTACTCTAGAAGTTGCCTTTCTTGCTAATTACCCTCTGGGCATTTTTTGCGGGGAGGAGAGGAAAGGCAGGACTTCAGCCTGGCCGTTCTCAGTTCGTGGAAAGGCACGACCTCTCCCCTCTCTTACGCACCCCGAAATAAAATAGAGTGATTTGAAATGGCTTTCCTGGGAATGCTGGCACCCCCCACCCCTCTGGTTGGGAATGAGATCTCTGTGGATGTCACCAGAGTCAAAACTGGCTGGAGAAGCCGCTGTGGCCTGGAGGGACAGGTAGCTAGAGGGGGGACAGGGACAGGTAGCTAGAGGGACCAAAGCGAGGTGGGCTGGCCAGTGGGTGCTCAGAGAGCCGGCCTGTGCATGAGGGCGGTGTTCCCTGCCTTCCTTTCACCCGGCAACTTCGTCATGCTGCCTCAGGGGGGGGAAGCTTTGGAACAGATTTTCCTTCCAGGAGGACTTTCAGGTTTATTCTCTCTTCATTCCTCTTGCCTGGGGCAGGCCGAGCAGTGGCGTTCGACTTTACCTCAAAACTCACAGAGGGGCTCTTGATTGGCACCTTCTACCAAAGCATTTCTCAAAGTGGGGTCTCCAGGCCAGCAGCATCGGCAGCTCCCGGGACCTTGTTAGAAATGTACATCCCCTGGGGCACCTGGGTGGCTCAGTCGGTTAAGCATCTGACTTCGGCTCATGATCTCACAGTGCGTGAGTTCGAGCCCCGCATTGGTCTCTCTGCTGTCAGCACAGAGCCCACTCTGGATCCTCTGTCCCCCTGTCTCTGCACCTCCCAAACTTGCTCTCTCTCTCTTTCTCTCAAAAATAAATAACCATTAAAAAAAAGAAAGAAAGAAATGCACATCTCAAGCCTCACCCAGACCTGCTGTGGGGGCGGGCCCAGCAATCTTCAACTTAGCAATTGCTCCCGGTGATTCTGGTGCATTGCTTAAGTTTAAGAACTCTCCTTCCCTTGAAGACAGGACTGTGACTCACTCATCTACACGTCTCAGAACCTAGCAGAGTGTCTGGCATGTAGACACAGACAGTAAATGTTTATTGAATGATTCAAGGAGCCTGTGGTCAGGGACTACAACAGCGTTAACAATCCTTAAACGCACAGGTCTGCTTTGCCGTAAAGAGCTCTATTTTCATAGCTGCTGACTTGCCTTTCCACTCCCGTTGGGCCAGTGTGCCGGGAGGTCCACTGTTGGCTTGAGAATCAGATTGCCTGAGCGTGAGGGTTACCACCACCACTTATAGGCTGTGTGACCTTGGGCACCTTACACAACCTCTCTGAGCTTTACTTTCTTATCTGTAAATTGGGATTCTATTATTTGCCTTAGAATTGTAGAGGATTAATTAGATGACATCTGAATTATTAAGCACCGGGGGTGGCTATTCATAAACAGGATAACTCCCAGGGCTGGGCTGCAGATTCGCATTGGATAACCATGACTCCTGCCTATGGCGGTCAGCCTTATCAGAGCCCTTGCTCTCTTCGTACCTTCCCTCTGGCCTAGAAATGGCCCCCCGCTCTCGTTCCACAGTCACGTTCCTGGAAGGCTGGGCCTATTTGTTTCCCTTTCTGCACGATGTCTTCCATTCTGGGAGAAAGCTGCCGGGCTTCGTCACCCTTTGCCAGACCCATGGGAATGTTTGTGGGAGCCGGCGGATGAGCACTGAAAGAGGTTCCAGGCTCACGACCAGCCCTCCGTTCCCCCCATCCCTGGCTCCGTCCCTCCCTGGGAACCTTGTGCCATCAGGTTCCCAGTACTGGACCTCCTGCCCTCCTCATCAGGCTTAGCAGGACCCAGCCCAGGAGCTCACTGCACTCTCCGGGGCACAGGCCTGGTGAAGGGGCCTGAGAGGATCCAGAATACATTTAGGCCGGGAATTCGGGGTCCCGGGCAGCCCGAGTGTGGTCTAAAAGAGGGCCGTGGGCTCTGGGCGGGCCTGTCTCTTTGGCCCTAGAGACTTTTCACCCCATGTGAAAGAATGCAGTCCAAGGGACAGAGGGGAGCCCTCTAAAGCATGGTGCCCAAGGCGGGTGGCTCCGATTGTCCAGTCTAAAGGGAGTATTCGGTGTCATCAACGGCTACGGTCAGAGTCCTATCGTCACCATCCTTCTAGAAGGACAATGCTATTGACCATCTATCAGCAGCACGGTTGCTTCAGGTGACCATTCCAGCACTGGGATTGATTTCCTTGGGTAATCGACTAAGGGTAGGACAACCAGGTGGGGCTGGCAGGGGCTAGAGGACAAAACGAAGCCCTTGGGAACCAAGCCTGGGCCCCAGCCTCATTAGTGCTGGGTCCTAACCACGTGAGCTGGCCCCAGACCTAGGACAGGCCAAGGGCGAGGGTCCTGTGTGTGAAAAGGGGTCTCCCGTGGTGGAATGACACGACTCCCCCCACCGCGGCCACCTATGGCAGTGAAAGACCTGGCTTCGAGTTCCTGCTTTGTCACTTGTCGGCCCCATGACCTTTCACAAGTCACCTTACCGCTTCCGATGCCCGGGGGAAGGGCCCTAGAGGATTACTGAGCAGATCGAAGGAGACGTGCCGTGACATCGTCCCCTAAGCTTCAAAGCCCTGGATGAGGGTGGCTGTGGCTATCAATATTTTTGAGAAAAAGGACAGTTTGCTCTCACAATCCCTGCTGAAAGGGTCCCCACGATAAAGAAGGCACGGACAGTGACACAGAGCGGGGAGAGTATCAGCCCTGGAAAGAAAGATCCGGGCCAGAGCAAGCCATTAAGAAGAATAAATGAAATTTATACGGCGGCCCCTGTGCGGCCTTGTCTCCTGGCCTAATGAACCTCCCTGATGACGGGGCCTTGTCTGTAATCCAAGCAACGAATGGCTTGCACAGACTTTCTGCTGCACACTGACAAATCAGCCTGGGGAGACCAGGAATATTTTGACACATCAAGGAAAGACAGTAATGCCTCCGCACACCCCCAGATGCAAGTTATAGACGGGATGAATCAGCTTCAGGCAGGGAAGGAGGCTGAGCCTGAGAACCACGGTGTGAACGAGTGAGTGAGCGAGCGAGTGAGTGAACCAGCCGACCGTTAGGGGCCAGACAAGCTATCCTTTACTCCCAGAGGTTCTGTCTCAGAGGTCTTCTCATTTCTAGAAATCTTATCAATTTGGGATATCGTTTAATGCAGTTAAAAGCTAATTATTTTTATGCCGGCTGGCCAGAAGCAGTTTTAATCTCTTGGTTTTTAACCAGATTTATAATCTTAATTGCCAGCACTGAATGCCCATTATTTAAATAGCCCCACACCCTGTGACTGATTTCTGACCTTTCCCTGAAGGCTCAGCACCACCCTGGATTCACGCTGCGCCCTAGATTTTGACACACTGGCCTTCACCTTGTACCAAACTTGAGATACGTTGACAAACGATCGTATCTTCAACAGTTAACCATCAAAAAGCTGACCGTTCACCACATTTTTCCAATCTAGTCAATCAGGGGGCGCCTGGGTGGCCCAGTTGGTTAAGGGTCTGACTCCTGATTTTTGGCTCCCGTCATGATCTCACGGTTTGTGAGTTCGAGCCCCACGTCCAGCTGTGTGCTGGCCGTGTGGAGCCTGCCTGGGATTCATTCTCTCTGCCCCTCCTCCACTCACTTTCTCTCTCTCTCTCTCTCTCAAAATAAATAAATAAACATTAAAAAATAATCTAGTCAATCAAACCTGGATATATAGCAAATACCTGTTTGTTTGATTCTAGCCAGGTTTTATTTTGGTTTCGGTTTGTTTCTTTCTCTTTGGTCTACACAACTCCAAACAGCTAAGATTAATGGATTTCTTTGTCGAGTTGATCTAACACTACATGTTTCCATCTCTGTGAGGATCACTGGCTGCCAGTCTTTACAAACCTCCTCTTACTGGCCTAGGTATGAGTAGAGGGGCTGTACTGGCTTCTAGGCAAGGAGACAGCCACCCCTCGTTCCTGTCCTGCCGGAACCTGAGACCCTGGGGGAGCGGGGTATAGATTAAAGAGCACAGCCAGTCCACAAACACCTCCATGGAAAATTAAAGTGAGCATGGCCTGCTTTGCCAAAGGTAAAGGGGTATTCGGGCCGGACCAGGAGGGAGGGAGGCGTGAGGCCCGGGGGGCCAGATTCTAGCAGACCCACTCACTCATCCTTGTTCTGAGCATTTGCCGCTGAAGGTCAGAGCCAAGTGTATGTTCTATCCCTTAGAACAGTGGTTCTCAACCCTCCCTGGGGCCCTGAATCCCGTGTGACGCCTAGAAAAATGGCTAGCACCCACCCCCAGAGGGTTGGCTCCAATGGTCCGTGGCAGGGGCTTTGATGATACCATTTGTTAAATAATTTTTTTAAATGCTTATTTTTGAGAGAGAGACAGAGCGCGAGTGGGGGAGGGACAGAGAGAGAGGGAGACACAGAAGCAGGCTCCAGGCTCCGAGCTGTCAGCACAGAGCCCGACGCAGGGCTGGAACCCACGAACCGAGAGATCATGACCTGAGCTGAAGTCAGATGTTTAACTGACCGAGCCACCCAGGTACTTCTAGGCGATATCATTTTTAAAACGTTTACCGGGTGATTCTCGTGTCTGAGCAGTGGGGAATCTTGTCTGGGGTTTGCTAGCTGCTAAGTCCGTTGCACCAACGTCTTCCCTCCTCAGCCACTTGCACAGAGGGTGTGGATCTGACTTCTTCGGTCGAAAGTGTGCACACATATAGGACCCATCCGGAATGGGAATTTCTAGACACCAGCTGTGTGCGTCTTCCACTTCTATCCCTTACCAGGGCATTGCCGAGGGGCTCAAGGAGCTCCTAAAGGTCACCATCCAAGCCTCTCATTTTACAGAGGAGGAAACTGAGGTCCGGAGGGATAAAGAAACTTGCAGAAATGTCATTCAGCTGGTTAGGGGTTAGCAGCCTGCACTGCTGTGGCCGGTGGGGTCACATCGGCCTGGGGTCTTATCTTGCTTTGCCATTTACAGGCGGTGTGACCTTGGGAAACCCCTCTTCCTCTCCGCCCACCGCCCTCCGCACCAGCGCTCCTCTCCGTGAAGGGGAAATAATATCTACCTCCCTTACAGGGGTGGGGGCTGTCAGGATCACTGGAGAATGCCGGCATGGCAGAGTGGGGTGTCCCACATTGCCGCTGTACCCATGTCCCCTGGCTCTTTCTCGCCTTCCCCATGTCCCCGCAGGACATTCAGTCCATGGCTCTTTCAAGGACACGAGTAGACGGAGCAAACTGAGCTGGGACAGGATGGGGAGGAGAAGGAAGGGAGGGCCCCTGGCCGGGCCTCGATGGCCTCCAGCCCCGCCCCCAGAAACAGCTGCTGGGGAGCAGGGGGGGTTTCTGTGTCTCAGACCCTGCTGCGCAGCCCAAGGGCTCCGGATCTGGAGGAGGCGGACAAAGGAAGGTCCACAGAATCCTCTCTTTTTTTAAGAGGCAGATTTTAAATTCCGTTCCAAGGGAGCCTCCAACGTGACATTAGTCTAAAGACAACTCCACCGATAGATTTTCTTCTACCTTCACCTTTATTCAAAATGAATGATGCCCTGAATAGAGCAGACCAACACCAGGTGTAACTAAATCATATAGCTCAGCAGGGGGCACAACATTATTTTTCAATGACTAACCTAGATTGACAATTCCGTTAATAGGATTAGGGTTCATTGTGGAACTGTTTTCTCTTATTAATTTGGCTTGACTTACATATACATTTTGAATTGGCTAGGGAGAGGGGCACATTTGTTTTTAGAAAGCATCGTGTGGCTTTCTTTCAAACGCGTTACTTCCTCTCTTTGCAGAAGTGTGGCATTTGAATTATAACACAGACTTTGTACTTTATACAGTTAGAATGTCTAACCCAGACTTGTTCTTTTCAGGAAGAATTTATTTTTAATGTAACTCTTACAGCAGATAAATTCTTTCTGCTGTTTTCGATACTTGGTTCTCTGTATTTTTTTCCCCCTTGTTCCCAATAACATCCGACATTCGGCAAATATTTCGTGTGTGTAGGTGTGTGTGCACACGCAATTTCTACACGGCAGGCACCGTGCGAGGCGCTGCGGACAGAGATGAACAGCTCAGCCCCTTTGTTAAAGGGCACACAGTCCAGCAGGGGAGACTACCCAGGGTGGTAAGATCACGTAAGGGACGTGCACTCGGGGATGATGGGAGCGCGACAGGAAGGGCAGTGGGGAGAAGAGCGTCACAGAAGTTTCTAGAAGAAGTGGCACTAGACCAAAGTCTTACGGGAAGGAAAGGGGTCGCGGAGAGCAGAGTGGAGGGAGCAAAGCAGGAGGAAAGTCCAGTCCGAGCAGGGAGTTGCAAGAGACGAGACCGGAAAGACAGGAGCCACTTAATGGCCTACAGGGCAAGGGATTGGGACTTGATTCTCAGAAGTTAGGATAAGGTTTGTTTTTTTTTGTTTTTTTTTTTTTGTTTGTTTTTTAACCAGGGGAGAAACAGGGTCAGATCTGCATCTTGGAAACCTCACTCTGCCATTTTGAGGGGAAGAACCACTGGTGAGCTGTTGTAGTAAGAGAGGTGAGAAATGCTGGGGCGCCTGGGTGGTTCAGCCGATTGAGCGTCCGACTCTTGGTTTTGGCTCAGGTCGTGGTCTCACGGTTGGTGGGTTTGAGCCTCGCATCGGGCTCAGTGCTGACAGAGTGGAGCCTGCTTGGGATTCTCTGTCTCCCTCTCTCTCTCTCTCTCTCTCTCTGCCCCTCTCCCACTTATGCTGTCTCTCTGACTCCCTCAAAATACAAAGAAAGAAGAAAAGAAAGGACGAGGCCTGCCCTTGGGGATGAGCTGAACCTGGGGAATTGGCTGGAGGTGGGGGGCGGGGGGTGGCGAGGGGGGCGTCGGTGGGGATGGGGCCTCCAGGAGGAGCAGCTCTGGGGAAGAGCTGGCTGGTCTGTTCTGGATATGAGCCACGAGGCGCCCCAGCAGGGGCAGTGAAACGTAGAGACAAGAGGTAGGATGTAGGAATAGCTTTGAGAGTCGTCCCACACAGACAGCCGGTAGCTGAAGGCCACAGCAAGACGCCGCCCCCTGGCCAGAGCGTGCGGATTCAGTGGGAAAAAGAGCAGACCTGGAATCTTCCAACACTGGGGGGGGGGGGGGGGGCGGCAGACAGGGGAAGGCTAAGTCACGAAGAAGACACAGGAGAAACAGTTGCAGCGCAAGGCCTGGAAGCTGAGGAGAGAGGGGGCTTCCGGAGGAAGCGCCGGCCGAGGCGGCAGGAAGGGAAGGGAGACACAGAGGTGTCACCCGAGAAAATGGTAGAGCCGCCTACTGCGTCCAGACAGGCTACCCAGCATCTGAAGGAGGAAGGTTTCAGCGGAGCTGTGGGAACCAGTGACTCGGGGAAGGTACCTAGAAAGGACTGTTTGCTCAGCAGGTGCTAGCTGCTTGTTTTCCTTGGGAGAGATCCGCCCTTCTTTCTAAAGGAGAGACAACAGACATGGAAAAAGGCCACCCCCTGAAGATACAGGACAGGGGGCGATCGGCCAAGCGAGACCCAAACCTAACGTGAGCATCGTGGATTCCTGTGGGCGCCAGGAGTCCTCGGGGTACCTGTGACTTGAAAGCCGGGGGACGTGTCCACAGAATGCACATGTGGGCAGTTTCTTTCTTTTTTTTTTTCAACGTTTTTTATTTATTTTTGGGACAGAGAGAGACAGAGCACGAACGGGGGAGGGGCAGAGAGAGAGGGAGACGCAGAATCGGAAACAGGCTCCAGGCTCCGAGCCGTCAGCCCAGAGCCCGACGCGAGGCTTGAACTCACGGACCGCGAGATCGTGACCCGGCTGAAGTGGGACGCTTAACCGACTGCGCCACCCAGGCGCCCCATATGTGGGCAGTTTCTTATGTACCTCGGATTCCTGCAGTTTGATCACTGCACTTATTTGCTTCTGTGATTCCTGCAATCATCGTCCAGGGCGCCGGGGTGGCTCAGTGGGTTAAGCGTCCGACTTCGGCTCAGGTCACGATCTCACATCCCAGGAGATCGAGCCCCGCGTCGGGCTCTGTGCTGACAGCTCGGAGCCTGGAGCCTGCTTTGGATCCTGTGCCTCCCTCTCTCCCTCTGCCCCCTGTCCCACTCACTCTCTGTCCCTCTCTCTGAGAAATAAACAAACATTAAAAAATTAATAATAATAAAAGGGGTCGTCCCAAGACCCGGGTGCAATAAATGTCATTGTCATTAGCAGTGACCGATGAGCTGGGAGAGGAGGCTTTTCACTGTTCCCTGGGGGGCTGGGCCCACGTTCCTCCTTTTCCCAGTCCACATTTCCTCCCCCCACCAGTCAGCAATCAGTGAAACTCTTTCACGGGAAACGCCAGCCAAATAGTTGCTTTAGAAAATACGGTTCTAATTCCAAAATGTGACATAGTTATCCTCATTAGATCTGACAGCTCCCGGGAAGACATTTTCCTCAAATCTGCTCTCCGTTGGGCCTTGGTGAGGGGAAGGGCCCAGAACCGCCTCCTGCTGGCTGTGTGACTCCTGTGCCGGTGACCCTGGGGAATTGTGAATGAGGCACCCAGGGGGCATCCCTCGTTAGCTGGAAGACCTAGTGAATGTATCCAGCTCCCCGTGGACCGCTAATACCATTAGAATGGCTGCTTACCCAATATGGACTTTATAAGACAACACGGGGCTTAGCAGTCTGCAGCCCGAGGGGAGGGAAAGGTTGTTATTAGGAGCTCAGGAAGGTCCTGGTGCCTCTTGCTTTCTGCCCAGCACTGCTTTCTTGTTGGACGGTTGTGTTCGTTCTCAAGGCCACCCTCCTGGGCGGAGATACGGTTTCGAGACGGTGGAGGGAGCATGGGACACAGAGAGCACTGGGTAGAAGAATGAGGAGGCTGGAGGTCTGTGTGGCACAGTAAGCGGTGTGACCTTGGGCAAGTCCCTTGATTTAAATGAGCTTTACGGTTATGCAGCGACATGGGCTTTTTCAGATACGTGAGAAATAAGTTTAATAAAAGTAGAAATACCATTCAGACCCGGGGGTCAAGGAGCCGAGTACCAGGGGCGGTCCAGGAGCCCATACCTGCTCCAGACGGAGAGCTTGGACAGGCGGGAGGTGTCCCACACCCGGAGGTTATGGCTAATTGTTAATGAATAAAATCCTACAATTGGTAGGATTTGCCCTTACCAATGTCTTTTGATGACCTTTTTTTACAGTCGCCATGCCCTGCCTTCCATCCCCAGGACTTATAACTGGGAAGTTCGTACCCTTTGACCACCCTCACCCATTTCACCCGCCCCACCCCCACCTCCTCCCACCTCTGGCAACCACCAATCTCTTCTCTGTATGAGTATTTCTTTTTTTTTTTTTTTTAGTTTTATTTAAAAAAATTTTTTTTAATGTTCATTCATTTTTCAGAGAGACAGAGACAGGCAGAGCGTGAGCGGGGGAGGGGCAGAGAGAGAGGGAGACACAGAATCCGAAGCAGGCTCCAGGCTCCCAGCTGTCAGCACAGAGCCCGACGCGGGGCTCGAACTCATGAACTGCGAGATCATGACCTGACTGAGTCACTCAGGCGCCCTCGAGTTCTTCTTTTTGTAAAAGATTCCACATACAAGTGAGATCCTACAGTACTGTCTTTGTCTGACTTATTTCACTTAGGATAACACCCTCCAGGCCTATCTATGTGGTTGTAAATGGAAAGATTTCCATTTTTTAGAGCTGAATGATATATATGCGCACACACACACACACACACACACAGCAGGATGGCTGGTTTTAATTCAGTACTCGGATAAGTAATTAATTAAGTGAAGTAATCAAGATGCCAAGCCCCACGAAGAAGATGTACATAACGATTAGGGGGTCTGTTGCCCCGTCTCTAGCCTGGCAGCTCCTGGCCGGGCCTCCCCTGCGGCTCCAAGGGTGTGGCGCTGGCCACCGGCCCCTCATTCCTTTCCCTGGGTCACTGGACACACTGCCGTGGCCTGGAGCTTTCCCAATCACAGCGATGCCCGGGGGCACTGCCGGAGGTTCCAGAGCCTCCTTGCTCCTCATGGGAACATCCAGGAGATAAAGACCTGAAACTTCAAGCCCCATTATGGTTTTGGGGTGGCATTCTAAAGGTTCCAGGAGTCCTTCTGCACAATCAAGGAACACCTAAGAGTTACATCCAGCTCCAAATATGGAGCAGCCCGGGCCCCTCCAGATAAGTTGGCCTGGTCCGGTAGGAGAATCCAAGCGTGGCTTTCAAGGCCCAGGGAAGGACTGCCCCCCACAGTGGTCATTTCCCCCACGTCAGGGCTGAATATTCCAATTCCTTCTCCTCGCCCTCAGTCACTGGCATTTCAAAATCCCTCTCCATCCTGCTGACCGCGGAGACGGCTAACACCAGTTTGTCTTCTGGCTCTCTGTCCTGGCGCACCGCGGGAGGATCCCGCTGCTCGGACACTCCCCTCCCAGCCTGTCCCCACACGGGGCCCCTCACGGGCGCTTGCCACCTCCTGTTTTGTGACAGCTGCTCCTTGGAGAGCCCACCAGGCCCTTCCAGGGGCGCCAGCACAGCAACCGCTTCACAATACAATGCACAATCTGGTCCTTAGTAGCAACCGAATAGACTCCCCCCACACACACCAAAAAAAAAGTTCACGTCCATACATTTATTTCTGTCCCCCACCGCCAGAGTCCCTGCTACAACCCACAGACCGTGCGGAAGAACTGATCAGAGCGGCGGGGCCGGTCCCTGCGGCTGCGCGCGCGCCCTGCGTTAGGGACACCAGGGGGCGCGCGGGGCCCGGCTCCTGTCACCAGAGGATTGGCCGCTCTGCACGGACAGGAAGCTGCCGGCCAGGGGCTGATCTCAGCCTGGCAAACGCGTCTGTCCCCCAGCGCATCCTTCTAACCCTGGGCAGGGGATCGGGTCCAGAAGGCCCGCTGCGCCCCGAGCCCGGATGGGGCGGGTGCGAGGGGAACGTGTGACCTGTAACAGCCACGGGAGACGGAGGGGGTGTCCAAGGGTGGGGCTGGACTTCACGGGGTAAGGTGCCGCATCGACGTGGGGGCGTTTGTCACACCTGGCGACAACGGGACAAAGCGGAAGAGGAGAGCGGCGGGGTTGTATGATACACTTTCTATTGATTACTGTTTTATGGGCAGTGTAATTGGGTTGGAATTTCCACGTGCTGTGCGAAAAGCAGGCAATTGTCCTGCTGGTATTTTTAGCATTTTTTCACACTACAGGCCTATCCTGCAACGTTGTGCAGCATCAGTCCATTTTCACAAAATGCAGCCATAATATCAAAGAGGCCCAGGGAGGCCCCCACCTGAAAGCAAACTGCAGGGAAAGAGTAAGTGTGGAATGCTTTCAAGGGATATTCTCATCTATTTCTTTGGATTGTATTTGGAATTTAGTAGCGGCCCCCAGGTCCCGGGTGAAGCCATCAGACGACCCAGGAAGGGGAGAGGCCGGGTGTCTGCTGGGCTTTGGGTGGGATTCACTGAACTCCTGAGCAGTACAGGCCGCCCCCAAAGCCTTCATGCAGGCTTAAGCCACAAAACTGCGCTTAAACTTTGGGGACACCTCGAACGCTGAGAGGAGCGATCGCAGAGATCTTGGGGGGCCAGAGGGAGCTGTGCTCAAACCCTTTCGTAAGGCACGCTTTTTCGTGGCTGAGAGGCCGACGTTCCCATTCCGGTTCCGTCGGTCAGTAGCTGTGGGTTTTTGCCAAGCTACCTGACCCCCCCGGGGCCGCAGTTCCCTCATGTCTAAAAAGAGACAGTGACATTAGATTCTTAGGTGAGCTCAAGGGTCTTTCTCGGGGTCGAAGAAAAAAAATCAGGTGGGGTCTCACACGCATTATACATTTGAAGCAGCTATGGGAAAGGGGGGTATATGAGCCTTGGTAAATCACGCAATGAAAGATCCTGGGCTCCACTGTTGACAATTTGTTGACTTCTTCTCGCTCCTGCACCCCACCCCCAGCTGGTTTCAGGGAGCAGAAGCCTGTGCAGATATAGTCACTGCCGCTCCCCTGGGCCTGATTCTCTCCAGAGAGGATATGAATGTGCACATTTCGTGGCTTATAATTCTGTCCTCTTTTTATAGCTTTTGTTGGGAGAGGCTCTTGTCCCAAGGGATAGCGTGACTCAGGGATCTGGGAATTATTTTTTCTTTGAAGACCGTCAGGGCCATGCTGCTGAGCCTTGCGTGAGGTGCTCATCCCTGAGGCTCTGGAAATGAGCAAGACCGTTGAGACCTCGGTGGGGAGAAAGCAAGCAGAAGCTCAGATTCTTGACCTCGAGTTGTCGCACCGTTTGCACATATCAGTGTGCTTCCGCGAGGTCTTTGAGACCCCCAGCTCTTATTAGGAAGACATAAGACTTCTGGGCATAGAGATAATTACAGCAAAATAAGAGCTGTCCTCTGCTGAGCTCTTTCCATTAGGCAGGTGGCTGTACGAGGTCCTTTACGTGATGTTAGCTCAGACAAAGACTTTGTGAAGCAGGTGTCATTGTCTCCATTTTACAGATGAGGAAACTGAGGCCCAGATATTTTAAAAAGCCATCTGAGGTTGCACCGGACTTAAAACCCGGTTCTCCTCAAGACGGCCAGCGCTGTCCCTGGAGCTTTGGATAATCCACTAGACAATGGGAGTGGCGGGGACCGTGTCTAGTGGCCCACTCTTCCAAGATGCAAGCACAACGCAAAAAAGCATGAGGCCGGAATCAGGGAAGCAAAAAGCAAAGACATGCTTTTCAAAATTCGATGGTTGCTGTGAAAATGTTTAAATCTCACTGTGAGTTTTCCTTCCCTCTGTGAGAGCAGAACATGGTTCCTAGGGCATCTAAGGGGTCAGTCTCCCCCACAAGTTGGGGCTAAATTTAACTCTTGGGTGACTTCAGCACTGACCTTGCAGGGACAGCCAAGCTCTCTCTCCCCCTTCGATTAGTGCTTGTAGCTTCTGACGTCAGCTTTTGGGGGACCTGCAGGGGACCCATGGGAGCCGTGCATCTGAGCCTGCCGTAACATGGGCCACACATTCTCTTCCCATCTGTAAACCAGGACTTGACCAGAATCTACAGGCGTTCGTTCTCACCGCCAGCACCGAGATGGATAGACGCCTCGTGCGGGGTGATGACATCACCTCCATAAAGAAGGAACAGACCGTTCCTTTGAAATACAGGCAGGATATGGTAGAAGGTCTTGGGCTCTGCCTTTCCTGCCTGTGTGGCCTTTGGCAGGACGGACTGACCTCCTCCATGCTTCTGCTTCCTCTACCATAAAACGGAGGTGATAATAGAACCACCCCAGAGGACTGTTTGAGGATTAAATGGGTTGATATGTACGCAGCCCATAGAACATTATCATGTGACGCATTATTTTGTATTATCAAATACCAGCGATATTAAACACCAGTGATTATTTCCTCCTTGTGTATTTACACAGAGAAGTTCTATAATCTTTACATTAATTTACATAAAAATAGCATTTGTGGCTTTTAGCTCCATTTGGTTGAGACAAAATGGAAGTTTATAGAGGTGAAATGATTGGAATCTACTTTTCATGAACTCCAAGTTCAATGCTCTTTCACGACATCAAACACCTCAACGAAGACAAATAAGCGTGTGTGTGTGTGTGTGTGTGTGTGTTCATGAATGTGACCCTTTGCCGATAATCAAACATTCTCCATGTGCTAGTATCTCAGAAATTATTGGATGTTTACTGTGTATAGAGCGTCTCACCTTTGGGAGCCTGTACTTTTCTCTGAGATGGACTCTGAGGCATGCCCTCTCTGCCTTTTTTTGTGTGAATGCGGCATCTCTTTCCATCCTAAAAGTAAAAGAATAGAATAAGCCATCAAAGGATAGACAGAGCTACGGACATTCCCACCAGACGCGGAGATAAACCTTCCTACGCCCCCAAACATCTGCCTCTCTTTCTATCATTCTACTGTCATAACTCACTGCAGACCCCTAAATCCCAACGGCAGCTTGGTTCTGGGAATCTCTTTAGGATGCAGCCCAGAGAGGGGCAGAGTGGTGATGCCTAGTGTATGGTTGACCTCAAGGTGCTGCTCTAGATACGACTTGGGACCACGAACATCAGAATCACCTGAGTGCCTGTTAAGAATGCAGCTTCCTGGGTCTGATCTCACACTGACTCAGAATCCCTGGGGACGCAGATGAGGGGAATGTATGTTTTTAACAAGCTCCCTGAATGATCCTTCTTCAAGTGAAAACAGCGTCGCAGAATCCTGGGCTGGGGGTTCCTTAGAGGCACATGGGATTTAGGGATCTATAGAAAGCCATTTCCCTTCATTGTCACCCGTTCTGGACCCCAATTTTTGTACAGCGTTCCCTTCCCTGTTTGGAAGGAGGCATCCCCAAATAAGGTAGGGTAGATTTCCATAATGCTCTGGGGACCACCTACTTGGACTTGGGCTTATGCTGGTTTGAAATGGACTCCCTTGCTCAGGATGACCTCGACAGAAGCAGACAGCTTTGGGGATGTCTCCAAAGCTCACAGTGACTGCCTCCCCTCCCAGCTGCCCAGAGACGGGCATCACTAGGGGCTAGATTTATACGCCAGCCCTGCTCTCTGACCATCTTGAATTGGCCCAAGCCGAGTAAATGAAATCTTTTCTCCGGGATCTCTGGGACTGAGAAGGACACATTCGCAGTGTGGCTGGAACAGGTGAACTTGGAGGCCGTGGGCCACCATTGTCCCCAGTCCACCCGGTCTGGGTGGCCCAGGGGGAGCTGACCACTGAGAAGAAAGAACAGAGCAGCCATGCAGCCACAGGAGCAACGGCAGGAGCCAGGAAAGAGCTCGTGGCTGGCTTCCCACCTTATTCTGGTTCCTAGGTTAGGCCCGTGTGAGGCCTGGCGGCGTAAGGCATTATTTGCACGAAAAGGAATTCTGTTTTCATTTTCAGGTGGCTAAATTGGCTTCTATTTCTTCCCTTCACGTTTGGAAATCATCTTAACCATCACACAGAAGGGGGCCTGAAGGAGGGGCTGATCTGAAGCCATCCGATTAAATGACTGACCACCAGGCCCTGGGCGCAGGCCCTCCCTGAGCTCACTGCCCGTCTCCAAAGGTCGGGCCCGGGGTGGGCACCCGACAACACAGGCTTCCATATTCTGCCTTTGGAGGGGGAAACAGGATAAGTGACTTGCCCAAGAGATCCGCGAGCCGGGGCTTGGGCAGAAGCGGATCTTTTCTCCCCAGTATTTCACTATGAAAATTTTCAAGCGTACAGAAAAGTCGAAAGCGTTTTACGGCGAAACGCGTATATTCGCCATCTATAGTCTACAGTTAGCATCTTACTATACACGTTTTATTACATACTCACCCCTGTCTCTACCCGGTCATTTACCCATTTTATTTTTTGGTACATTTCAAAGCTGTAGACATTGGTACTCTTTCCTGCAAACACTTCAGCACGCAATGCCGTTAACTACAGCTATGCATTTGTTGGTAGTTCTTTTTTTTTTTCCCCTTTAAGTAAAATTTGTCTACAATTAAGTGCACAGACCTTGATTGCTGGTGAATTTTATGTGGCAACTTGACTCGAGACACAAGGTGCCCAGATTAAACGTGGTTTCTGGGGGTGTCTGGGAGGGTGTTTCCAAAAGAGATCAGCACTTGAATTGATGGACTGAATAAAGCAGATTGGCCCTCCTTGGCGTGGGGGGGGGGGATAGCATCCAATCCATGGAGGGCTTGACTAAAACGAAAAGGCAGAGGAAGGGAGAATTCTCTCCTTCTCCGTCCGTCTGCTTGGGCCGAGATCTCAATCTTCTCCTGCCCTTGATTAGGACTTACACCATCAGAGTTCGGAACTTTCCCAGGCCTCCCAGCAACTTTCCCAGGCCTCCAGCTTGCAGACAGCAGATGGTGGGACTTCTCAGCCTCCGTAATCACGTGAGCCAATCCTGATAATCAATCTCACGTACCCACATATACCTGTGCGTGTATGCGTATGTATATTTCTCCTGTTGGTTCCGTTTCTGTGTGTAACCCAAGCCCCTATTAAGACATGAAAAACATTACTATCACCTGAGAAATTTCTCTCATCCCCAGCGAATACCTGCTCCCCAGTCCCTGTCCTTTATCCACCATAGATTGGTTTTGCCTGTTCTAGAACTTTTTATGAATGGAGCCATATACTATGCCTTCTTTTGTGTAAGTCTTCTTTTGCAGAGCATAAAAAACTTTTGAGTTCATCCAGGTGGTGGTATTTAGCGGTGGATTGTTCCTTTTTATTCCTGAGTGCATTTGTCCTATATGAATATGTCATGTTTGTTTATTCATTCTCCCGTGAACGGACTTGCAGTTTGGCCAACATTTGGTATTGTGTCTTCTTAATTTTAGCCATTCTGGTGTGTGTCGTGGTACTTTAGTGTGATTTTCATTTTCATTTTCATGGTGACTAATGAGATCAGGTGGGTTTTTTTTTTCATGTACTATTTGGCCATTTGTGAATCTTTGTGAAGTGTTTGTTCAATTCTTTTGCCCATTTTATTTTGTTTTTATTACTGAGTTGTAGAAATTCTTTATGTATTCTCAATCCCAGTCCTCTGTCAGATATGTTTTGCAAATATTTTCTCTCCGTCTGTGACTTGCCTACAAATATTTTCTTAATGGGGTCTTTTGATGTACAAGAATTTTCAATTTTGATAAAGCCTACATCATTTCAAAATTTTATGGCTATTGCTTTCAGAGTCCTGTTTAAGAAATCTTTGCCTACTTTCAAGTTGCAAAGATATTGTTTTTCTCCTAAGTGCTTTATGATTTTAGCTGTTATATTTAGTTCTGTGATGCCTATCAAAGTTCGAGTAACAAATGGTCGCACAGAAATGACTGTACCACAACAAAGGTAAAGGGACATTTTACGATTGAGAGAGATGGTGGGGGGTTGCGGGGATAAATGGACTGTTGTTGCATTCTAGGTGATGAAGCTATTGAAAACTCAAGCAACAGGGGCGCCTGGGTGGCTCAGTCGGTTGGGTGTCCGACTTCAGTTCAGGTCATGATCTCACAGTCTGTGAGTTCAAGCCCCGTGTCGGGCTCTGTGCTGATAGCACAGAGCCTGAAGCCTGCTTCCGATTCTGTGTCTCCCTCCCTCTCTCTCTGCCTCTCCCCTGCTCATGCTCTGTCTCTCTCCATCTCAAAAATAAATTAAAAAATTTTAAAAAAGAAAAAAAAAAAGAAAGAAAGCTCAAGCAACAGACCGGAAGCCGTGCCTCTTGCCAGAGGGAAGCAGGCTGGCCCCATTGGCCTGCTACCATTTCTTAAATTGGGTGACTACATAAATGGATGATATTCACACACACACACATACACACACACACACACACACACACACACACACACACCCACGTAGTTGGCAAATAACCCAACCCACAGGATTGACCACACCATTCGGGCATTCTGGCCTTTTCTCTATCCAGATAACTTAGGGACACTGGGACATGAGTTAACACACCAATGCCGAGTCTGTGACCAGGCCTGTTGCTTGGACGTCTTAAATGATTATTTCCATGATCAGATGTCTAGTCTAAGTTTCTGACAGGTTGCTTTGTATTAGCTCACTTGAGCTGAGAACATTAGGTGCGACTGTTCTGTTTCTTCATTATCCTTGTGTCATGTTTGTCTGTCTCCTCCCCCCCCCCCCCCCCCCCCCCCAAGCCACAGGCGAATCTAGCCTACACTCTAGGGATGCTTTTCTTTGGTCTGAGCTTCATCTCAGTGCCAACACTGTGGTGGCAGTGGCATTTATTATTATTTCTTTGACTTTAATTAACTGCAGAGCCCAGCATAATGCATTCTAGGTAGTTTATAAGCTACGATTTCTTTCAAAAAAGAATTCAATAGACAAGATTTCCATTAAATGTAGGCCTTTAGGGTTGCCTGGGTGGCACAGTCAGTTAAGCGTCCCACATCGGCTCAGGTCGTGATCTCGCGGTCCGTGAGTTCGAGCCCCGCGTTGGGCTCCGTGCTGACCGCTCGGAGCCTGGAGCCTGCTTCCGATTCTGTGTCTCCCTCTCTCTCTGCTCCTCCCCTGCTCACACTCTCTTTCTCTCTCTCAAAAATAAACATTAAAAATAATAATAAATAAATGTAGGCCTTTGTCCTTGTTAGTCAGGTTCCTCTAAGTCATTAACCTTTCACCTATAATCATCTTAGCAAAAGGACTTAGGCAACTATTACGTAAGGGATCGTTAGCAAAAGGTCCAGGATGGCAGCAAGAGATACTCTTATTAAATGAGAAATTCTTTTTTTTTTTTTTTAAGTAGGCTCCATGCCCGATGTGGGGGCTTGAACTCACGACCCTGAGATCAAGAGTTGCATGCTCTACTGACTGAGCCAGCCAGGCGCCTGAGAAATACTTTTACTAAATACTTTTTTTAAAAAAATGGGCATTTAATTTCAAGCTCGGGCTTCAATTCTTTGTTGTTATTAAGAGTCTTAAATGGGGGCACCTGGGTGGCTCAGTCGGTTAAGCGGCCGACTTCGGCTTGGGTCATGATCTCGAGGTCTGTGAGTTCGAGCCCCGCATCGGGCTCTGTGCTGACGGCTCAGAGCCTGGAGCCTGTTTCAGATTCTGTGTCTCCCTCTCTCTGACCCTCCCCCGTTCGTGCTCTGTCTCTTTCTGTCTCAAAAATAAATAAACGTTAAAAAAAAAAATTTTTTTTTAAAAAGAGTCTTAAATGGATTCTACCTTAAATTCTAAAAAAATTACATACAGATTATGCTTAAAGACCAGTCTGCAGCAGTGAGAAATTGGCGGTGGTATTCACATTCTGTAACACCCAGCTAAAATGTTACTTCTGTTTTATTTTTACTTTTTATTTTTATTTTATATAGCCAGGGGAATGCCATGTTCTGGAGGTACATGGCTGAAGTATTTAGGGGTAAAGCATCATGATGTTGGCAATTTACTTTAAAAATGGTTCTGTCTAGGGGCACCTGGGTGGCTCAGTCGGTTGAGCGCCCGACTTCGGCTCAGGTCATGATCTCACAGTCTGTGATTCGAGCCTTGTGTCAGGCTCTGTGCTGACAGCTCAGAGCCTGGAGCCTGCTTCGGCTTCTGTGTCTCCCTCTCTCTCTGTTCCTCTCCCACTTGCGCTCTCTCTCTGTCTCTCAAGAGATAAACATTAAAAGCATTCAAAAATTAAAAACACCAAAACCATTAAAAAATGGTTCTATCCATCCAACTAATCATCTATAAGCAAATATAACAAAATGTTAACTGTTGACCTTTTTCAGAGGTTTATATGGATATTCATCATTCTGTTCTACTTTTCTGTAGCTTTAAAATCTTCATAATAAACAGTCCACAAAATTACCCACAGTCTTTGGGAAGCCAAGTCTTAGGACATAATCACCATGTCGTCCTTTCTAGTGTTTAAAAAAAGATAAAAAAAAAAAGATCGTGCTGCGTGTGCCTCTTCCAGGAGCAACGCTTTCTTACAGTTTGAAAGCTTTCTACACGCTAGGAGGGCGAGTTTGGGCAAGACCCTACGTAGAGACAGGCTCACAGTTCGTCATCTGAGCACTTCGGCTGAGGCTAATTAAAACGAACCTTGACCAGAGCAAACGTTAAGCCGCTTTAAGAACGACACATAGATTCATTTATTATTGTTCACTGCCATCCCTACTGGTAGGACACAGTAACCGCTGAGGCTGGGAAATGGGTCCCCGAACAGAACATTCCTTCCTAAGGCTAGAGGCAAACAGCACGAGAAAAGGCGTCTAAAAAAGCAAAGACAAAGAAACCGGGGAGCCCGAAGAAGGTATGGCCGGAATTCATCGCTTTAGGCTCTTAAAGGGAAACGAAGCCACGCGTACTCACTTCTCCTCAATCATTTGCTTTTGGTACTCCTCATATTCCTCTCTAGTCATGCCTTGAGCTGCTGCAGGATCAGAGGTCCCTCCTTCTTCTTTCTTTTCTTCAGACCCGCCACCAAATCCTAAGTTCTTTACCTGGTTGCTGATCATAGTTTTCATAAAGAAAGCCATCGTTTCTGCTCCAGAAAAATCAAGCCAAAACTCAGGCAGAACCCGAAGGCAGACGAACAAGCAAACGAAGACAAAACTCTCCAAATCTCAACGACGGCAACACGTTCAAGAGCGAGGGACTCTGCACAGCCTCATCTGCTCAAGGGCATGATGGCAGGGAAGAGCGGTACTCGGGCGGTAAGCTGGATTAAAGAGATGAACTCCTTAATACAGGGAGGCAGATGGTTCAGATAACTAAAGCACACCATCGGATGCAACCGACCACTTTCTGAATTAATACACGAGGCTAATTCCAGAAGCAAAAAAAAAAAAAAAAATCCTTCACGCTATCTACCCATTTCTCAATTTGAAATCATTGAGCGCAGCAGGGCTCGGGCGAGAGTCTCGTTCCGATTAATCAGAGCTGTCCGATTAATCAGAGCCGACCGATTACACGCCTGCAATGGAATTTCCAAATTCCAGCCCCGGAGCACCACATCCTGTTGAAAACGGAGTCCGGTGAGACTCAAAACCCAAAATGCTTCATTAAGCAAAAATAATCCTTTGATCCGTCATTTTATCTCATCGGACTCTAAGTACTATGCAAGGATTTGCCTTTTGGTTTGCCTGAATTCCGTGCCGCCTCGGTGGTTACCGGGTCCCGTACGGAAACACCCAGGCGAGGCGAGTCTAAAGGGCGAGCGGGCGGGTCCTTCACTGGAAGGAAGACCCGGGACATCACCTTAGCCTTCTCCTGCCCTGAGGTGTTACTCTTCTGCTTGGAAACGTGGCACCACTTTCAGGGCTTGAGCCCAGAAGGTGAGCACAGTGCGAGTTAAATCATCCCCGTGTGACGGGGCCACCTCTCCCCCTTACATACAGCCCACTCCCTGGACGCTCTGTTTACGCTCGCTGGTGGACTTGGGTAAAACTTTTGACACGGTTTTCTAACACGCAGCAGATTCTCAATGGCCGTGGTTTTCTTCAGGTCAAGGGAGGAATCGAATACGGCTCAGGCTTTAATCTGTTAGTATCTTTCTAATTAAAGCACTCCAGGAGGAGGTGGGACGGCCAAGAGGTGGGGACTCTTTGTAACCTGTGCTGATTATTTTATCTGTGGGCATGAGCCCTCTCGGGAAATGGGTCCCCTACATTGTATACAGAACTGTAGGATCTGGATTTTTGCCTAAACTGCTTGCTTTTATATATTCTAAGATGGCTTGTCTTTTACTGACCTATTTAAAGATGTTGCCAGAATGGTCTCAATCTGGAAGACTGACAAAAGGTTCGGAACGAAACAGGAACCGTACTGAGTGCTTGGCTTGAGAACGTGCATTCGTACCGGCTCCTTTCACTTAAAAATTTTTGTATAATGTTAATGTTATTTTTGAGAGAGAGAGACAGAGAGTGAACAGAGGAGGGGCGGAGAGAGCGGGAGGCACAGAATCGGAAGCAGGCTCCAGGCTCCGAGCCATCAGCCCAGAGCCCGACGCGGGGCTCGAACCCACGAACCGTGAGATCGTGACCTGAGCCGAAGTCGGACGCTCAACCGACGGAGCCACCCAGGCGCCCCCACTTTCGCTTTTAGACGCACTGCTTGGAGCTCAATGCATTCGGACCACTGCCTCTCCATTTCCATTTCTAACCCGTTTCCTCAGTGGAGGGGGGTATTGGACACTTCAGCTGACGGGGTAAAAGCCACTGCCTGGGATTCCGTCTCTTTTCCCAGTCCAGCACAGCTCTCCTTTAGACAACATGGCAGTGTTTCAGATTAAAAACCACTTTTATTTCCCGAAGAAAAGTGACCATCTGTTGTAGATCTGGCCTATGTTAACAGTTTGGTTCACAAAGTGAAATCCCCCAAGTTCTACTTTTGTGTGGGAGGGGTAATCGAGCAGCACAGAGAGACCTTCAGGTGGCAGCCACAACCCGTGGCAACTATTCGGGACTCACGCCCTGGTATTGCTGTTTTACCAAATCAAATCTCTCATGGTCTCCCCCGTCGAGAATTCCACCGAAAAAATGGGATGTCTTTAAAATCCTTTTATTCCTCAGTTTGTTACACCGGCCCTTCCACTTGGACATCCGGGAAACTCTTCGCTGCTGTGTCAAATCTTTTGATTCCTCCGGAAACATCCCAAGATTTGTGACAGGGGACAGCCGGGTGCAGGCCTGCCGAAGATCTCTCATCACACCTGAATAAAATCCCAAATCTTTACGATGGCAAGGCGGGCAAGGACTCTCCCCAACGCCCCGAGCGAACTCCTCAGCCTCTAACTGGCGCCCAGGGTCTATCTGTGCATAGCCTGCTCTCGACCACCCCCTCCCAGCAGGCATACCGATCGGGCGTGACTGTCGTCTCCCCCGATTTCTTTCAAACCCATCGAATTGATTTACATCTCTTAGTTTATTCTATCCAGTATTTCTGCGTGTTCTAGCAGAAGAGGGTCTACCATTTTCTGAGACCACTTCAGAAGACTCTTTTACAACGCTCCCAGCCCGGGGGGCCAAGTAGAAAGAAAGTGAAGGTCATGCTTCGTAAGCGGCAGAGCCAAGATTTAAGCCCAGTTCTGTCTGACACCAAAGCCCTGTTCTTTCCTTTTAATACTACACGGGCTCTCAAAATTGGAATGACTTGGCTAAATAAACGGTGCTTGCCAAAGGAGATTAAAGTACTTTTTAAAACTGCCATTAGTAATGATTAAGAGTTCCAGCTTAACTACACTTTTACCAGTATTTGGTTATTAAAGGTGAAAGCATCAAATGCAGTTTTAATTAGTTTGTGTTTTTCATTACCAGCGAGGGTAAGCTGTACCCATTTTCATTTCTACTTCTCTTTTTACGCTTCCGTGCGTTGATTCTGCGTGAGGGAGGCCGCCTAGGGTACAGCACAGAGCAACAGATGAACGCGATCACAACCAGGGCCTACTTGGAAAATAAGGAACTCCTTATTACCCGAGATCAAGGAAGGAGAAAAGTCAATTTACTAAAATATTTCTTTATTTGAATAAGGTCAATGTCATTTCTCGAATTTCAGCTAGCATCAAATAACAATCAGAAAAAAAACACTTGACAAAATGTTATCCAATTGAAATTAACAGTGGATAGAAAACCCTTTTAAACTTTAAAAGAAATATATTAAACAGGCAAACATACAGGTCTAAAAAGTTGCAAGTGGTGATTTTACATTAGATCTTATAAATAAAAAAACCCCCCATATAGTCGTTTGTTCACTATCTCCCTGCAGTAAGCACATGAACAGGAAAAGATAATCACATCTTAATATTCACAACTGTTATTGAAATTCTTTACAAAGATTGTTATCTCTGCAATGCATCGGGTCAGGCAATCCCTTATTCAAGTAATTACTGTTTTCCCCAAGTTATCAAAAAGTACAATTGTCTGAGATAAAATGCCACAAAAATTGCAATCAGGAAAGCAAAAGGCTTTAGCAGGCGGACTCTGAGATGGGAGTTCTCACGGCTTCACCATGATCTGGTGATTTTGTAAGTTTAAAAGCCATCAACCAAAGTGCCAAGAGCTACAGGCAACAACCTGGGTTTGGCGTGTGGCTATTAATAAACCAAGAGTTTTAGTAAAAAGAACATCACTTGTTAATTATAACAGAATCAGTGCACATTTGCTAATGTCATTGATGATGACAATGTTATATTATGCTCTCGGCTCAGCTTTAAACCAACAGAACCAAAGACTTCTTTTTTTGCATTCCTCATCCTAGTGGTTCTCAGACATTAGTGTGCTCAGAACCAGCTGAGGTGCTTGTGGAACACGACATCCTGAAGCCCCGCCCCTGAATTCTGATGCAGGTGCCCTAGAATGGAGCCCCGGAATCTGCATTCTGCACAAGCACACCATGACCCAGATGGTCCACGGACCACACTCTGAGAGGCGCTGATGAATACCTCCTTGAATACCTCCAAAACATCGTTTACTGTCTGAGGCTTCACAGGGAAGTTTCAAGCTGAGTAAGACATTCGAACAATCAGAACACAAGTACATACATTAAATAAAAGCACTAGCCATGGTGTAACTGGATTTCTTTTTAAAAGTGGCATCGGAAGCACAATGAGTTGCACTAAAAATTTAAAATCAATTTTGTTTTAATCCAAGGCACCTGTAAAATACTTGCTGGTGTGAGAGAAGTCAACAAATTCAATTATACAAAATAGTACAGAAATGAAAGGATCCTGGCAGTGACTGATTTCTCCACAGAGCGAATATTTTTCTTCAGAAAGGAAGCTACCTGAAGTCTGTGATTTGGAGGAAAAGAAACCGAATTTCAAATGATATGACGAAGAGCCTGTGCGAACTGCTTTACTAAGTGATTTTCAAGTACATGAAATTACTAAGTAAAGGAGAAAAAGGTGCACGCGCTCTCGTAGATGCGGCTGCCCCCCCCACCACCCGGGTCAGGAGCGGCCGCACGGCCCCTCCGCACGCGGTGGACGCGGGGCACACATGTCCGGTTTTCCTGCTGGACGTCCGGGCACGTGTGACCGCGGTTTTGTAACACCGGACAGTGGGCGTGCAGCCTTTCATCTCAAGAGGACCTCCCAACTGTCCCAGCCCGCAACCTCAACATGCTTCGGAAGGGTTTTGTCTTTTTGGTTTTCTACACATTAAAAGCAAATTCTGTGATGATGTCTCTGAAATGTGAATTTCAGAATGTTACTGCTCCCAAGGACACACATCCGAGAAGCATGTTCTCTGTGAAAGTGACCCAAGCGGAGCGGGCAGTCACTAGAATATTCTCGTTCAGCGTTCCAGGATGAACGTTAATCTAGAAAGCAAGGCTAGGACTGTGTGCGTATACAGTATGGAGTAGGGACTGCTGAAAGGCAGAGTTCCCCACAGCCTTCGTAGAGACTTTAGGCAGTTAGCCCCATCTGTGGATGACATTTGAGAACAAATTCAGGAAGGTCTGGAAGAATGAAACCGTACTGTTTTGTAACACAGTATTATTTTGGCTGCTGTGACAAAGGACAGATAACTACTGAAGAGTATTTTGCAGCCAGTAAAAAATAGGTCTACATCAGCTGTGAAAACATGAGGTCTGCATTTTAAAATGTCCTTTACCGACCGTTTCTAGAATACCTAGAACAACTATGTACAAAGACTACAATAACCCCTTCCGGCCTGACATTTCAAGGTCAAGCTTCCTCACAAGTGCTTCACAATATCCTTAGTTCTGGCATTAAAAAAAAAAAAGAAATCAGAACTATCAATTCTATTTTTCAAATGCTGCCTTCAAAATCTTAACACTGCTTCTACTACAGACTCCTTGATTTAAACGACACCAGATGACATGGAGTCACATTAACCAAAACGTAGTGCTAGGTTTTGCGAACTTGACCCTCAGGACATGCCATCAGAGCTGAATTTACACACTGTACAACATGGCAGAAATGAGTTCCTTAAATTACAAATAACCCGAAAATCATTTTCATTAATATTGAACGGACACTGTTGGAATGCAGGCGTTCGAGAACGTGAGCAGCCGTGAAATGAACGTTACCAGGCAGAAGACCTATAAAAACCATGATCAGAGGAACGTTTTCACCTAAACGGTTTTTCAGGCAAAGAGCAGCTATTAACTTTCTTCCGAAATTCCCTTTAGAAGTGAAATGTATCATGGATAATCGGAGGGAAAAATACTTCAACACTCTGAAGCCTATTCTCTAGATCCTAAAGCTCTCAGACAAAATATTCTTTGATTTCAAAGGGAACTGCATTAAAGGCCTGCAGGACTGGGTCACAGAGTGGGAAACTCTGATCTCTAAGAAAAGACTCTGGTTACAAAATGGACATGATGGGGAGCTCTTAGACCACAGAGTTGGTGGGGGGGAGGGGGGGGGGCAGGAGGGCAAGTGTATTTATGTTAAATAAAGAAACCTCCAACACTGGAGACGTAGGGGTAACTTTCACATCTGGAGGGTGCCCCCAGTTTCTATTATTTACCATCTTCTTTATCAATATTCTGTTCAGTGGCTGTATTCTACTGGCCAGAAATTCACTGAAATTTAAATAGATTTATGTATTATGCACAAATTTACATGTGGTTGTCTTTGTTTTAAGGTTTATTCTTACCGCAAATCAAGGTTTAAACAGTTATTTTATACAAAATTTAATAATTTAGACTATGAAGCAATTTAAATACTTAAATTCCCTCAAAAAGACAACATTTTGTACACACATACATGATGAACACATAGGAAAATGGTGGTCAAAAGAATTTTTTGGCAGCTGCTTCTTGCTGAGTCCTAAGGAAAAAGAGAAAGAAAAAAAACCTGAAAGTTCTATATGTTTTACTTTAGAAAGAACAGGACTGTTTAAAGTTGAAATACACATTGTCTTTTGGAGTAGAAGATGCACTAAGATAAACATATGAATATTCTATATGTGCACTCCCACGTGACTGAAATAGACTAGAAACAACATTTGCTTTGTGTAAACTGAATTCTATAAGCACTGAAAGCTCTGTGATGAGCACTGAGGACTTCGAGCATTTAAAATTAAACAAGTACAGAAAAATGTTCAGTTACATGTTAGAGACTTACCTATACATGATATAACCCACGAATAACACCGTTTGTACCACTACAAATATAACAAAGTGCATCGTAGATAAACACGATGGAAATGGTGGTAGTTCTGGGCATTTTGGCCTTTCATTTGATGGCTGTAAGGCAAAGGACTTTGTGTTATGGTTAGTCAAACTGGTATTCTAGAAAAAGAAGTAAATGTGCAATCTTTACAAAATTCATGGTGAACTACATAAACTAAAGCATTTCATTTATTCATCCCATAAATATCTTCCACCCCCATAACTTTTACCACCTTTTAAAGTTCATTTATTAATTTTGTTAGTAATCTCTACACCCAACGTGGGGCTCAAACTCATGACCCCAAGATCAAGAGTCTCGTGCTCTTCAGAGTGAGCCAGCCAGGCGCCCCTACAACCTGACTTTCTGAAAGAGTAGATGATACTGAAAGGCCTCCACCTTCGTGGTCCAGTCACTAACTCGTTGCCATCTGGCCCGAATCGTCACCACAGTGACGATGAATATTTTGTGCTCTTGATGGTCACAAACCACGAATTCCCTGGACACATCCGGTTTATACTTGCTGTACTAGAGTAATTATCAACAGTATCCCCTTCTCAAAAGTGTTCTGGTTCAGGCAATTACATGGTTACATTCTTCGGCACCAACATTGCGGTTGGTCATGTGGTTGCCAACATTCTTCGGTACATATGTATCCACAGCATTAACCTGGTCATTGCAACACAGGCTGAAGTTGGGAGAAAATAACCTCAAACGGAGCTAAGGGAATAGGCGATAATGCTTTGGATGAGAGGTGATGGTCAGTAAGAAAACTATTAAGTCATATTTGAAAAATATGTATATGCAAGACATATATAAAAAAATAGTTAAGAAAGACAGTATCTAAAAATATAAAGGAGACAAGATTACATGTTAAAGACCTAAGTTCTTCCCTTCTACCACATACTAGCTAATGACCTCAGGAAAGTTATTTAACATATTAATTTCCTTTCCTAAACAACAATAGATATTTTTTAAAAATCTGGTATTAGGACTTCCAGGAAGGTAGACTACATAATATGGACCAACTCACAGAAGACAACTGGCAAACCTAGAAACAAATCCAATCTAAAACGAACACCTGTCTGGGGGCACCTAGGTTGAGCGTCCAACTCTTGATTTCAGCTTAGGTCATGATCCCAGGATTGGGCGATCGAGCCCCGAGTCAGGCTCCATGTGGAGTATAGAGCCTGCCTGAGATTCTCTTTCTTTCCCTCTGCCCCTCTCTCCTGCTCATACGCGCGCGCTCTCTCTTAAGAACAAAACAAAACAAAACAAAACAAAACAAAACAAAACAAAAAAAAAAAACACAAAAGACACCTGTCTGCAGGCAAAGGCAGCAAACAAGATAGCAAGAAATTAAGGGATCAGCATTTTAGGGGGGAAAAAAAGGCCAAAGGAAGACAACTTTAAGTCCATGGATCAGGGCTCAGTGGCTCAGTCGGTTAAGCACTGGACTTTGGCTCAGGTCACGATCTCTTGGTTTGTTGAGTTCAAACCCCACATCAGGGTCTGTGCTGACAGCTCAGAGCCTGGAGCCTGGCCTCAGATTCCGTGTCTCCCTCTCTCTGCCCCTCCCCTGATTATGCTCTTTCTCTCTCTCTCTCAAAAATAGACATTAAAAAATTTTTTTAAATAAAAGAAAAAACCATGGGTCAGAGAAGAAATTAAAATGGAAGTTAAAAAAACGTTTATCGAAAGATTCATATAAATACTCCATATAAAAAATTATGGGATAGGAGGAACATTTTCTGCTTCCACCTCTGAAGGGCTGACTAGGAACAGCTCAGTCACCTTGACAACAAGACAAAATATACGAAACACCTGTTTACAAACTGTGGCCACAGGCAGTGGCCCGGAGGTAGATTCTACACACAGGGAGGGCCCCCAGAGAGAAGCGAGTGGTCCTACTGAGCTAAGAAGTCAGATACTGTATTTTAGGGAGGCTAAGGCGGCTGTATGTGACAGAATAAGAAAAAGGGTAACAGCAGAGACAGAAGTCTCTGAAGTTTGCAGAAGAGTCCTTCAAATCTTTGGCTGAATCTAATCTGTACATGCGTGGTGCAAAACTCCACATGGCTAGGGGAGAACTACTCCAAGCAAGAGGCCAGACAACTCCCAGAGCTCACGGGAAGGGCTGGGAACAGTCTGTTTTCCCACCAGCCAGCCAGAGACACCACTATAGTGGGGAGAAATGAACTCTTCGACTGGTGGTTCTCAACCAGGGGCAGTTCATTTGGCCAGAAGACAGCTGGCCACGTCTGAAGACATCTGGATTGTCACGACTGGGAAGTGCCACTGGCACCCAGTGGGTAGAGGCCAATAACACACAGAACGGTTTCCCACACAAAAAAAGTTTGTGGTGCAAAATATCAACGGTGCTGAGGAATCCTAACCAGACCCATCCTAAAAGGTATGCTTAAAAACATACCTTGAAGAGATCAAACTAACCCCCCAAACTTAACTGTAGACCACAACAAAGTCGAATACTATTTAAAGGAATACAACAAAATGCAACAACCAGTAACATAAAAGTATAAATGTTTAGCATCCAATGAAAAATTACCAGGTATGCAAAGAAGGAAACTTGACCCAGTCTTAGGAGAAGAATTAATCAGTAAAAATAGACCCAGAAATGACACAGATGATGGAATTACCCAAGAAAGACATTAAAACATACTGTAAACATGTCTGGGCTTACGAATGCAGAGAAAAATACAAACATGATGAGGAAATGGACGATATAAAAAAGGGACCCAAATGGAATTTCCAGAGACTAACACATAAAAAGATACTTTGGAGGAGATTAGCAGGACATTAGACACTGCAGAAGAAAACATCAAGAAACCCGAAGACGTGGCAATAGAAGTGATCCACAACTAAAAAAAGTCTAACAGAGGTGCATTTGAGCAGCTCAGTTGGTTCAACATCTGACTCTCGATTTTGATTCCTACGTCGGGCTCGGAGCTGACAGCAGGGAGCCTGCTTGGAATTCTCTCTCCCTCTCAAAGTAAACAAACACACATTAGAAGAAAAGAAAAGAAAAAGTCTAACAGGAAAAAAAAAAACCTGAAAGAAACCTGGCTAAAAATTTTCCAAATTAAAGACAGCTATAAATGCATAGAACCAAGATATTAAGCCCCAAGCAGAAGAAAAACAAAAGCAAAGCGTATCATAATGAAACTGTTGAAAATCAGTATTAGATTAAAATCTTAAAAGCAGAAAAAAACACATTGGGCACAGAAAAACAAAAGACTGACAGACTTCTCGTTAGAAATTATTGTATAAACTATGATACAATCGCACAATGGGGCTCACGTGGCTATAAAAGCAGTAAGGAAGCCGTGCACACTCCTGTGGCCGCGTGGAGAAGGGAAGAAAGCAGGGAGAAGACAGACGCACAGTATATGCTACCATCCGTTAAGAGTAGGGGAAGATTTGACAATGGTTTCTGCTTATATTAGGAAAAGAAACAATGGAGGGATAAACTACAGACCGCCCCCCGCCCCAATTCATTTCTCTCATTATAGAAGTAGCTTGAGCATCTTTTCATACATGTACAAGCTTTTACTTTTTTTTTTTTTAATGATTAAAAAAAACTGTTTATTTAGTCTGAGAGAGAGGGCGAGAGCATGAGCAGGGGAGGGGTAGAGAGAGGGAGAGAGAGAGGATCCCGAGTAGGTTCTGCACTGTCAGAGTGCAGAGCGCAGAGTCCGACGCGGGGCTCGAACTCACCAACTGTGAGACCACGACCGGAGCCGAAATCAGAACCAGATGCTTAAGTGACTGAGGCACCCAGGTGCCCCGGTACAAGCTTTTCCCATGAACACCACTCATTTCTCCAGCACATTTGTAATTGGGTTGTTTCACACTGAAGTTTTAGTGTCGGTCATTTTGAGGAGACTGGATCACAAGAGGAAGCGGCAAGTCCTACAAGCACTTGTGAATTTGATAAGGGGTTTGAAGGGCAGTAAGGAAGTTAAGGAAAAACTTCCAAGCAAAAGACTTAACAAGCACCACAGGCCCATTGTCCAGTGTCGTCTCTTATGCACATCCAACTTGGATAACTGTTAACCTATTTTTATCGTTATGGCCACTCTCTAAAAACGTACCTGGGGCTTATACTTAAAAAACAGGCCTAAGGAAGTGAAGTACCCCTCCCCCCTCCTCGAAAAAAAACCAGAAGAACTTTTAAAAAGTGCACGAAGTAAGACAGGAAAAGCTGTTGGGAAAAAGAAGAGTCTCGCCTAAAGAAAGGCCACAGTCAGCCAGCGTCAGACGTGTGCTTCCCACAGCCCAGGCAGAGACACAGGGGCTACTCAGCAGCCGTGAGTCTTGCTGTGTCTCGGTGAAGGGTCAAGAGATACCACTTTTTTTAAGCTGTTTATCTGACACCACTGCTGAAAATAAGACCTTTTTTTTTTAAAGGAAAATTTACGGAAAGAATCTAGGAAAATAAGTCAGAAACCGCGACAGCTCCAATGATAGGAATAACAAGTTTTTTAAAAAATTCTATTCAGTAGGGTATGGGAGCATGGAACATATAGACATTTGGATCGTATGGAATAATTTCACCTTAAATATTAAAAATGAACATTAGCACTCACTAAAAAGTTCAAATATTTTCAGCAGAATACGCGTTCTCCCTGGGGCTCCTGGGTGGCTCAGTCGGTAAAGCGTCCGACTTCAGCTCAGGTCATGATCTTGCAGTTTGTGGGTTCAAGCCCCACGTCGGGCTCAGAGCATGGAGTCTGTTTCAGATTCTGTGTCTCCCTCCCTCTCTCTCTGCCCCTCCCCCGCTTGTGCTCTCTCTCAAAAATAAATAAACTTTTTTTTAAAAAAAGACTTAATAAAAAGAAAACAGAAGAAAAGAAAAGAAAAGAAAAGAAAAGAAAAGAAAAGAAAAGAAAAAAGAATATGCGTTCTTCCCTTTCTAAGGAAGGCTGACAATTATAAAAGCAGAAGGAAAAGAGCTTACCATATTTCGCTGCACCAAGTGATCTATGTCCCTCTTTACTATGTGGAGGTGTTCTTTGATGTCATTGAAGTGCTGGGTCGACTCATAAACTCCCCCTGCAGATCCCGGATGCTGGAGGCCACTGACCAGTCTGACGGTGTCACTCATGGAATTCCTGAAACAGAAAATCCCCTTAAACAAGAGAAGTGCTAGAAAAATAATTTTTTCAGTCACATATTTCAAGTGGTTAGATGTATTTCTAAGCCCAATATGGTAGATTATTAAAAAAATCAGTATTTAGAAATACTGAATTGTCTTCAAGATTGGAAAATAATTTACAAAACTACAACTTAACATTGCATCTTTCTTTTACTACACAGATCATCTAAAAAACAGCCACATAGGGAATACCGCTAAATAATTTGTGTTAAAACCAGTATCGTAAATGGATACTGAATAATATAACAGCTGATACTTTTTTTAAAATATTATTTTGAGAGAGAATGCGTGAGCAGGAGGAGGGGCAGAGAGAGAGAGAGAGAGAGAGGGAGGGAGAGAGTCCCAAGCAGGCTCTGTCTGCACTGTCAGTACAGAGCCCGACGTGGGGCTCGATCCCGTGAACCATGAGATCACGACCTGAGCCGAAACCAGAGAGTCATATGCTTAACTGACAGAGCCACCCAGGCGCCCCGATAATGGGTGATACTCTTAATGGAGTCAGATCTAAGTGTTTAATGTTGTGCAATAAAGGATTAACTCATCAGCTCTGGACTGCACAAACCCTGCATATTCCAAAGGTTTTGAGGATCTGCCTTTGAAATATCTTGCCTAATAAGGGCCTCCTTCTCTACCCGGAGCCTTGGGCCATGCCAGATGGTTTATGCTAACAATGTGATTTACGTTTTTGTTTGCATGCGGCCCATGTGGTATCAGTCTGACCTCTAGGGGGACTGGAGACTGAGCAGTTAAGGTCAGTTACCTGCGTGCTCCACGCCTATGTGACTGACCCCTAAACTCTGGACACTAAGGCTTGGGTGAGCTCCGTTGGTTGGCAAAGCTCTGTGCGTGTCACTCATCGCTGCTGGGAGGAATAAGCACTGTTCATGCAACTCTACTGGGGAGCACAACGGGGGAGGACAGCTTGTGCCTGGTTTCTCCTGGACTCCACACCAGGCATACGCCTTCCATCTTTGCTGGTTTTATTTTATATCCTTTCATTACAATAAATCACAACTGTGCATACTTCCAGGAAATCACAGAACCTGGGGGTAGTCTCAGGGACCCTTTAGACAAACGTATTTCTACCTATTTTTGTACGCAGTTCCCTCATATAGCTCTTTATACAAACCTAGAACTTCAACTAGTACCCAACTAAAGAAGCACCTGTTTCAAATACGAAGGGAAAGCTGGCTGTTTGACATACTGGTGTGTCAGTCTCTGATGTGGTGTCTTTTTGGAGAGTAATTTTGACCTTACAGAACATTTTACTTGATGCACGACTTCAAATACAATTTCCCTGTAAGACTGCTTCCACTATTAGATGTAAGACAAAGAGTTCTAACACTGAGTGTGACCTTTGGTTACGAGTTTGAACACGACAGTAAGAGACTACAAAGGTTTTTTTTGGTTTGTTTTAAGTAATGGCAGAAATGTAACAAAACTATTTACTAAGAAAGAAAGGAAGATTCGTGAATTTCAAGTTACCCGAAAACGTCGTTTTACTTAAAAAGCTCTATAAATGCAAGCAGTTTATGTTATTAACATTTGTATTATGATACATCTCCAAGTGTAGGGATTTTTTGGTGAGGTAGATAAAATACGAGTGGATGGGCAAACTGATGGAGATGCAGGGGGTCACCACGCTAATCTCTCTACTTGTGTGTATGTTTGAAAACGGCCATAGTCTTTAAAAATCCTTACGGGTCTCCATAACCTCTTTGTGGCTCATCTTTCTAACTCTATTTCCTAATGCTCTATTTTATGTCTAGACTCCTGTTGTCCCTGAAGATATCTTTCACTTTAAGCCTCTGGTCCATGTTGCTTTTCCTGGTTCTGACCCTTCCCTCCAAGAGCAACATCCTAAAATGGAAAGCCTAGTTCAAGTGGCTGCCTTCCTCTAGTCTCCTTCCCGTGAACCTTCAATGCCAAGTGCAGCCATACCCTAAACACACACACACACACACACACACACACACACACATTTTCTTCTCTGTAACTATAAATGGATTTTCTTCCTCATTGAGCACATGCTCCCCCAGAAAAGGGGGCATGTCTCTGATTTCCTGACAATGCCTTTGACAGTTTTAGTTCAATTTGGATAAATGCATAAATAAGTTATCTAACTTATTTCCCTGGAGTAAAATGTAGTTTAAAAACTAAAAGCTTTTCCAGTTAAAAAATGGGCAGAAGGCACAAATAGACATTTTTCCAAAGAAGACATCGAGATGGCCAATAGACACATGAAAAGATGCTCAACATCGCTCAGCATCAGGGAAATGCAAATCAAAACCACAATGAGATATCACCTCACACCTGCCAGAAGGGTTAAAATTAACAACACGGGAAACAACAGATGTTGGTGAGGATGCAGAGAAAGGGGAACACTCTTACACTGCTGGTGGGAATGCAAACTGGTGCAGCCACTCTGGAAAAGAGTACGGAGGTTCCTCAGAAACTTAAAAACAGAACTACCCTACGACCCAGCAGTGGCATTGCTAGGTATCTGTAGCGCAAAACATACCGATTTGAAGGGATACACGTACCCCGAGTTTACAGCAGCATTACCAACAATAGCCAAGTTACGGAAACAGCCCAAATATCCATGGACTGATGAATGGATAAAGATGATGTGGTGTACATGTATATATATGTGTATACAAACATAGACACACACACTGGAATATTAGCTATAAAAAAGAATGAAATCTTGCCATCTGCAATGATGTGGATGAAGCTAGAGTATTATGCTAAGTGAAAGAAGTCAGAGAAAGACAAATACTATATAATTTCACTCATATGTGGAATTAAGAAACAAAACATAGATGGGAGGAAAAAAAAGAGAAGGAAGCAAAACATAAGAAACTGAACTATAGCGAACAAACTGAGGGTTACTGGAAGGGATGGACTGGATGCATGATGGGTATTCAGGGGGGCACTCGTAATGAGCACTGGGTGTTGTACATAAGGGATGAATCACTAAATTCTACTCCTGAAACCAACATTACACTATATGTTAACTAACTAGAATTTAAATAAAACTTTGGAGAAAGAAAAAAAATTTTCATAAAAAAACAGAGAAATACTTATACATGTAAGTAAAAGTTCAAAAAAATTAAAAAAATAAAAAACAAGAATAAGTAAAAGCTCTGCTGGAAGAAAACAAAAAAAAAGAGGAACTCAAATGTCAGAATTACTTAGAAAGAACAGTATATCGGGCTGAATGTTAAGTACAGTCAATCTCCAAAAATCACATTTGAGTTATATGAACAAGACTTTAAAACTTGCTACAAAATATCTCAAGTGCTTTCTGAATAAATGGCACGTGTTGATTAAAATTTCTTAACGGCACACATGCTCGAGAAAACTCACGGGAGTCTAAGCTCTTCCATTAAAACTCAAATTAAGGATTATATTTTAATATGCCTAAATACTTAGCAAGAACAAAGTATCCCAAAATATAGAACTTCCTCACAAATCTGCATTTAAGAATATTGCTTCCCAGAAGCATGCAATTGCTTACACATAAATGTCTCTTTAATACACAAAGACTGAGTCACTTAATGTGTTCCCATTCAATCATTCATTCATTCATTCGCCTGTTGACCGTGCCAACATAGATTTGGTACGTGTTATGAGCCAGGCAATTTTTAGGGACAGAAATGGAGAGAAAAGCGGAGTTCCCACCCTGCCGACACTGGTGGTCTGGCAGGAGAGCAACGTGACAGAGGCACGTCTAGAGCTCCACGAAGAAGGGGCGTTCATCTCAGCGGGGCCCTGAGAGTGGAGTGTTGAAGGATGAGGAGGGTTCCATGGAGGTGGGACTGGTGGAAGGAGGGGACAGGTCAAGTGAGAGAGAGAGAGAGGGCTGGAGAACCCTAGAGAAAAACACCCTTTGAGGGATGTAAGGAGGAGCCACAAGTGAAGAAGGCCAAACTGAAGCAGAGGGGCCAGAGAGCGAGTGCTGCACGGGGACGTCTTAAAATGTCCCCAGTGAAAGGGGTGGGAAAGCGCCGGCTGCCCCAGGAAGCCCTTCCCAGTGAAGACGGGACGGAAGGTGATCAGTAGGGGTACGATGGCAAATCACCGTGGTTTGGAAGTGAAGACAGGTAGTTTGGTCTACTCTTTTAGGAACTCAGATAAAAGGGAAGAAAAAAGAAAAGCAACAGTTAAAAAGGTCAATTAAATTAGTTTAAAATTAGTTTTAGATACCAGAAAAGCAAACCCTTTTACAAATGGAAGCCGCAGCACTGAAAGAAAGTTAAAGGTAGAAGACAGAGAATCACTGATGGAACAAGGGTCAGCAGTGGTAGAAAGAAGGGGATCCAGAGCTAAGGATGGGCCTGGTCTACCCTATGTGTCGAGGGGTGGAGCAGAGAAAAGGGACGTGGAGGGGGCGAAGGAGGGCCTGGGTTACAGGGCTTGAGGACAGGATGAGTATCCTGGGTGAGATAACGTGATGATCAGGAAGGAATAAAGGTTGTTAAGCACTTAAGTATCGCATTACAGGGCCAGGTTGAAGGTACAGAAACGGGTAACCAAGAGCAAGGTCCCAGAAGAATATGTGAAGATATTTATGCAAGGGGTGCGTGGGTGGCTCAGTCTGCTAAACATCTGACTCTTGATCTCCTCGGCTCAGGTCACCATCTCACAGTTCGCAAGTTCAAGCCCCACACGGGGCTCCGCGTTGACAGTACAGAGACCCTGCTTGGGATTCTTTCTCTCCATCCCTCTCTGCCCCTCCCCAGCTCGTGCTCTTTCTCAAAATAAAAAAAAAAAATTAAAAATGCCTAGCACAGTACCTAGAATGCAAAAGGCACTCAATAAATTAGGTAAAAGTAAACATGAAATGTTCAACACTCCCTACTCACCGAAAAGGGCATTTATACTTTGAATTCAATATTTAAAAAATATAACTAATTAACAGATGACACAAACCAACACACAAATGGTAGAGCTTGAAAAGCATTTGTAACTCTGTTCATTGAAAAGGCCTAGAAGTGGGGCACCTGGCTGGCTGAGTCAGTAAAGCATGTGACTCTTGACATCTGAGCTGTGAGTGTGAGCCCACATTTTTTAGTTTACCACTAAAAAAGATAGATCATAACATAACATAACATAACATAACATAACATAACATAACATAACAACATAACATAACATATAAAATAAAATGGTCTAGAAGCAATGACAACCCAGTAGCAATAAGCACCAGACTGTCTATACAATATACTCCATTTCCTAGTAAAAGAAAAGGGATCCAGGGGCTCCTGGGTGGTTCAATCAGTTAAATATCCGACTCTTGATTTTAGCTCAGGTCATGACCTCACAGTTTGTGAGTTCAAGCCCGGCGGAGCCTGCTTGGGATTCTCTCTCGCGCTCTCTCTCTCTGCCCCTCCCCTGCTCACGTGAGCACTCTCTTTCTCTAAATAAACTTAAAAAGAAGACAAGGGATCCAAAGAAAAATGCCTTTTGCCACGTGTGGGATGGAAACGTACAAAAGAAACATGGAAAAGTCTTTCTTTCTTTTTTTTTTTTTTAAGTAGGCTCCATGCCCAATGAGGGGCTTGAACCCATGATCCTGAGATCATGAGTCTCAAGCTCTACTGACGGAGCCAGCCGGGTGCCCTGAAACCTGGAAAGTCTTACACCTTAAAGAAAAGAAGCTATCAAACACTACTAAGTTCTGGGGTTATTTCAAAATGACACAGGAGCTAACGGGCTGCTAGTGACCAAAGACGAGCCTCTCTGAATATTACTTGTAAAGACTAAGAATCATAAGGGCAAAATATGTTAAAATCCATGGGTTGAAAATAAAGAAAACCACCCCTCACTACCTCATCATTTAACCTTGCACGGTGCCAGGACACCAACTCATGATTTTGAAAAATGGTAAGGAAAAAAGAGTCAAGTATTTATTCTGCCTTTCTTGGACTGTTTCAGAATAACAAACAAGTGATGGGAGAAATTCTTTTTAACCGGACAGGGAACCTGAGAAGAGAGTGCCACCTTTCAACGACCTCTAAGGCAATGAGGGATTTAGGCTCCAGCCATCACTGTCACTAAAATCTGGAGAAATTGATGAGGGTAATTCATAATGAATAGCTCAGGCTGACACCAACCAGTTATTAATAACTGTTGAACCTGGGGGCATGGGGATATGAGGAAAGGCTTTCATGCTCAACTTCTCTGTATGTTTGAAATTTTCTAAAGTGAAAATAACAATTGGCAAGGCTTTCCGGTAGGCTAGAAAATAGCACTTCAAAGTAAGGAGATAAGGAAACTAGTTCTGACTGTTGTGACCTTCTATCATTCAGAGCTTTTTTTCCTTTTTCTGTAAATTGAAGGGGACTGTACCTCATGCTTCTGCTCAAAAAATTCTATGATTCTCTCTAAGGATATGAAAATCCATAAAGACACAAATCACCCTTTCCATAAAAGGCAAGTATTTCCTGTCTCTTTACAGTTTTTTTCTGAAGCTTAATCCAGAAGGAAAAAACTCTAGAGGACAAATTTAGAAACTCGAGTTCAGATTTTACACTCACTTATGGTAGGCATGACATTTGTTCTCAATCGGCAAGTGGGAATTTACAAGGATTGCTAACTACCCTAAATAAGTCCTTCATGGATAATACAGTCAGATGGCTAGGATGACCACTAATTGAATCTTAAGATGTTTTAGTACTACTCTTAAGTGAAACAAGCAAAGCACAAAAGGGTATCTAGAATATGCCACCATTCACATACGAAAGAAGGGGATCTAAGGAAATACACATGTGCAGAAGAAACACAGGATGAACAAACTAGAAGTTAATGGGACAGGTGACCAACAGGGGGTGGGTGGGAAAAGGCTAGAAAGAAGGGGAGAAGTGGGGATGGGTGCTAGTGGTGAAGAGGGAGCTATACTTCAGTGAACACATACATTTCAACTCTTAGAACCTTGCAGAACATAGTATTTACATTCCCTTCACATACCCAAAATACACACACTGAAAATCAACCAGGATGTAGGAAGAACACAAACACTACCAAAGAAATCTAACTGTATTCTAAATGCATATCCTAACCACACTGAAGAGAATGGGGAAGAGGAGAAATGAACTAAGTAACTGTCTGGAAAATAGGGTCTGCATTACAGACTGTAAGTCTAGAGGCAAAAGGAACTTTACATAAATCCATCAGTAAATATGTTTCTCACAGTGATAGAAGTTGACAATTTGAAACCACTTTATGGGTACGTTACGTGCACACTAAAATTAGTAAAAAAAAATCATAGGTAAGAACCAGGTTTCTCCCTCTCAGAGAAAGAATTTTCAAATCAGGAAGGACGAGGTAACAAATCAACGCTGTAATGTTCAGTCCAGTCTGGTCCAACCAGAATCCAAAGTGTGTGGTTAATCTCGGGTTTTTTTTTTTTTTTTAAATGCAAATGTAGAGTGATGGGTACAAAAATAAAGATTATCGTATACATGTGGGTTATTACACATTCATATATTCCAGACCTCTGTCTACTGAGATATCTACAAGCAGTGGCACCACAGTGGTAATGAGCACACCTAGTGCCCAGATCTAGGGTTTCTAAATACTTTTCTCCAATAAAAGGAATCAGGGCTCACTGAAGAAGTGGTTGATTCTAGAGCTGGGACAGAGAAAATACAAGATGTGCCTGAAACACAGTGTAACACCAGAAAGTAAAGAAATGCTTTAAAAAAAAGATGGGGCTTGTTGAAAAAACACAGAAGCCAACCTGAAGGAGTTCTTAATTACCAGAGTTGAACAATGTGAGCAACAAATAATGATAATATTGGATCGCAATCCACAGAATATCCATGGGTCCATATGAAATAAGTGATTGACTGAATAAATAAATGGGGGAGAACAGAAAGCTGGTCCTTTCGGAATTCCAAAAAATACGTGGGAAGGAATGATGAAAATAGGAAAAAAATAGCTTTTGGGAAACATCTCATTCTTGTTTCAGGCACAACATCAATGGAGGCTACAATTAGCAAGCAAAAGTTTAAACTAAAACAGGACATTACAAACTTACATAGTCTCAAAGTATCTTTTCTGAAATATAATTAATCACCAAGGGAAAAACAGTAACTTTAAAGTAGAGAAAGCAGGAAGAAACCACCATAATCAACTGATCACAGCCAATGTCAACAGGAGCGAGACATACTGACATCATGAACATGATACGATGGTGCATTCTTCTCAAAAGTGTAGAACCTCCATCCAATCGTGAGTAAACACCAGACAAACCCAAACCGAGAGGCAGTGGACCAAAAAAGCGCTCACTGCAGAAACTGTCATGGGCATGAAAGACAAGGAAGGAAGGAAGGACTATCTCAGACTGCCGAAGTCTAAAGGGAAATAACTAAATGCAATGTGTGTTGCTGGACAGGATCCTGGAACAGAAAAAAAGGCATTCGTGGAAAACAGGCAAAAGCTGAGTAAGATCATTAGTTAACAGTACCGTACCAATGTTAATTTCTTAGTTCTGACTGTGCTATGGTTACGTAAGGTGTCAACATTAGGGGAAGGTGGGTGAGGGATATATGGAAATTATACTATTTTTGCAATGTTCAAAGTCTAAAATTATATGAAACTAAAGACTTTTAAAAATAATGCCACATGATCCAGTCTATTTCTGAAAGAATTTAACTATTCGTTTAGAGTCATAAATATTTTAATCATGAGTTCGCAACTCAAAGATTTTTTAAAATGCCAAATAGCACAAGGGAAAGAAGTACCAGTTTGCAGTTATAAGTTGGGTTGCCTCTAATCTCTAGGTGTAGATATTATCACCTTCTGTTTAACCTAATACTGTTTAGTTTTCCAGGGCTAAAGAACTCACCTCGACATTCTTGTTTGTCAAGGGTTGTATTGGTCGGGGCAGTGCTCTGAAGTGTTAGCTTATGAAATGTAACATTTTGGCTGTTTCTCTACACTAGGCATCAAAAGCTGTTAATTATCTGCCTAAGTGAATACTTTTTAGAAACTTATCAAAGTTCCACAGACACAGTAGCTCCTCTCTGCTCCAACTCTTTGTTGGGTACAACTCTCAGGGTACAAGATGGAGTGAAAGAGAGGTAGTCACATACAGCGTATTTCCTTCCATATGGTTTTTATTCCATCAAAAAGTTCCTGCATGAGGTATGTTTGTATTGTCGCCCTACAATACTATGCACGTTTACTCTTCTAGCATTTTTTCATAGAATTGCTATACATTACATATATTCTTGTTATTTTAGAAATGTATGAATATTCCTGGCTGTCAAGTAGCTGTGACAAACATATTTTCTTGTAAGTTGCTAAAGCAATTTTTCTGGTGTTCACTTTGGCACAAAGCACAAAAGTACTGAAGCATTTTTTTCTTTTCTGCCTTAGAACAATTTGAAAATTTAGGGATGTTGGTAGCTTTTAAATATCAAAGTTCTTGTACTTTACATTCCCCTATTTCAAAATGAATCAAAAAAAAAAAAAAAAACAAAAAACAAAAAACTAGGGGCACCTGGGTGGCTCAGTTGGTTAGGCGACTGACTTTGGCTCAGGTCATGATCTCATGGTCCGTGAGTTCGAGCCCCGAGTCGGGCTCTGTGCTGACAGCTCAGAGCCTGGAGCCTGCTTTAGATTCTGTGTCTCCCCCTCTCTCTGCCCCTCCCCTGCTCATGCTTTGTGTTTCTCTGTCTCTCAATAGTAAATAAACGTTAAAGAAAATTTAAAAAAAAAAATCTAAAACATGATTCTTATCCCCATGCAGAATTCTTACAATAATAATGTGCTTGCATATATACAGAGAGAAGTCATGAATTTTGGATAAATTTATCACTTAACACTCGGCGATTACTTTTGTTGACTTACTTCATTTCATTTACTTGTCTCAGAATCTCATGCTGAGTGTTCACAACAGTATCCATCTCCTGCTGAGTGATCTGGAGGGAAAACAAAAGAATCCAGTTCTGTACAAACATACTGCATAGCAAGCAACCTTTCTTTTCTACTTCTCCATCAGAGGCCACCTAAGGCTCATACGTATATTTGGAAAGCCTACCTGTCCATGCTGCCCTGGGATTCCTGCTCCTCTTTTAGAGATCTCCTCGGTCAAGGAAGACACGTATCTTCTCTGTTCATCAAGAATCATATCTAATTGTCGGTTCAGTTGCTTGATTTCAAGATGAATACGATTCTGTCCTTCAAAGATTTGTCTCAGCTCACGATCTCCTACACTCTCAAATATTTCATCTGCTGAAATGGAAATTGCAACTTAAAATTATTAAACTCACCAACACATGTAGTTTTTGAAATACCGTAAGTTACTAAAGCATCAATATATAATAAAATTAGGGGTGCCTGGGTGGTTCAGTCGGTTGAGCGTCCGACTCATGATTTCGGCTCAGGTTCTGCACGATCCCAGGGTTGTGGGATCAAGCCACATGTCAGGCTCCGCACTGAGCATGGAGGCTGTTTGAGATTCTCTCCCTCTATCACTCCCCCCTGCTTCCATCTCTCTCTCTAAAATAAATAATAGTAATAAAAAAACGTATATGTCACCACTATGTTGTACTCCAATGGTATGACCTCCCCAACAGTAAACATGCAAGATCATCAATTCAATCAGGACAAAATTATTATTTGTTTTTCGCCATCTCTGCTGGTTGAATACTCACTATAAATTAGTTCTGAATTTTCACCTAAAAATAATTCTTTCAAATATACTGTATAATTCTACTTATACGAAAGGGTAAAACTCATCTACGTTAACGGATATCAGAACAGTGGTTTTGCCTCTGTGAAGAGGGCGCTGGCTTGAAAGAGGCACGAGGGAAGTTCTCGGGGTGAGAAAAATATTCTACGTGCTGATCTGAGTGACAGTTACACAGGTATACGTTTGTCAAAATTCATCAAACTACGCTCTTAAAATCTGTGCATTAAAATTATTTTTAAATTATTACTTATGTAATTAATTAAAAAATGGAGTCTCTTGAGAACAGCATTTTCCTTCCATACCTATGCTGAAAATAAGATTACTTCATTTGAACACTTATTACAATAAGCTTCAGGACACAGTCACAAACCATATGTAATACTTAAAACAAATCCAAGAAAAGAATTAAATTTACCTTTCATTTTTACCTGCATGAAGTCTGATTCATATTATTTAGAGAATTTAGAGAATCACATGCTATCTGGAGTACAAAAGCTAGCTGTGAGCTTTATTATACGGCTTTGATCATCTGTGCTGGTGGGAACAATCCAAATAAAAGCTAGCAGATACTCTAAAGCCACTCTATTTGGACTTCTCATGTTTTGTTTTTGACAGCTAGCACACCCGAGTTCTTACTTACACTGGCTTAAGACTAATTATTTTAAAATTCGCCAATTTCAAAGTCCAGAGTTCTGTCAAGCAGTATACGGGAAGGAGAGCCAGAGAATCCCTTCTCATTACTTCCACAAGCCTTCTGACATTTTTCCAGTGGTATCCCTCTATTAATAAGGTAACGTGTGCCACTCAAAAATGAAAGACATACACCTTAGATGATTTCATCCCATAAATATTTACTGAGTCTCAACTACCAGGTCAGCAATGGGGCTCTTTTTTTTTTAGGTTTAGGGGGCAGAGCAGTAAGCACACAAACAGAATCCCTGTCCTCACAGACCCTGCCCCGCGGTGGATCGCCGTCCGTCCACATCGCCTGGTATCCCCCACTGCACGCTCTCCTAAGCCACACTCTTACTGGTGGGAACGTCAACCTCCAAGCCTCGTGATGGCAGAAGATGCGCTCGTATACTGCTTCCGGAAACTATTTGGACGTGCCAGACAGGAGCTCAACGATGAGATGCACGCACGCGCCACAAGCCCTGTGCGGTTCTGAGCACAGCTTCCTCCAACTCACCAGGATGCCCTTGAAGGTCAGGGTGGCCCTTCTGGAATTCCTCCTTTTTTTTATCCAACTCTTGTTGAAAGTGCTCAAATTCCTCCTGATACTTTTCTTTTTCTTTTTCTGAAATTTCTTTATCTGGTGTAGGCTTTTTGGAATTTAGAATCATTAAAAAAACAAAAAATTAGAAGGGTAAGAAAATACTAAACCTCCATATACTTTTCTGCCCTTCATTTCAACTACTCTACCACTAGTTGAAAGGCTAACGTAAAAATGTCATTTCTTATTTAGATCATAGCCAACTGACTCTTGCTACTAATAATTACAACAGAACGATAATGCTAGGCACTTCCATTTACCGCGTGCCTGCCAGCAGTCCAACGGTCTGATTTAATGCTCACGACACCATAAGGTGACCAGTGCAAATGTCTCAGTTTTACTAGGAAGAAACGGGGTGGTAACAGAAGTTGAGTAACGTTTACAAGGTCATGTGGCAGTAACAGGCAGGAGGAAGACCCAAACCTAAGCTGGGCTTCCCGTTTTCAGCTACAAGGAGCTACCAATAAAGCGAAAATAAACTTTTTGAGAAAATTATACTTACCGGCTCTTTCCCAGGCTCAGTCAATTGGAAAGTCAGGAAAGAAAGGACATCGTGGTCATCTACAAATTAAAAAAAACAAAAACAAAAACAAAAAGCACTGAGAAAATTCCATTAACAGATTACTTTTATGGTTGTGAAGTTACCTTAGAGCTATTGCTTTAAAAATAATCAGTATGAAAAATAACAAATATTAGCTCTAATCTGGTAAAGGCAATGGTGCTCTGTGAGCTTAGAGATAAAAATTCACCAGAAAGATTTACGTCAGAAATAAACTAAAATTCACGTTCTTTTATTCTAAACTAGAATATTTAACACTGCTTAATAAGTAACACGTTTAATAAACAAGGGGAGAGGGGTGCCCGGGTGGCTCAGTCGGTTAAGTGTCTGACTTCAGCTCAGGTCATGATCTCACAGTTCGTGGGTTCAGGCTCCACATCAGGCTCTGTGCTGACAGCTCGGAGCCTGGAGCCTACTTTAGATTCTGTGTCTCCTTCGCTCTCTGCCCCTCCCCTACTCATACTCGGTCTCTCTCTCTCAAAATAAAAATAAACATTAGAAAAACAAGATAAAATAAGGGGATAAAGGATCATAATGAATAAGGGATAAGGGAACGAACAAACAAACGAAGGGTCAAAACAAGCCCAAACTCCTAAAACTGGCACCAAGATCCTCCCGTATTTTCCCACAAATCTCCTTCACAGGCTGTGCTCCAGTGAAATGATACGAATTTCTGTCCTTCGTGTATTTCCATAGCTGTCCCTGAACCCTTCCTACGGTACTTACCACTTCTCGCCTTACTTTCTTGTTACCCACTTGACACTGCTTTGTCCTGGCCTACTAGGACAGCCCTGATTTATCCATGTTGTCCTGGCATTACTATAATAGCATCTTCTTTTACTCTCAGAGCTTTCCAATTTAGATAATATGATCACTCTATCTAAATATCACTCATATTTGTTTCCCTCACATAGCAGATATTAACAATTTTACTTTATCTAAAATCGTATTTTAAAAATCAAATTAATCTCAGGCTGCGTAAGCTGAAAACAGGGACTTAGCAGATCATACCTCGTAACGTTGACCTAAATTACCAATCCTGGCTAGGATACCAGTCACGTCCACAAAGCAAGAGCAATTAATTTCAACTGGCAACCTCTATGCTTTCTGCCATCATTACGGAGATCTCGATATGCAGCCAGATTAAAGAGAATATTGTACCACCGTGGTGTGAGTTACATCATTTGGGGAGAAGATGTACAGTGTGATACAGCACTGGACACAGGAGTCAGAAATCCAAACCAAGTCTTGCCTTGGTCTGGCCATTACTGGCCATGTATACTTATAATGTCCTTTAATCCAAGGTTTGGCAAACTTAAGTAAAAATAGAGTAAATACAATCGATCCGCTCCCTCCTTCCCTGTGATGAGGAGAGGAACAATCATATATTTGAAAATAATAGAAAATCATACAATGTACCATGTGAACACAAGATGGTATTAATGTCAAATAAGAAGTTCATTTATCGCCAAAATGTAGGGGGAAAAAGCGGTAAAAGTGACAAATATACCTCGATGAGACTTTAGTCCCCAATATTTCCTCAGGCTACCAAATTCACTTAAATGTGCCGGGACAACTTTTCAGGATCGTAAACCACTTGACAATGAACCTTTTACAGGCCTGGCTCTAAAAGCACGTCTCCCTCACCGTAAGACTGATGGTCTCCGTACCTCCCTGGACGCAGCCCCAGCCAGCTGTACACCTACAGAGCGGGAGCGGGACCCCGGCTCCGCGGCCCACGTAAAGGTCACAGCCAGTCTTAAAAGGCTGAAAGGACACGAGTCCGCGTGTCTCTACAGCACACTATTCCCAAGGAAACTCACAAACTTTCAACACTAGAAGACAGCAAGAGTTACCTGCGAGCCCTCCAGTTGCAGCAGATATTCCAAAATGTCCTTGAGGAGGGATAACCATATTATCCACTTTGGCGCAAAATTCATAATCATTTTTATCTGGTGTGAAGCCATTATTGACCATCACCTAAAAAGAGAGACTACAGCTATAGCTTTTATAACAGGCATTGTAAAATGAACGTCAAATAGTCAATGTGTGACTAACTGATCCTTATATTTGGTCTAATAACCAACTGTCAAAAAGCTACCAGTTTTCTCTCACTACTAGAAAGGGTCATCCGCTGTCCATTAACTAACCTCACTTACTTGGAATCATTATACAAGACACTTCATTTTATTCTAACCCTACTATGTGTCAAAGGCTTAAAGAGAAATATTTGGTACCATTCCACGAAAAACTTTCTGAAATAGAAGACTTAGGGAAGCATGACTACTTTCTTCGAACGGTTCGTACAGAAGAGCGATCAGACTTTCTCTGAAACCCCAGTGACAGAGCCAAAACGAATAGGAGGAATTTACAACTTTTACTACAGCTGGTTGAGAATTAAATAGATTCACTTAGCAAGTCGTGAGCTTCTCTTCATTAAACTGGGGAGGGGGGTGTGACTGGACAGTCATAAGTTAGCAGAGACACCAGAAGTGACAGAAGTTGTACTGACAAAAAGGCAGAAAATGAAAAAACTAAAAGGATGCCTAAGTTTCTATTTTGCAGAATGTACTTTTTTAAGTTTATTTATTTTTGAAAGAGAGAGAGAATGAATGCAAGTGGGGGCGGGGCAGAGAGAGAGAGAGAGAGAGAGAGAGAAAGAGACAGACAGACAGACAATCCCCAGCAGGCTCTGAGCTGACAATCCTCAGCACAGAGCCCAACATGGGGCTTGAACCCACAAACTGTGAGATCATGACCTGAGCTGAAATCAAGAGTTGGACGCTTAACCAACTGAGTCACTCAGACGTCCCTGTGCAGAAGGTATTTTGGAAGTAATAACCCAAAATGTCTTCAAAGAATCTTGGAATCCCAAGAAAGCAAAGAACCCAGCAGACACACAGATACTGATCTCCTGATCCCAATCAAGCAGTGGCCGAGCCTTTCGCTCCCAGCAACCCAACGTAAGAGGGGCTGAGAGCGGGAGGAGGAGGGAGAGAGATGTCGTACTAGCATGGGGCACTTCTATTATTACTGCCAGAGGCCGGCATCACTTGTGACAGTGAAGATTTAGTTACACAGGTAAAATGTTAGAGTGTTCTGCCCACATTTTTTAGCAAGAAAGGAAGACACTTGTCAATATGAAAGGCAAATCCTATATCATAGAGAATGGAAACGTCAACTCCTACCAATTTTTCAAAACCACCTGCCGTCTATAGTTGACTAATAGTAATATTCTGCTCCCCCCGATCGGTAACACTATTTCAGTTTCCACCATTTGCCAACAGTGCTCCTCTACAGTGTCTCAAATCGGAATCAAGACCCGGTAAGACATTTGTCTTTGAGAGAGAAAGAAAACAAAGGTGTTAGTTAATCACATTGTAGTTCTAATCCTAAAAACTTTCAACTCTTCAATATTTTTTCCTTGAACCTCAACAACCTGAAAATCCACTAGGAGTCTTTATTGTCTAGTACTATTTCTTAAAAAAAAAAAAAAAGAGAGAGAATAATAAACTCATCGTACTATGAGTTTGGAGGAACGTCAGGTCTGTGACTATACAGGTACCATTCATATGCTTTATTCATCTTACAGTTTCAACCCACTGTTAACTACTACACTAGCCGTACTTGGTTTTCAACTGGCAACAATCGTGCCTCGGATAAACCTCATTGGCTATGGTACTGCCGCTGCGCAAATCTGCACTTGTTTTGACTATGTTCCTCCACTAACAACATTTCTTGCTCCCCTTACTGTTTTTCCCTCTGAAGTTCAAACAAGTGGGACAAGAAAAATGGATAAGTACCAATTCAATAAACATCCCCTGAGTTACTAAAAGGAGCAAAATATGAGGGACTATAAAGAATACAGGGTAGAGGGGCGCCTGGGTGGCTCAGTCGGTTAAGCGGCCGACTTCAGCTCGGGTCATGATCTCGCGGTCCGTGAGTTCGAGCCCCGCGTCGGGCTCTGTGCTGACAGCTCAGAGCCTGGAGCCGGTTTCAGATTCTGTTCTCCCTCTCTCTGACCCTCCCCCGTTCATGCTCTGTCTCTCTCTGTCTCAAAACTAAATAAACGTTAAAAAAAAAAAAAAAAGAATACAGGGTATAATGTCTGTACTGGCAAATTTACAATCATATTGATGAGAAAAAAGACATACAGACCACAGTTGACCAGTAATTCAAGACAATATACTTTAAAGGCCACATACGCACTAGGAAAAAAAAAAAAACCAGAGTTTTGGGGAGAAAGATCATTATCTTTATTATCTTTATTATTTATTATCATTTATTATCATAATTATTATCTTTATCATTACCTGATAATGATGGAACAGGGATGTGACCTAGTGTGTTCAAGGAGCACGACTCTGCCACACAGAGAGAAGAGGGAGTGCATTACAGGAAGAGAGAAGCGACTGAGCAAACATAAAGGCCGGGACCGTTCAATCAGCCACGTGCCTTTGCCAAGTCTCTCTCAGATGTATTCTTCACAGCACTAGCTCTACAGACATTCACGGATGTTAGGTGAACAAGTAATTCTGAAGAACGTAGAGTTTACTCACAGTTTGTTTCAAGACTTCCTAGGATGAGCTTTAATGAGCTAATATGCACAGTCGTGCCCAATCTCTTCTGAATGTGGAACTCTCTCGGGAGGACGTTTTGTAGGACGATTTTGGGTACTGTCGGTGGGGTTCGGTGCACTGTGTCTGTGGGCAGCCCCCCGGGGCAATCTGTGAACTAAAGCGTGGGTCTGCCCTCCCCCCCCCGAGGTTGGTGGCTGGATTGTGCCACATGAACGTGAGCACGACTTACTGATGACCCTAATGAAACTGTACTGGATGTGTAACAATTACAGTGGAACTCAGGTCCAAGTCCATCGTGACAGACAGGACGCCTCATCTGCTCTGAGATCTCTAAACTGGTCTGGAATGTAAGACTGAGCCTATACAAAGTTCTCCAAAGAACAGCCTGTGCAAGCCTAGCTCATGATTTAGGAGAAAGCAAAATTTAAGCCGGGTTTTTTTCTTTATTTACAAGTATGCTATAACCAGGTATTGATGACACCTTTATCAAGCAAAGTTCACACGATATTAGTAATCATCGAACTGCTAACTTAGATATGTCCACTTTAAATATTACCCTGGACTCAATGTGTCTACAGTTAAACTCTCACCACCCCTCTGTCTTCCACTCCTCACTCAAACACAAACAAAGGTGCTGCTTCTCGGCCTAGTTGTACAACTGGCCAGAAATCCGGGAACTGGCTTTGACTCCCCAGAGCCTCCCACCCCCAAGCAAACTAGTATTAAGTCCTGCGGTCTCTCCCTCCTAATCGCTTCCCCTCTCTTCTTCCCTCTCCCTCGGTTCAGACCACAAGTGGAGTCTTACAGCTAAGAGAGCACTCGGTTCATATCACAGTTGTGTTACTTACTGGGTATGACTCTGAGTCACTTAAAATTTCCCATATTCGATTGCCCCGTGTATGAGATGGGGATACCTACCCCACAGGGTTGCTGGAAAGAATAAGTGAGAAACTGCATGGAAAGGACCGAGCACAGGGAGTGGCCCCTAAGAGTCGGAGTCTCCTTTCACAGATACCATTAAAGAACACAGCTGCCTAAGTCATCTTCCCAAACTGCAAATCTAATCATTTCACTTTCCTGCTTAGAACTTGAAACAGTTGCCAACAGGACAAACCACCTGAGGCCTACAAGACGGGCTACCGCCGCCATTTCAACCCCACTTCCCACAGTCTCCTCTATCCTCCAGCCAAATTACGTGCCTTTCCCAAATCTTTCGAGTCCCTGTGCCTGTTTTCTCTGCCTGGTATATGCACCCCATTTAGGAAATTTCTATTTCCCCTTCCGGGTGCAGCTCAACTCTGAGCAACTATTCCTGACCCTCCCCGCTCCCACCCGGCAGTTTGGAAGATTCTATGCCCTTGCTTACTTAATGGCATGCGTGTTGCAGCATGTGTCACATAGCGTAAGCAACGTTACGGAAGTGTCCCCACTCCACTAGACTACACGCTCTTTGGAGAAAATGACCTTTGTCTTACTCATATTTCTATCTTGCTGGCTTGCGTATGTATATGATGTGTGAGACACAGTAAGTCGGATGCTTAAGCATACACTGACGACAAACCCACTGGCAAGGTTTTACAACACGTCGGTCGCCACTTACACCGAACTTTGAAGCCACTTCCGCCCTCTCACAGTAACGCTGAGTGTATAAACAATATCCAAATTTACATGCCTCTGATGTCTACCAAAGATTCAACCTGAAAAGTCACGCTGGAATACTGTCCATTCGATTATCTCCAAGCGCATGCTACGTACCGTCAGTGTTTTCTGGTAATACGTGATCTTTGCCCGGACAGGATAGGGTTTATTACGAAAGTCCCTCTGGCAACTCGCTAAAGCTTGACTGGCGCCATCACTACAGTATGGAGAAAAGGAAAACAGACAGAAAACGTAACAAAACTTCCTGATATTTAAAACCTCACTATTTAAAATGACCAACGTCCAGAGAGAGAAAACGACAGTAAGTTATGACAAAGTCTTGGGATCCTTGAAGTTATTTATTCAAAAGACACAAAGTTAAGGCACGAGTTTTTTTCCCGTGATTCCTGTCGGAACCATGGATAGCGTCAGAAGCCAGTGTTCCCATGTGCTGACCCCAAGAGGAAAGTTACCTCTCCCACGCGAGACTAGAGCCACAGTCCTTTACGGCCCAATTGAATATGTGTGGAGCTTTCAAAACTGCCGATTGCTAGACCCCCCCCCCCCCAAGTGAACTGAAGCAGACTCACAAGGAGTGGCCTTGGCACCCTCTACTTTAAATAGCTCCACGGGTGGTCATGATGAACCAGGAGGATTAAAAATCACTAAGGTAGGAAACAGTAAAAAAAAGTGCAGATAAGTTAATTTTTCTTATAGTTTACTGACTGGCTCAAAGGTAATTCCTCCCACAACAAACATGTAAAAATAAAAAATGTCCATACCTAATTCATACATAGCATAAATATACTAAACACAAGTTTTGTAGCCTGCTGAGAATCTTTAAATACAGCAACATGGGGGCGCCTGGGTGGCTCAGTCGGTTGAGCGGCCGACTTCGGCTCAGGTCATGATCTCACGGTCCGTGAGTTCAAGCCCCGCGTCGGGCTCTGTGCTGACGGCTCAGAGCCTGGAGCCTGTTTCGGATTCTGTGTCTCCCTCTCTCTGACCCTCCCCCGTTCACGCTCTGTCTCTCTCTGTCTCAAAAATAAATAAACGTTAAAAAAAAAATTTTTTTTTTTTAAATAAAAAAAAAAAATACAGCAACATGAAGGATGAATAAGGTGGCATAAATTGCTTGGCCACTAGTCTGGTCAAGACTTTGAACTTTATTTTCGAAAGATAAAGATGAAAGAAACATGACTAATGGCATTACTGAGAACCAGGAACCTTTTTTTTTATAAACCTTTCAACGTATTACATAACTTTAGGTTGAATAAAACAACACATTTTTATGTTTGAAATCTGAGGTGGTCAATAGACTGAACTTTAAAACAGGACCAAATTAAAATAAGACCTTTCCACCAAGTTACAAAATATATCAAGAAAAGGAACAATCTTATTTCATCTGGAAAATATTCAGTCTATGGCCATACCACCCTGAACGCACCCGATCTCAGAAGCTAAGCAGGGTCGGGCCTGGTTAGTACTTGGATGGAAAATGTTCAGATTTGAAACAGTGTATTTTCCAAGGTTTTCAAAAAGAAGCTGAAATCAAATAATATATAAAGCACACACTTACTTTTGATGGTCATAATGGATTTGTCCATTGTTGCCTATGATTACTATAGCAGGATTATTTTTCTAAAAACAAAAAGAACGCATTTGTTTTAAAGAATCCTTAGGTCGAAGAATGCTAGATCATTCTAGAAGTGCTATAAGGCCTCTTACATCTCTAAAAATTCTAGGGCTCAAAATGTTAAAATAATTAATAGGAAAGATTTCTACTTATTTAGAAAAATTTTAGTAAACTCTTCTAATCATTCAAAAACAGAGTCACTGAACACTTCAAGAAAGACCGATGATGTGCCCTGTGTGAATAATCAACTACAACACAGATGTGAGGAACCACTGTGAGCGTGGGAGAAGTGTGGGACCCAAGGGAGCTTAACTGGCCAGAGGACTAACACACCTCAGCGTTCAAGAAGTTATTAAAGTTCTCCTTTAAAAGTGCTAATAATGACCTCTGACAATCAGCAGAGAAACTACCAGCTGAAACAAAGATCATCAATCTTAAGGCCGCTAACACATAAGTTAATGTTTCCAATTCACAAGTAGACTTTGTTCTTACTGTTTTAGGCTCTCCTAAGGACAGCATCAGAGAAATTGATCAAAAAGTGAAGTGACTAACATATGAGAAAGTATTAACATGAAAAAGTATGAATATGTGAGCTAGCAGTAGTAATGCACATGGATATTTTCATGAAAATAAACTGTAACCGTCTTCTAAACACTATTGGTTTCACTGCCTATGTCTAAATGATCCATGCTTATCCATCAAAATTACTAAGCATACACAGGGGGCTGGGGAGGGAGGTCACTGCAAAGTTCTCAGAGTTAGAGCTCCATTATGACCTCCGGTTGATGTACAACGAATCATGAACTCATAGCTTTAAATTTCTAAACTCCTGGCTATATAAAGACTAATCATCATAATTTAAAATATGGTTTGGAGAGTTCTCTACTACTAACCTGACAAAAGTATTAAATAAACTAATTCCTCACAGCCTAACTTCGTTAGCAGGTACACTCAAGCAGGTTAACAGTCCTGACAACAAGCATACCTTTCCGTCGTTGTCAAAAGAATCGAAAAATATTCCAACACCATTCCACATATCAGCTGATCCAAACACAGGACCCTCCAAGCCTTGATTTTCTGTATACCAAACTGCCTGTAAATATAAGTAACAGGAGGCATTTAGAGGCTAGTGGTATTGCACTGATATACATTTTAGATGTTAAATTCTCATACCAGGCCATCAGCTCCAATTCGACCTCTTCCAGTCACTCGAAATGTCACCTCAACTTCCCAGTTTTCAAAGGCTGCTTTTGTCTTTGTCCACACTGATCCTCTTTGGCTTTTTAAAGAGGGTGCTATTCGAATTTGATCTGAACTTGGGATAGCATCTAAAACAAAAATCAGGGAAGGAAAGCTTTAAGTTACAGTTAGGTAAAACTCAATGAACCATCACCAAACTGTCCCATATACCTATAGAGATCTAATTTTAACTCAGTAAGCTGTACAAAAATTTTGTTAGGAAAAAATTACACATTGACGGTTTCAACTTTAAAATTTTAGATGCTTCTAACAGCTCCCTTACCATCTTTTGAACAGTGACATACCTCTGGAAAGAAAAAGAAAGAAAGAAAGAAAGAAAGAAAGAAAGAAAGAAAGAAAGAAAGAGGGAGGGAGGGAGGGAGGGAGGAAGGAAGATTAAAGCTGCAACCATGCACTAAAAATTCAAGGGGCAGGAGGAAAGAAATTATGGCTTAAAAAGCAAACCTACTATTTGATTCCCATAATATTCTTTTCCAAGTACCTCAAAAACTTGCATACTTTTTTTTTTTTTTTTTTTTAACTGCGAAGGATTTTACCAGTTTACAAATGTAGGAAGCTCAAACGGTGTGAAAGGAACATACCACTAGGAATCAAGACTTATTCCTAGTCTCAGTTCAGCTGTGTGACTTTGAGCAAATAATTCTCTTACTGTCCTGGGTTCACCATATGTTCACCTGTAAAATGAAGGGGCTGGGCTCAATCACTTCCAGAAACACCCCAAAAGTTATATGCAAAATTCTGTGCATATATACATTCTTCTAGGGAGAGGGTCAAGTGAATTTCAAGGCAATGAACAGTTTTTTAGCAACAGCAGATTCTCAAAGAGAATTGTGATCCCCAAAACAGTGGTCTGCATCTCCAAGCTAGGCTCAAGTCCCAGCTGCATCACTTGCTAGCTATTTGTACGAAAGTTACTCCATTTCTCTAACAACCTCACGGGCACAGAAGTATTTCAATAAGTGTTAGCTAGTCCTGTTAATAGAACTAGATGTTATGAAAGCACCTATCGGGCCTAAGTTCAAACAATTCTAACACACCCTCTCAGATATTAACCAGTTCTGACATCCATGCTTGGAAATACCTGTATTACGTCTTTACAGCCAGGAGAAACTGACAAAAAGACAAGTCGAGATATTTTAGTAAGATCAGTAACTATCTGTCACCATGACTTTCAAATGCGTAAAAGGGTGGGGAAGACATCATGGAAAGAGTACTGGACACAGTATCAGAAGACCTTGATTTGTGTTCTGTTCTACTGACACTAGCTATGTAACCTTTTCCAAGAACCTTAACCTTTCTGAACGGCAGTTTTTTTTCATCTATAAAGCAGCTAACACCTGCCTTGCTTACAAATGATCAAATCAGAGAATGAAGGGGAAAGAGCCCTGAGACCTAGCTACAAAGGGTTACAAATTGTCGTGATCATTTTTGTGCCCTTATGAACCCAGGATGTGTGCTAACAGTACAAAAGGACATTGGAGTTAAGAAAAGAAACACTGTCGATTTGGCCTTCATTTGGGGATGAATGTAATGGGCCATGTTTAAACTAAATCTTAAATTTCTCTATTTGAAAAAAAACTGCTTTAAATAATGGCTCTCCGGGTAAAACGAAAAAGGAAAAAAATGATCAATGGAGTTAAGAAGACAGTGAGACTGTAAAAATTACAGTGATAATGAAAACAAGAAGTATTCACAGCAGGGATTCCTGGAGTCAGTATGTAGAAAAATCATGACTAAAATATGAATCCCCTTATTTCACATTCAGTCTAGTCATCAACTTTAATTCACCCAGGTACTCTCTATGACATTTCTGCAGCAGACAAGTTTGGTTGAGTACAGATTGTAGAGAAAGTCGAGGTGACTAATTTGAGTGGTTGGTTAACATTCCCAATTGGCTGATGTATGTGGTGCTAAGTGGCAAAGACAGAACAAGCAGGCAAGGGACGGATGCAGAAGTGAAAAAGTGGGAACAAATCCATCACCACTACTGAAAACTTTATCGTCGTCCCCAAATAAAAACAAAAACTCCGAAAACCTGTGTTTGGCGCATCTGCATCATTACATATTAGGACCGATATCACCTTGATTAACAAAAGCCCAGCAATATACCCTTGATGAGTGGGCACACAGTGAATACCTACCTGCTGAGTAACAAAGTCTTTGCACTCCACTTCGAATACTTAATGACTTGGTCATTAAGTCAAATTGAAATTTTATACCTTTGAGTTTATACATTAATTTCAGTGAAACGGCTCTTGCTAACAGTGTTTCCAGTTCAGTCATCACTTTCTAGAAATGGGATATTCTATTTCAAGCACTGGACAATCTAACACAATGCATACAAACACCTTCTATAAATAATTGTTTCATGACACACAAAGATGGAACTGAAACTGCCAGACTTTTCACCCCGTATCAAGGCATCTGCCACTTGGTTCAAGGGGTACATCTGATGGTCACTGAACAGAGCTTACAGCATGCCAAGTGTCACGGCTGGTCCCTTAGTCAGCAGTGACACATCAGCACTAGAAAGTACAGATTCGTTTTCTTCCACACATGTCAACGTGTAGCAAGGCTCTCTTATCTACTCACAGCGACAAACACACAGAGTGAATAAAACTCGGGGCACAGATTACTTTCAATTTTCAAAAAAACTAAAACTATCTTTTAAAAGGCTGCATCTGTTATTCTCCAGTGTCAAGTGCAGAAACAATCAATACGAAAAAAAAATCCCTGTTACTAAAGGGACGAGCGTGACTCTTGCTACCTAATACGAGAGAAAAGCTCAAAGACCACACCAAGTCACTATGAGGCAAATTCAAGGTATTCCAGTAACACAACAATGTCCTCAGACGTAAAAAAAAGACTCAAAAACTACTCTAAAACTAACGTATGCCATCTCCGGAGGCGTCAGTAGGTACTGGGTACAACCAGGAGCATTCACCATTACTGACACCGGAGAAAAGACAGCAGGGGAGGCCCAGGAGAAGCGGGAAAGGAGGGAGGGAAGCTGCCTGAACAGGTCTCAGGTTGGGATGGCCGGGGGTGGGGCTGCGGGACGTTCCCGGCGAGACGTGGCATCAGGGTGAAACGCGACGCTTAGAAGAGAGTTGGAGTGCCTGCAAGTGTAGGAAAGTAACAAAACACCTCTACCCCGAACGGAAAGAACAGACGACATCACGGAAAAGAGGACAGGAGGACGAGGGGTGGCAGAATGGGGTTGGGGGGAGCCTTAGGGGGCAGGCGAAGAGAACCCTGCGGACCAGAGCCGACCTGCAGGAGGGGCTGCTGAGAAGGGTCCACCGCGCCAGTGGAGTGCAGCGGGGAGAGGGTGAAGAGGGGGAGACGGACGCAAGGCGAGGAGGGGACCCTGGCCCCCCGCCCTCTTTCCCGGCTTACTCCCCGCGTGGGCCCAGAAGGGCACTGTCCCGTCGCTTTGCACCAGGTGCGGCCCCTTGAAGCTGTATTTGTACTCGAAACGGCGGTGCGGCGGTGCGGCTGCGGTGCCCGCGGCACCAGCGGCCGCGGGGTCGCCCCCCATGCCGTCGGCCCCGGCGAAACGACTAAGCGACAGCAGCAGGGCGCAGAAAAGAGACCGAACTCTGGCCTGGGGACCCCTATGCCTGGATCCCGCCATCTTGGATTCTGGGAAGCGGAGGCCGGCGGGAGGAGGAGGGGCGCGGGAGCTACGGACGGCCAACAGGGCGCTCGCTGATTGGCGGAGCCCGAGGGACCCCGAGGGCAAGGGTGAGCCCCGCCCCCGGCCTCCGCCAGCCCGGCGGCCGCAGGACTCGGGGCATCTGTGGGCGGGGCCCCGCGGGAGGGGGCGGGGCCTGGAGGCGGCGCTGTCTACGCGCCCCGCCCGTCCTCTCCCGGGGAGGGGGGGGGGAGGGGGGGGGAAGGGTCTCCTACATTCCCTTCCCGGGCGACGAGGAGCGTTGGGGGAGCACCGCGCACGCTTCCCTGCAAGAAGCTTTCTCCTGCTTCCTAACACACGTTAGAGGTGGAATTCGCGAGCCCTAACGCCTGTGGACTCCCCACATCTGTCTTCCAGGCCTACAATAAACCGTTCCAGTCCTAGAAAAAAGTCTTTTTTTTTTTTTTTTTTCTTTTTGATGTGATATCAATTGTTCAGTAGCTGGTTTTCATTAGGTGGACTTTGCAGAAACAAGTCTTTCCAGAAACAAGGCATAGGTACCAATATGATGGTCCCAGCTCGCTGAGCTCCATCAACCTGTGTTAGGGCCATGAATATTAACCTAGGGAGTTTGGATACTGCCATTGAAAGTAAGAAGTGTCTGTAATGGCCTTAAAGGAGAAAAAACGGGCAGGTTCTTGTTGAAAGAGAACACCTAGACGAGAGGTGACTAGTGTCTGGAGTGAAACGTGAGTGGGACAATAGAAACAAGAAGCAAGAGAGAGAACTTGACAGCGAATAACTTCAAAGCCTAAGACTACCAGTTTCTCCCCTGATCCCACCTCAACAGGCCCTCCACCTCGTATTTCTTTAGGTTTGGCTTTCAGTTGAGGTAATGATAGCCTGGCTGGATATTACTAAATACCTGCGCACTATCCGTTCCTCCTTCTGTCCTGATTAACACACCATTTTGTTCAGGGTGGCAATATATCCAGCTGAAATACTTATTTCTCCAGCCTGCAGGGCATCTAGTGAAAGGTCTGAGGGAGTCACTTACCAAATAAAAAGGTAAAACCTCACTAGATGAAGGGGGTCCCTTTCCCTGTTTGTCCTTCTTCCTGCTTAAAATGTGTATGCAATGTCTGGAGAGCAGCAGCCATCTTGTGACCGCTAAAAATGATGGCACAAGAAGCCAGGAGGGCCCCTATCTTTAATGATTGTCCTGAGCTCCCAAGTCTGCCTATTCCAGCCTTCTGTCTTCTGAGATAAGACCCCCACTCATTTAAGCTATTATTTCTGGGTTTTGTCACCTGCAGTCCTAACTGATAATCATAGCTCACATGTACTATGTATCAGGCACTATTCAGGGTGATAAACATACATTTACTCATTTAGGAGGAAATTAACCCAATATTTTCATCTAACATCAAGGCCTTGCCCTAGCTATTTCATTGATAAGAAATAGACCTCTTGCTCAAACTATCTGCCTGTCTTCCCTAAATAGTATGTCGAACATGTGAAAAGCCCTTCTTCAAGCTTCACCAATTATAAATCAGTCATGGAATGGGAAGGCTTGTTTACAATAGGATGATGTTTTATATTAAGGTCAATCCCATATTATAAGTTTTTTTTTTTAATATATAAGTTTTGTAAAATACAACAAGAAGGGATTTTCTACTACTCTCCAATGCCTGAGGAAATTTCAATTTTTAAGTCAAACTTGCGGAAGGCCCTCCCCAGCCTACTGAGCCCAGCACAAGGCTGAGAAATGAACTCACTTTGGTAACTGATTCTTTGTAACTCTTTCCTGGTAAGGGCCAGCCAGCGGAGTCTAGTTGTATGTCTCTTCTATGAGAGCAAAAATATCTTAGATGCCAGAAGATTGATAGGACTATCCCATTTAAAAAACCTATGGTAAGACTAGGGGTGCCTGAGTGGCTCAGTTGGTTATGCGGCCTGCCTGCCGACTCTTGATTCCGGCTCAGATCTTGATCTCACTGTTTGTGAGTTCCAGCCCTGCCTCAGGCTCTGTGCCGATAGTGCTGAGCTTGCTTGCGATTCTCTCTCTGCCCCTCCCCCACTCGCTCACTGGGTCTCTCTCAAAAGTAGAATAAACTTCAAACCTATGGTGACGTTTTGCTTTTAAATGAGTGAAGAGACTAGGAGCAGATTGGGAGTGTTTTTTCCTCCTGGTCTTTCCACTCACTGAGGTAGCCTTGTGGATCAATGCGGTGTTTTCCATAATTGGTGATCGATTTGAATTTTTTTTTTTAAATCCATCTACATTCCCCTTACCAGTGACATTCATTCTTGTTCTCTGGAGTCGGGGATAAAAAATCTATGGGCCATAAAAAAAAAAAAAAAATCTTCTATGTCTATGAGACACTTCAGTGACCTTATAATAGACCCTCATTTTCATTTAAGCTCGCTGGAAAAAATTTCACTTAGTTGTAGCAAATATAGTGTTAAAACTAAGGTTACGTGACAATTCGTTAGTTCCGTTAATGCTTAACTAATTTGGGGGCTGCATAATGACTTTAAATCAATCATACTTGATAAGAGTAATGAACATGAGGATATTATCTGCTTGATCCTTCAATGTGTGATCATTCATTCACGCATGTGTTCATTTGTATTCACTCATTAAGCATAACTGAGTACTCCACTATCCTAAAGGCCAGGTAGTAAGCATACAGCCTCAATAGAGAATTCAGATTTCATCTTTTATACATATATGTTTTTTTAAGAGTTTATTTTTAAGTAGCCTCTACAACCAACATGGGGCTCAAGCTTACAACCTTGAGATCAAGAGTCACACGCTCTACTGACTGAGCTAGCCAGGTACCCCCAGAATATATTGTACTAAAGGGGATGCTTTGGGCTACAGAAACAAACAAAACTCAATTGAAAGTGGCTGAAACAGTAAGGAAAACTATTATCTCATGGAACTGTAAGTTAGAGGTAGGACTGGGTGCAGGAAGTTACATGGCTCTGTTGTGCATCTTTTTTTTTTTTTTTTTTTTGAATGTTTATTATTTTTGAGAGAGACAGAGACAGAGAACAAGCAGGGTAGGGGAAGAGAGAGAGCGAGACACAGAACTGGAAGCAGGCTCCAGGCTCCGAGCTGTCAGCACAGAGCCCAATGAGGGATTCAAACTCACAGACCATGAGATCATGACCTGAGCTGAAGCCGGTCACTTAACTGACTGAGCCACCCAGGTGCCCCTGTGCATTTTTGAAAGTTCCTTGGCTCTACTTTGTATTGACTTTATCCTTGGGCTTCTCTCCAGCTTCTAAGATGGCAGTTTCTTCTTCATATTCCATGGGAGAGAGAAAAAAAAAATCTCTTCCAACGTTGGAATCAAGTGTCTGTTCTTTATTCAACTTAGGTTACGTGTCTATCTTTGGAACATTAACAGTAGCCAAGGGAAAACCACTCACTGAGTCAATTACTGATAAGAGGATGGGATTACTAGATTTGGTTAAGAACAGTGGCCCCCCCTTGGGGCGCCTGGGTGGCTCAGCCCGTTGAGCATCCGACTTTGGCTCAGGTTGTGATCTCGTGGTCTGAGTTCGAGCCCCTCGTTGGGCTCTGTGCTGACAGCTCAGAGCCTGGAGCCTGTTTCAGATTCTGTGTCTCCCTCTCTCTCTGACTCTCCCCTGTTCATGCTCTCTCTCTGTCTCAAAAAATAAATAAACGTTAAAAAAATAATAAAAAAAAAAAGAACAGTGGCCCTCAAATCTCACTGTGATTCAGGATTACCTGTGGAACTCCGTCCCCAGCATTCACAGTTTAGTAGGTCAAGGATGGGGCCTAAATGCGGTGTGTTTGGGAACCCTACTGTGAGAATCAGCGGCTTAGACAAGTCATGATCTACCTCAGGAAGTGGGGAAGGAGTCAGCTCCGCTGGGCCACCAGGGCTACGTGTGGGAGGGGTGACTCTTTGACCAAAGCTGGGGTTCTGTTTAGAAAGAAGGTTGACACGAAAGACCGAAAGACAAGAAGCAGCATCTCCTACACACGTTTCGGCAAAAACATGATAATGTCCTAGCTTTTATAGACGATGAAGGCTGCAAATGAAAGAGGGATCTACATTAGGGGGACATGACAACTGATTATAAGAACAAAGAGTTTTCAAGGTTACACCATAGTTCAAATAATCAGATCCTTTTAATCAACAGGGATACAAGATGTAACATTTCTAAGGAAGGTGGACACCGAGTCGTATCTAGCCTCTGCATAGAACAGTTTCTCCCCTCTTTGGATCGCCTTGTGGAGTCATTATTGTCTCTGAAAGGCCGGTGTGTAACTGCTAGGGCAAGGCCATAAGCAACTTGCTGACATCCTTCTCAGGATGGTTTTTAATTAGGATACCTTTTTACTTTTTACCTTTTTTTTAAATTTTTTTTAACGTTTTTATTTATTTTTGGGACGGAGAGAGATAGAGCATGAGCGGGGGAGGGGCAGAGAGAGAGGGAGACACAGAATCGGAAGCAGGCTCCAGGCTCTGAGCCATCAGCCCAGAGCCTGATGCGGGGCTCGAACTCACGGACCGCGAGATCGTGACCTGAGCCGAAGTCGGATGCTTAACCGACTGAGCCATCCAGGCGCCCCTTTACTTTTTACCTTTGAGAGTGTGATAATGGAATGTTTTGAGTGGTCAATCTTTTTAATCAGCTGTCTCTGCACCCATTTGCCAAAGCAGGGTAAGAGAAACAAAAAGGGGTTTCCCAGAGCGTGCTCCTTAAAACTCCCCGGGTGCCAAGAGATGCTATGAGATACTAGGAGCATAAGAGTTTTATAAGTAAGTGTAGGAGACGCGAATGTTCCTATGCACAGTAAAGTGTTGAAAATGCATAGAAATCCTCTAGGGGTGAAACCCAATTGATGTCGTTTTAGGACATTTCCCCAAGTTATTTGATTACAGGAGCCTTTTTGCACAACACTTGTTAACATACTGCAGGACTTCTGTCTTGTGGAACACACTTTTGGAAATGCTGAACAAAAGGACTTTACCACACCATCGAGTCAAGGAAAATCTCAGTTTGTTTCCATTAACAACCACTCCAAGTTTTACCAAACTTCTCTCTAAAAGCAATTCACTCTGATGGCTAACCTGAGGATACCATAGACAAAATCAATATCTGAATGTTTCACACACACCATGAGTAAGCTATGATCAAATGTAATAAAATGATTTTCATAGAATTTCGCTGCTAATTTCTCCTTTGACCACTTCAGGTGGACAAAATGAGGGCTTCTGATGCCTTAGACACAACAGATTCTTAACTATTTTTAAAGGTGGTACATAGCTGAGAAATACAGTCACGAACACGCAAAGCTTTATGTGTAATGAGTCGAGCATTCTGATTGAATAGGATTTTAGCAATTTGCCGGCAACTCCTTCAAAAGTCTGAACGAATATGAGGTGCCCAGTCGCAAATGGTGTTTATTTCTAACACATTCAATTCAGTTGAGTTTCCTAAACACTTCCTGGATGGACACCTGTGAGATTCCAGGGTCTCTACTATTTCTAGTCTGTTACTTTCACGGAGAACTATTTATAATATTTAAAATTTTAAAACAGTTCCTTTTCTAGAAGTTAAGCTTCTAGAACTACACTCAATGGTGTCATTATAGTCTAGATGAATAAACACCTAGTAATGCTGAGTGTATGCTGTCATGATCATTCTCATTCCATACTTGAATTTTCTCATATTTTGCTTCCAAAAACCATCTGAAGAGGCATCTTATTAGGTGCATTCTAAAGATCCCTCCTTCCACTAATCTCCCTTTGAGACCTACATAATGTAAGGGAGGATATGCCAATGCCCCATCTTTTTTTTCCCCAAAGGGTTTACTTTCTGTTTTTTTAAAATAGTTTCTTCTGTTCCCTTGCTCGTCCCAAACCGGGCACCTGAAGCTTGGTAATTGCACAGATTAAATGCATAGAGAACCCTGCAGTTATGGTAAAAATATGTGCTTACATTTAAAGCAGTTAGTTACCAATGGATGCAGGATCCTGCACCAGAATGAGTCTGCTCAATATTGACACAGTGAATTGTCCTGAGAAGATTAAACCACAACTAGAAAAGCAGGCGGAGGAACAGTGAGTGACAGGGGCTTTATGGGGGGGCAGGGCCTCCCAGGGGGAGAGTTCATCTTCTTGCTCAAAGAGACGCCTTCAGGGATCATGTAACTTGAATTCCCTGTGAATTCACTGTCATCTTAGCTTGACCAGCTCTGGAAGAACATATTAACCTCCGCTTGTGATTTTCAGAGAACCATTCTAATTTAGCAAGTAATTAAGGGTCACATGCGGGATAAAGAGCTGGATAATCTTGGATTACCCACAGGAAGCTTTGTCTCCAAGGCAACCCCCGGGGGAGGGGCCGTTAATGCAAAGGCCAGCCGGTTAATGAACTGGGAATGGTAACTGGCTCCCAGAGCCGGTTGAGCCAGGGAAATAGAAATAACAATCATAGTGCTAGTGAATGATTCCCTGATAGAAAACCAACGTTTCAAAAGCCATCGCGGGCTGAACATGTAGAGAAAGGATGTAATTGTCACTATTCCGCTAGATCAAGCCTATGGATCTAAAATTAGCTTCTCTCGAATTCAAGCTACACTGGTCTTTATTTACGAATTCTAGCCTCGTCTCCAGCTGAATCCTCCCGTTTCAGGGCTTCCTATGACCTAATTACCCCACAGCCTAGTTTCTCCAGAGGGGCAGCCTCAGTAACCACACCAAGGCTGGGAGATTGGCCCAAGGGACCTTTGGAAGAGGAGACAAAGGTGGCATTGTCCAACAGAGGCTTTGATATCTCACGCTGGGCTAAAAACGAAGATAAGGTTGCACAGATAAGCACCCTAAGATTTCTGACCAGGTTAGTAGAGGTGGAAGGGGAGGGTACCGAGGACCTAATGCGGAAGTCAAAGGCAGCCCCACAAGGAAACCCAAGCGGGACGGAGCGGAGACCTCGAGCACCTGGCTGACGCCTTCAGGAACCTCTTTCTCCCCAGTGGCCAAGGCTGAGTCTCACGTGAACTCATGAACTTCATGAGTTCACAACTTCGTGAACGCTCGTTCACTGCCCTCCTTTAAAAGCTTACTGAAACGCATCTCACACTCAACTGTCTGTCCTGTGTCAGTGTTCACGAGCAGTCTCTCCTGCCTTGCTTTTGGGTCCCTTTTGCTTGTGAGTCATGGTGTATTCGGTCAACATTCTATAAATATTTACTAAGAATCAGTTGTGAGGTGGGCACCGTGTTGGGTGCTGGGGATAAAAAAGATATGGTATCTGACGGCAGGGGTTCACAGACCAGTGAAAGTGCCGGGTGAGCAAAGCAGAAGTGTGCCATAAACTCCGAGATAAATGCAGCCAGGCATACACAGGATGCTGTACATTCTTGGATGCTCAGTCATTTAAAAAAAATTTTTTTTAATCTTTATTTATTTTTGAGAGAGACAGAGACAGAATGTGAGTGGGTTAGGGGCAGAGAGAGATGGAGACACAGAATCCGAAGCAGGCTCCAGGCTCTGAGCTGTCAGCACAGAGCCCGACGCGGGGCTTGAACTCACGAACCGTGAGATCATGACTTGAGCCGAAGTCGGAGGCCCAACTTACTGAGCCACCCGGGCGCCCTTGGATATTCAGTAATAAGAGAGCTAGTAACAAGAAAGATGATTTATCACTAAGGCCAATGGGGTGGTTGACAAAACCACAGCACTTGAGGATAGGCTTTTGGCAAATGTTGGCATTGAAAGTATCAGCTCGTAATCACTACATCAAGGCACAGATGAAAAGCAGGGGTGATGAACTTCTGGGTTAAGGAAGAGAAGGGTGAAGAGCAGGGAAGATGTTTTGGCAGATTGACTCCAGCCTCCTTACCAGGAACATCCGTCCAGGATGATGTGTTTTCAGCCTCTGCTGGGGTATGCACGCCCTTGAGCAAATTCTTCCATCAGGACAGATTTGAGTACGTGAGAGAAGAAAGCGATCCAAAACTTACCAGGCTTAGATGACAGGAAATGGAAAGAGACAATTTGGTTTAACATGACAGTAAATTGGACCAGGAACCGATATCACGGTCTTCGGGAACCAGTCTTAAGATTCCATGACACAGAGATACAAAGGCTGATGGGATTTGCGAAGGTTGTGCATTTATTTAGGAAACTGCTCTCCTGATAAGGGAATGAATGCCCAGCGTTGACCAAAAGATGAGAAAGACGAAACGAAACCCATGCTCTGGGCAGTTGAAACCCAAATAAGACCACTCCATGAGAGGCAGGGCCCCCGAAGAAGGTCCAAAGAAATTCAAAGTCTTTAGGCCCAAAGGCAAAAGAGAATAAAGGGATACCAGGTCCTACCAAGGGAAAGTGAAAACACTTTGTTGTTTAGTGGAGACACTCAGATGAGGAAGATGGGGCTGGGGAAATCTCCTCGTGGAGGCAGAGGACTCTAGGGGAGATGTTCGCCCGCCACATGGGATGGGCTGAGGTAAGGGGGCATCGTATTTTCCATTCTGTATTTGTAAACAGATATAAAAGCACTGGGGTGGGGAGGGAAGTAGATTTGAGAGCAGAAACAATGAGCCACCTGGGAGGTAGAAATAAACTGAAGCCATTTGTCTGATGACTGTTTAAATGGTCTGGCAGCACGCAGGCAGGTGTTCGGCACCTATGATTATGGTCATGATTTATAACCTTCTCTGGGTTAGATTTCAGACATGTGCGGCCACATCTAAAAACCACAACAAGGGCCTAAAACTGCGATCAACTCAGTAACCCATTTAATTAGCATCTGTAGTTCTCATCTATGTGCTGAGTCCCGCTCCAAGAAAGGATAGAACAATGAGCCGGGCAGAGGAGGCCTAGGTGTCAGTGTTTTACATGCTCATAACGGGAGACAGACAATAAAACTATCAACAGATTTAAAAAAAATTTTTTTTAATGTTTATTTATTTTTGAGAGACAGAGCGTGAGCAGGGGAGGGACAGAGAGAGAGGGAGACACAGAATCCGAAGCAGGCTCCAGGCTCCGAGCTGTCAGCACAGAGCTCGACGCGGGGCTCGAACCCACAAGCTGTGAGATCATGACCGGAGCTGAAGTCAGGTGCTCAACTGACTGAGCCACCCAGGCGCCCCTCAACAGATTTTTTAAAAAGGAAATTTCCAATTGTGATATCGATAAATGCCACAACACCCACCAACAACAATACCAAAAACAAACGGAAAGGGATCGAGAGTGAGTGGCAGGATAGGGTGAGCTGGTGAGGGCTGTGAGAAGGCCTCGCCATGGGGAGACATTTGATCTGAGGACTGAGGGAGGCAGCTAAGTGAGGATCAGGGGACAGAGTGTCCCAGGCAGAAGGGACAGATAGTGCAAAGTCCATGGGACAGGAAAGCTGTGGCTTGTTCAGGGAGCAGAAGAGAAACCAAGAATGACTGGGGTATGGTCAGAAGTTGGAAAAGGGTACAAGATGCTAGAAGATTGCAGGGCTTTCTGAACACGGTGAGGAATTTGAATCTTATTCAAATTGTTGCTGGAAGCTACTGACGTGTTTCCAGAAAGGGACTCCCATCATCTTCCTCTGTGATCTGTGCCAATAAATGAATCTCATGGACCAGTGGCACCAGTATCGTCTGGAAGTTTGTCAGACACGCAGATCGCAGACCCCATCCCAGAACAAGGGCATCGGAATCCATCTACCTACCACCTACCTATATTTTAAAGTTCTATTTATTTATTTTGAAAGTCAGAGAGTGCGTGCACGCCGTGTGGCGGAGGGGCAGAGTGAGACAAAGAGAGAAAGAATGCCAAGCAGGCTCCGTGCTGACAGCCCAGGGCTCTCTCTCATGAACCATGAGGTCATGACCTGAACCGAAATCAAGAGCTGGACGCTCAACCAACTGAGCCACCCAGGGGCCGCCCACACTGTCTATTTTCACAAGATCACCAGGCGCTGCACGTGTAGGTAAAACTTTGAGAAGCACTGCTGTGATCGTATTTGTGATTTTAAAAGACCCCGAGGCACACCTCCTAAGGGGACGGTAATTGAAAAAAAAAAAAAAAAAAAAAAGGTGTTGGTGAGCTTGTAGAGGAGTAGGCACACTAGTTCATTGCTGGTGGGAACGTGAAATGCTGCGGTCGTTATGGAAACCAGTCTGGCTGCCGCTCGATAACTCAAACATAAGTTAGCATATGACCCAGCAACTCCACTCCTGAGTGCACATACCCAAAAGAATTGCAAACAGGTGTTCAAAGGCAAACTTGTCCGTGAATGTTTGTAATGGCACTTCTTCACAAGAGCCAAAAGGTGGAAACAACTCAAATGTCCATTGACTGGCCACGGGGAAACAAAAGGTGGTTAATCCATGCAATGGGATATTATTACCCAGCCATGAAAGAAATGAAGAGCTGATATGGGCTATAATACAATCGACCCTTGAAAATGTCATGCATGCTACATGAAAGAAGCCAGGCACGCTAGGTCATACACTGTGTGACTCCATTTATATGAAGCATTCAAAATAGGCAAATCTACAGGGACAGAAAGCAGACAGGTGGTTACCAGGGGCCGGGCGGGGGTGGGGGAAGGCCGTGGTCGAGAATGGAGACTGACTGCTTAATGGGTCTAGGATTCCAGCTAGGAGTGGTGACAATGTTCAGGAACTAGATAGTGGGGATGGTCATACGACCCTCTAAGTGTACTAACTGTCACTTATAGCAAATTTTATGTTACGTGCGTTGTACCGTAATAAAAAAAAAAAAAAAAAAAGAACTGTAAAGAATAAGAGTGGAAGACACATCAGATCGTATTTCCTCAAGGGCCACTCGTGGGTGTAGTGTGTGGTTGCGAAACTGTATTTTGATTTTGTAACATTTCATGAATGATCAGGATAGTAAAACTTTATTTTTTTAACAATAAACTTAAAACTTTATTTATTTATTTTGAGAGAGAGAGAGAGAGCAAGTGGGGGCAGGGCAGAGAGCAAGGGAGAGAGAGAGAGAATCCCAAGCAGGTTCCATACTGTCACTGCAGAGCCGGCTGTGGGGCTCGAACTCACAGACTGTGAGGTCATGCATGACCTGAGCCAAAATCAAGAGTCAGTTGCTTAACCCCTTAACCGACTGAGCCACCCGGGTGCCCCAGGATAGTGAAACTTCAAAATGCACATACACTGTTTTGAGAAAACACACGCTAACAGACCTGGTAGTAAGTTGCTGGAAGCTAGAATTAGAATGTTCTTGCCTAAATTAGATGTGAATCAAGTAGCATGCAGTTCAACAAGGTCGAGCAAAGGAACTGAAAAAAGGTACAAGGGATAAAAAAAAAAAAAATCAGGGAGTTAGAAGCCATGGCCAGAGGGAGCTCTGGGGACAGAAAGTCAATTTTGGTAACTGGATTCATGTAGGGGTGGGTAGACTACAGATCACATAGAAACCATCCAGTTGGATCACCATTCCATTCAACATGGCTCAGACACATTCTCGAACTGCGTTTCCAACGCTGGGGCTGGTAACGTGGGAAGCACAGGAGAACCATGCATTGGTAGATTATGAACACCCGTGAAGAGAAGTTTGGCAAATCCATTCACTTATTGGTCTTCCACCCTCGGCCAGTCTCCTTGTCACCTGCCACGGCTCCGTGTCCTGAGAGGGAGTAGAGTATGAGAGCTCTGGGTCTAGAGTGGTCTTGAATAATGCCACCACCGTTTATTGGGTGTGATAACGGGGCAAGTCACTTAACCTTCTACGCCTCTGTTTTCTCAACTGTAAAACACGAGATTCCGATTCAGAGTTGTGAGAATGAATTGAGTCAATGCATGGAAAAGACTCGGAGAAATGCTTGGAACCCCGGAATCACTCGATCCCATTAGCGGCCAATTACCCCTACTCGGCAGAGCACTGGGATCATGGAGAGAGTAAGATGTTCTCCCTGCGATGGCAGAGCTCACATCTGGTAGGGAAGCAGCTGCAGTGCCCCCTGCCAAACACAAAGGAAGAGGTGGGCACAAGGTGCTCTGGGGTCCCAGAGGGACTTTAGTTTTGCCCGGGAGGAAATGTGAGGGTTCCAAGACCGGGGGACATCTGAGTAGATCAGGAGAGGGATGGCAGTCGTTGTAGCCAGAGGGGACAGTATGTGCAGAGGTCAGAGGTGTGCAAGACCTAGCTTCCTTGGGGAGTTGTGACTGGTTTAGTGCGGCTGACACAGGGTGTGAGGGGGTCATCCCTGCAGATGAGGGGGAAAGCCGGCCCTCCCAGCTTCTGGTGGTTGCCAGGGTTTTTTCGGCATTTCTTGTGGTTCTATCAGTCCGTTTTAGTCTCTGTTCACGTGGCCCGCTTCTCTGTGTGTTTCTGTGTCTCAATTTGATTCTTTTTTATAAGGGGACTAGTCATTGATGTCCACCCTGGGGCACCTGGGTGGCTCAGTCGGTCGAGCATCCCACTCTTGATTTCCGCTCAGGTCGGGATCTCGTGGTTTCGTGAGTTCGAGCCCCGCATGGGCTCTGTGCTGACAGAATGGAGCCTACTTGAGATTCTCCCTCTTTCTCTGCCCCTCCCCCACTTGCACTCTCTCTGTCACTCTCAAAATAAATAAATAAACTTAGGGGCGCCTGGGTGGCTCAGTGGGTTAAGCGGCCAATTTTGCCTCAGGTCACGATCTCGTAGTTTGTGAGTTTGAGCCCCACGTCAGGCTCTGTGCCAACAGCTCAGAGCCTGGGGTCTACTTCCGATTCCGTGTCTCCCCCTCTCTACTCCTCCCCTGCTCATGCGCTGTCTCCCTCTCAAAAATAAAATAAACATTAAAAAAGTGTTTTTTTTTAAATAAACAAAAGTCCACCCTAACCCAGGATAGCCTCATTTTAACTTGTATACATCTGAAAACACCCTATTTCCAAATGAGGTCTCATTCAAAGGTACGGGGCTGGGGGGTGGGACTAGAACATGTCTTTTGTTGTAGGTGGGGGAGATACAATTCAACCTAAGGCAGGGATTGGCCTTTTAAGACCAGGGGAGAGACGCACGTAAATACATATTTTACGTGGATTGCTCTGGGGGCTTGAGATGAGGAAATGGGAGGACCATGAGATGTTGGAGGGCCACTTAGGGGTTTATTGCAAAACAGTGAGAACTCCTGAGGCCTGCACAAAGGTCACCTTTAAGAACGCTGAGCCATCAGAAGCACCAGCCAGTCTCATTGGAATTTGGGGCAAGGACAGTTCATAGGCAGTGAGGAATGTGTCCTTTTACCAGGAGACGAATGGGGTCTGGTTCTGAGAAGGCACTGACGATTCTTTCCGCCATCCCATCCAGTATTTCATCGGGTGTGATAAGCTGGTGATATTTTTGTTGGCACATAGAACGCGTTTAGTAAATATTTTGATCAAAATTAAGAAAAAAACCCAACCCACGAGTAAATGGTAAGTAATGCTGTTGAAACCATCTAGAGGCAAAATGAAATATGACAAAAGCAAGAACGTGAAAACTATGCCCAGGCAAGATGGCGTCTGTCTATCCAAACCTACCACTTAACCTCACGAACGTGCCCAAGTTCTGTGGTCCCCAGGAAGCTGGCCCCTTCCCGGTGTGCACCGGGTTCACCTCTGAACTCCGAAGCTTCTCTTCTCCAGAAAATCGTCACTTCCTTCTACTATTGCCCACAGGTCCTCCTGTAGACCCTTGGGCCTTGGGGTTCTCCTCCTTCTGCTTAATTCTGGCCTGGAATTCTGGCCTGGCTCCACAAAGCTTTTCTCTGATCAGGAGGTTTCAGGAGCACCTCCCACGGTGCTCCTCTTGTATACTCTGTGATTCCCCTGATCACGGGGTCCTCCCCCTTACAGCACCGCCCCCTGTAGACCAGGACTGCAGGACTCGACTGGACTTCTCACATGCCCCCAGCACCCACCACAGAGCAGGAAAACAGTCTGCTCTCAAGAGGTACTGGGAGCAGGGGTGAGCAATGAAGGGGGACCATCGGTGTCCTTTCCTTCGGCAGCGAAAGTCTCACATTTGGTACATTCTGAGAGATGGCGATATTCTAACTCCATAACTTCTATGTCCTTTATTAGTTGGATAGTTCTATGAAAACCAACTTCTCATCCATTTAATTTGATCTTCTGTTCTTACAAGGGCAGGGAAACTCTTGATTCTTTCCTTTTTTTATTTTTAAGGTTTATTTATTTTAAGAGAGAGAGAGAGAGAGATGGCCGAGAGAGAGGGAGAGAATCTCAAGCAGGCTTCATGCTGTCAGCACAGAGCCCAACGTGGGGCTGGATCCCACGAACTGTGAGGTCGTGACTTGAGCTGAAATTGAGTTGGACGCTTAACCAGCTAAGCCACCCAGGCGCCTCTCCTCCTCCTCCTCCTCCTCCTCCTCCTCCTCCTCCTCCTCCCTTTCCTTCTCCCTCTTCTTCTCCCTCTTCTCCAACAGTTCCAAACTAAAGAGTTAGTTCCCAGGCATCATCCAGGAGTGACCTATGTGTTTTTCTTGTTGTTGGCATTCTGTTGGATGATGTCATTTTGAACTCATCGCTTTATTGTATTTGATGCACTTTGTTCCACTTCTATTATTATCCAGGAGCCCTGTTCTCTCATCTTGCCATTGGCATGATCTGTGAGGGAGTCACTTGCCTTTCTGGATCTTCCTTTCTTCCTTATCAAATCGGGAGACGTGTCTCTACTTTCTGGCCCTCCTGTGTCTCAGACCTCAAAGCTATTTTTTCCGATGGAGTCCATTAAATAATTATATAACTGGGTTCAATTTCATTTTTGTCCGTGCACCTTAGTTTATGAAATTCGTTTGTAAAACATAAACATCATTAGATACACGTTCGGGTTGTTTTTATTTTTTTAATATTAAAAAATATGGTCACCGAACTAACAGAGGCCACATTGATTGACCCTTCTGCTTGCTCTTTCAGAAGCTGCAATCAACTGGCAAATAGGGTCCCCCGCCTCCTGCTGAAGCATCTGCGAAGGCTCTGCAGATTGCGGTGTGGCCTCGCTCCCCCCCCCCACCCCACCCCTGCCTACTCGACCCCCATCCCCAGGCTGCTCATTAACTCATTAGAAGCTGCTTTGAGGACAGCTGAGGGGAGGTTTTGCTGTCTGCTGACTGTAGCTCCAAGCACCTGCCTCAGTGTCACCCAGAGACCTTGGGAAACGTGTCCCACGAGATCCATACTCCGGCATCACGCACAGCTTTTCCTCCGCAGCATTTCTGACAGCATCAGGAATCAGGACATTTCTTGCATCAATCTTTGTGCAATGCCTGCCTCCCGTCCTGGACAAGAAGCTCCATGAGGGCAGGCTGTGTTGGGTTTTGCTCACCTTCATAGCCCCTGTGCTCAGCTCAGGGTATGGGGCTCTGTAGGCATCCCAGGACTTGTTCGACGCTGAATGCACAGGTGCGCGAGGGACCAGATGCAGTGGTTTGATGGCGAGCCACCCGGACACACAGAGACCTTCCTTTTGATGTTCCAATTGTCCACGTACAATTAAAGAAGGATTTTGCCCCTGGGGGCGGGGCTGACACATAGGTCTAAGTATCCGACTGTGTGTGCAGATCCACGTGTGTGTATGTAACGGACAGCAGGGCCCTCCTGTTCGAATCTAACATACCCAGGGACTTCACAGGAGGAGACTGGCCCGTTTCTGGTCCTGTGGGGCTGCATGTCATTAGGGGGCAAAAAAACAAACAAACATTGACCCGCCAGGTTGAAGATCTAGAATCTGGGGCAGGCTCAGCCCTGGGTGATTGTAAGCTCATCACTTCACCCGCAGAACAGTGGCACCTGTAGGGATCTTCCCAGCGTTACAATCCTAAGGGTCTCCACGCGCCGGAGTGTGGTCTCACCGATGCAGGGCCAGGGTACCGGCAGGCTGCCTGCCTTCTCGGCCCACAGTTGACATAAATGAGGTTCATTCCGAGTGTCTCCCCCTAAACCAAACTCTTCCTTAGATTTACAGTTTTCAGACCCGATGCTGCACAACCATTGTTGCCTTTTACGACCCTGTCTGCTCCCTGGGTTCCTGTCCATCTCTCACTTGGTCCCCTTGCGTTGGCTTTCAGTTATCCACACCTAACGTCTGTGCCAGGCACTGTTCCAAGCACTTGACACGTGTCGACTCATTTCACAAGGATAAAGTACAGTTGCCCCAGGGTTTGCTCCCGTCGGGGGCTCGTATTACCAGCTGAGCTGTGGCAGTCGACTTATTTCTTTGACTGATGGCCCTGGGGTGGCTAGATTTTACATTAAGGTGGCATGGAAAGGTAACTTAAGCACTTGAGAATCCTTAGGTGGGAACGGAAGACGGAGGGCAGGGTCAGCGCCCTAAAGGAAGTTACAATGTGTCGGGAAATTAACCTGCAAGCTGTAAGGAGCGTTTGACGACAGTGCAAGATAATATATAAAGTGCTAAATCCCTTGGCATACTTTCTAAATCCTCCAAGAGGGCAGGGAAGGGAGAGGTGAACCGCAGCCTGTGTAGCCACGTGCTCGATGCTTATCTCCGGGTCCACCTGGCATCCTTTCTACGGGGTCCTGTTACACAGCCAGAGCAGGCAAGCCAGGCGCCCCACCCGCCAGAAGGTGTTTCTGGAAGCCCCCTGCTCCACAGCACGCCTCTCCTGCCCTCTTCATTGCTACTTACAACTTTAAACAGTCACCTTGACTGAAGGGATTAAGATGCTGTTTTGCTGCTGATAACAGTCACACGGGCTCATGCTAAAGATTTGGGAAGCATAGAAAAGCATAAAGAAGAAGCAAAAACAAACAAACAAACAAACAAACCAGATCAACACATTCAACCCTCAGAAGCAGCATTGGCAAGTCACTTCTCCCTTCTTTTCACTAGTTCATATTCCTTGAAGACAAATTTTCGTGACCGCGTATCACTCCGTTCCTGGGCAGGTCTGAGATGGAGACTCCTTCGCAGCAAGAAGAAATGGCAAATCACAAAATCACATCCAAAAACGTTTTTCTCTTTGAGAAGAGGGACAGAGGTCGGGATGACGCACGCCTGTCTCCATACAGTCTCTCCCTGCGGGGTTGAAGGGGAGCCAGGGAGTTGGAACACAAAGGTTTTAGCCCGCATTCAGCCCAATATGGGAATTAAGGGGGTGGGGGGTGGGGACACAGCCCGACTAACCAGATGATTCCCGTCCTGGCTAACCTGGGAAGATGCTCTGGAAAGATCTGGAAATCCAATCTCTCCAACGCGCCCCTGTCTCCCCCACCGAACCTTCCCCTTTCACCCCTCCTGGACACACACACAAATGACAGCTTTATTCATTGTCAGGCTACACTTCATAGTTCTCTCTCTTTTTTTTCTTTTTTGGTCTCATTAACTCCACTCCCTCAGTCTCCCCAGATTTTCCAATGATTAAAGTAGTGGGCTTTTAAAAAAGGCCTCCAATTAGCACCTCATCAGCTCCAATTAGAGGAGACAAAGGCAGTGTAAAGATAACTCAATGAGAGAGGCTGGCACAACCTCCTGTAATCACTTAAGACAAGCATTGACCATTCTCTTTGCTAACCACTCTGGGCCTATTCACCTTTCTTTCTTCCTTTTGGATGCATTTAAGACTGTTTTGCTGGGAAGACAGGCCTCCTGGGAGTCTCATAATTCCTAATTCAGAGGCTACCTGTTTACAGCTCCCGGAGCCCGGACCTAAACAATCCTATATTGTCCGCCTGGTGCTTCCCTAAACTTCAGCCTCCCTAATGGCGAGCTCCCTGGGAGCAGCCGACTCAGTTAAAGCCTGGCTTTATCCTCACAGAGGGTTCTCCTTGTAGTGTCTTCTAATTACACAGGAGGGCAACAATGTATTTTTTTTTTTTTTCAATGAGCGTTCTTTGGAGCAGTTAATTTGGTGCCTGTACTAAATGCCCCCAAACATTAATTAGGGTGGAAGGAACCCTAATTTCCTCCGCCGCTTTCCCCTCCGCTTACTTCCCTCGCTTTCACATAGGCCTGGATGAGTCTCCATAATGAAATTACCTCATTAATGCCTTTATTCTCCACAGTAACTCATTCAAAACCGACCATTTAGCTTTAATTTAATGCTGTCAAAAGGAAAAAGGTGCATTCATGGCTTTGATTAGCAAAAAATTTTCCCCCCTAAGGGGCGGACAGATTTAAATTATGAAGATGGTAAGTAGTGAGTTATAATTGGGCACAAGAAGCACTTCAGAGAAGCTTAAATGCTTTCAAAGCCGGGCCTGGCCGGTCTGCAGACTATTAACTGTGTCCAGTGCCTTGTTCCCTCTATTTGAATTGATGGCAAGTTAACTATCAAAAAAGAAAATGGGGTTTAATTTTTGTTTAATACACAGTGGGGTTGTATTTACCCACAGAGCAATAGCTTTTCGATGAGCTCAGTCTTTGTTCTCTTAATAATTTATTATCCGTGCTTTCTAGCAGGAGTCCTGAGGGGCGCCATGCATGCCTCTGTTTCCAGGGAAAAACAAACCCTTAAGTGTGTGGACCGAGCAAGCGGGTGGTTGACCTAACACCTCAGCGCGGGGAGCACCAGATAAGGGAGCTCCACTGGCGTGTTTCATAATGATTTTTAAAGTTATAGCACTGTGGGGATTTAACCTTTAGAAACCTCTTTCCTTGACATTTTCTCATCCGAGACAACAATCCTAGGAAGGAAGGCTTAGATATTAAGTGCCTGGTGAAAAAGCAGAGGTTCAGGGAGTCTGAGGGATTTACTAAAAAAAAAAAAAAAAAAAAATCACGGCTAGTGGCAAACGCAGGACCAGAAGCTACGACGCTGCAAGCTGGGGGGAGCGCCCTTATACTCCAGTTTTGAGGACACAGCTGCCTTTTTGTAACATCCAGAGTTTCAAGTGGGTTTACGTTGGCTCAATCTGAATGTGTAAATAAAGGAAAGTTTACATTGCCAGGTAATACTAAATACTCTCCTATCTGAAATATATTGCCCGGTGAGATATACATACACACACACACACGCACACGCAATATATACACATATGTATATATAATCATGTAGCACATGGTTTATTACATGTCACACATACGAATCACAAGTGGATGGAGTAGGTCATTTTTTTAAAATCTGAATTTATGGCCATAACCATCAAAACCATAACCGACTATCTGGCTCGGTCGGTGGAGTGTGGGATTCTTGATCTCAGGGTTGTGAGTTGGAGCCCCGCACTGGGTATAGAGATTACTTAAAAATAAAATCTTTAAAAAAACCCCACCATCTAAACAACAAAGGGACTCCATAGAAAGAGTATGGGACTTGGGTCAGATAGATCTGCTTTAAAAATCCCACCTCTACCACGGAGAGCTTACTTCTGTTTTCTCCGTCTCAGCCACCTCATTTGTCCAAGGGGAATAACAAAACCAATTTGTAAGGATGAGATGACATATGAAAAGAGTACACAAATAAACAGGGCCTTACAAGTTTCAGAGAGTAAATGTTGGGGAGAAAATATTTTCCCTCTACTCTCTTAGGTTCTATACTTGAGGCCTGCCAGTGAAACTGACAAAAGACAGGTTCTCAAGAGAAAAGACAGATTTTTATTCACGGGAAAATGTGACTTAAGGAGGAATCTGGGACTACACATACCATTTTAACAGGAGATGGGGAGGGGCAGAGGGGCACCTCTGGGAGAACAAATGGCTTCTTAGAAACAGGGTGGAGAAGAGGAAGAAAGGGCATTTAAAAACAAATGGCCCTTGGGAGAATAGACGGAGATATGATAGTTTTGTGGCCGTGTAGGTTTGGGTGTGGTGTAGACTTCCCCTCCAAGTAGAGATTAGAGTTGCTCTAGGGGGAAAGGATTTATGACAACTGACTCCTTTTTAGGAGACCCTGCTTTTAGGCAGATAAGGGGTTTCAGGAACTTAAATGGTTTCAGCTTAACAAAATTTTTATGCCACCATGGCTTATTCTGGACCCCTTCATAAGAAAAATATGGTATTAAAAATAACCATTTATTGAACCTAGCGAAACTCCTTCCGTATCTTGGAAAGATGCATCAATTCACATGTTTTTGTATTAATTCATATACTTTAATATGTATGGTTTACAAGATCATATTTTAAGTAATAACTCTCTTAAAACTACCAGATATTAATCATGTCACTATAAAAATCATGCCACTATAGACTTTATACATTTCTGAGCCCTTGAGATTAAAGAAAATACTGACGATGGGGAAAATGTGGGGTTTTTTTACATCAAGTCCACGTAATTCCATCAGATAATTTACAAATTTTAACCTCTTCTTTGTTGTCACAGCCAAGCATATTATTTGAAAAAAAAAATAAAGAACTATTTATTTGCAAAACGAACTATCTCCCTTCATTAATATAATATCAGTTGTTCTAGCAAATAATCCTTCATGCCAATGTAAGCACCAATATTTTTCTGGTCTTTGGTTATAATTTACCGGACTTGCTCATTGTTGAAATGGCCACTGTGTGTTTTGGATCAAGGCTCTTATTTTGTTGACTTGGAAACATGAAGCATACTCGGGTTTGGGAGAGCTGGGAATGCCGGATCTTCTCAGGGAAAGCTTCCTTCATGTTGGCTGCTGTTTTACTTAAATCAGCTTCCCACTCCTTCCCTGTTTATGGTCAGTGTGTGTGTGTGTGTGTGTGTGTGTGTGTGTGTGTGTGTGTGTGACATTGAGAAAGGTTAAAACCTCGGCTGGCTTGGATTGTGAGCCTTCTGGTCTTCCTGACATGTCAGGCACAGCGATGTGGACAACATACCTCATTAAATGTAATGTTCTACACAATGGTGTCTCCAGCCGTGCTGCTCCCCTTCCCCTTACTCCATCAGTGCAATCTTTAGACATGACCTCAGGCTTCTGATACCAAAAGAGAAGGGTTTGGGAAGCACCTTTTTGTGCGCTTCCCCTTAACTGAGGATTTTCTGTTGGCACATCACTGATATCAATAAATCATTAGACCACTGTGATTCAGTTCTAGAATTAGAAACATATTGTATTGTATTGGCCGTGTAGTCCACATAAGATACCAAGTTGCTTCAAGGCCATTGGCAAATAGGCGCTGTTATGGGTTGACTTGTGTTCCCCGCAAAAAGAGAGTTTGAAGTCCTAACCCCCCATATCTGGAAATGTGACCTTATTTAAAAAGAGGGTCACTACAGATGTGACTAGTCAAGATGAGGTCCTATTAGCATAGGGCGGACTTAACCCATGGAGCCTCCCCCAGAGTCCTCACAGGGACCGTGCCTCTGCCAACACCTTGATTTTGACGTCTAGCCTCCAGAACTGTGAGATAGTAAGTTTCTGCGTTCGAAGCCACCCCTTTTACGGTACTTTGTTTGGCAGCCCTCCAGAATGACAGGTGGGATACAAATGTTTTTAGAAGCTATTATTTAGGGGCGCCTGGGTGGCTCAGTTGGTTAAGCATCCAACTTCAGCTCCGGTCATGAGGCCCTGTGCTGACAGCTCAGAGCCTGGAGCCTGCTTCGGATTCTGTGTCTCCCTCTCTCTCTGCCCCTCCCCTACACGTGCGCGTGTGCATGTGTGTGCACGTGGGCTCTCTGTCTCTCTCAAAAATAAATAAACATTAAAAAAAGGAAGCTATTATTTAACCTCATTATAAGTGATGGGCCTTACTCTTCTGTCATCACAATTATTAGTAATATAGTGATTTATTATCTAAATCATGTTCGTATGCTCTTATTAGCACAATATTTATGTATTCATTTTTTGTTCATATAATCCTTTTCCTTCCAAAGACCGTCAAGCAGTAACAGTTTGATCACTGGTGGATATTTATCAGAAAAAAAAAAAAATTCTGAGTCACTTCTCTGATACCGTCCCTTTCCCCACCCCCTAAATAAAATACCATATGTGCGGGCCACTTCAATGTCTCGCCCTTGCTCTGTGGTGTTCTTGACCACAGAGCAACACCGGATGTCAAGGTGAGCTTCTCGTTAAGGGAAGTCACTTGCATCTCTCGTTGTTAAGATGAAGATAATATGTACGTTTCAAAAGTCAGAGGAGAAATGATGTAAGTACGGCATTGACAGAATCAAGAACAAAGGAGTAAGTGAAAATCTTTTACATAAAGAAATGAGAAACAAAGTTGAAACTGTCTAGTTCAACAGCTGGTGCATAGTAAGTGCTTAAGAGACATCCGTTTCTGTCCACCCCGCTCCTCTTTTATAAAACGGGGCATTAGGGGCGCCTGGGTGGCTCAGTCGGTTAAGCGTCCGGCCTTGGCTCGGGTTCATGATCTCAAGGTTTGTGAGTTTGAGCCCCACATCAGGCTCTGCACTGACAGCTCGGAGCCTGGAGCCTGCTTCTGCTTCTCTGTCTCCCTCTCTCTCTCTCTCTCTCTGCCCCTCCCTGGCTTGTGCCCTCTTTCTCTCTCTCAGAAATAAATAAGATGTTAAAAGAAATAAAACAGGGCATTAGTATAAAAGAAACAGGGAGGTCAGGCAGCCAAGTCCACTCTTTTTTTAAAGTTTTATTTTTATTCTATTTTGAAAGAGAGAGAGAGAGAGAAAGAGAGAGTGCGCGCGCGCGTGCGCACGCGCGAGCAAGTGGGGGAGGGGCAGAGAGAGAGGGAGACAGACTCCCAAGCAGGCTCCACGCTGCCAGCACAGAGCCCGATGCGGGGCTCGAACTCACAAACAGCGAGATCATGACCTGACCCCAAGTCAAGAGTCGGACGCTTAACCGACTGAGCCACCCAGGTGCACCTAGCAAACCCACTTTTAATCAAAGCGCTATGTGGGACATACTCAAAGAATTCTGTAAACTCTTCAGACAAATGTAAAATATGCACGGTGTGAACTTCCGGGTATGGCAGAGCCATGGGCTTCAAGCAAGGCTTTAAAAAACATAGGTTAGACATACCCAGCGTACTTGGATGTGACTTCTCGTGGCTCTGAATAGCCACGTTGCCTTGTCATCTTTTAAAACACAGTCTGCCTTGGATACTGTTTGTTTGTGTCTGTGAATGATCTCCTCTAACGGACTCCTGGAGGACCCGAGTCCTTTCATTCACACTTTGGTTGGGTCCGTAATTACCTCACTTTGTATGTTGCCCCAAGTATTGTCATTCCTGCCTTTTCTGCACCCTTTGCGGGTCTGCCTCCTCCAACCGGCTGTGAACTCCTCGAGGGCAAGTGCAAACACACAGGTGCGTTCTTACTACCACTTCCTGCTCTGGGGTGCTGGCCAAATTCACGTCTCTTTCAAAGCCACTCTTGTTTCTGGCAAAATCCTCGGGGACCTGTGCTGGTTTCCTCCGCCAGGTCAGGGCCAAGAATTTTAACTCCGGTTTCTTCCACGCCAAGTGTTTCTGCAACACAACTCAGTCCTGGGCGCGTTGTAGGTGGATATGTAACTGTAGGAATAATGCTTTAGCGTATTACAGTGGGAAAGCGTGCCGTCCTGCGGATTTTCACAACAGGTCAGCCTGTGTGGGGGGCAAAATGCCACGCTCGTGCGGCATTGCAGGGACGGGTGGTGACGGAAGGCAAGTGGGGTGGAAAGCTCGATTTCATTCTTTGCGTCCTCAGCTGAACGATGGAAATTAGCACGCCGGCCACCACGAAAAATACCATATTCGTTTTACAGGGGACGATTTGCCAAGGAGCAAATACAACCGTGAGCCTTCAGGGGTTTTCATCCCCTTTGGTTGCTGGCTCGTTTGCTTCACGCTGGACTCCGAGTCTGTTCCGAAGAGCACGGAGACAGTTTGCAATCGCGCCCCGGAAAGTACACAATTTCATTCTCTGCCCCGTGGCTGTGCTGGGAGGAAACCTGAACATAAACCCCTTCTTCTCTCTCCTTCTTTCCTTGTGGCATCTCGTCAGCGCGAACAAATACTACTAATGACCAGGCTGTATCGGCATTACCTAGTCAAGTAGCCCATTCAGTGTGCTCAAAAGAGCACAGACGTAATCAAGCGTTTGGCTGAATGCACAATTCACGCTGAATAGGGCAAATATTTGGATTCAAGTATAGGTCAGCAGCGACCAATTGAAATATTGATAAAGGAAGCCTGTGGGAACCAAATGTACATAAAGGAAGGGGAGCAGGGAAGAGAGAAAAAGGAGGTTCTCAAGGGGTGAGCCAGGGCAACGAGACCACAGGGGTGATTTGTCTCTTCCGCGAGTAGACAGGTGGTGAGCAAAGCCAGCCAGCGCGGGCGGCCTGTCCTTCCAGCTTCAGAGAGCGGTATGTTCAAGCCCGTTCTGTTTGGTTCCTAAGTGGAATTCATAATTTGCCACAAAAGGCCCCCCCGAAACTTTCTAATAGGAACCCCCCGCCCCCGCCCACCCGATTTTATTTAAAAAGACAACGAACGAGGCTGGAGTCTCTCTGCGGGGGTTTTTTATACTGTCCCATTCGGCCACCACCAGATCACCCCGGGGGAGTTTTATTGACTTGCAAACACTCCAGAGCCCCAGACCAGAGTCTGGGGCCCTCCTGGCTCTGACGCCCATCATCCACTCACCCGTGACGCTTAGCAAATCCAGACCTCTGTGGCCCAACGTAAATGTTTGCCACAGTCACAGCCCATTTATAACGCCTTCCCTTATGGATGGTTTAATTCTCAAACGCGCGCTCTGCATGTGGGCCTTAACGTGCCCCAGGGCCACACGGCCACATCCTTTTCCGCATACAAGGGTCAGAAATCCCAGTCTCCGGCTTTACCAGAATACTCAGCTTTCTTACATCCTCCGACCTGCCTCGCCTCCCTGCCCTTGGAACTGCAGTGGCAACACTAAGGCTGGGCCCCACTTGTGCCCCGGCGCCAAGAGGTCCCCTGCATGGGGGGCGGGTTCTAGATAATCATTGGGCATCCAGGGTTCACTCCTTGGAAATGAGATTCTGCCTCCAGCCGGCAATGCTGGAGATGGTAATGTGCTTCTGAGAGGAGGGGAATGTGGATGTTCTAAGCTCGTTCAGCTTCACGAACAGCTTCAGGGAAATGACTTCTGTCCTCGTCATTTTAATTTTATTTTTTACATTTATTTATTTTTATTTTAGAGAGAGAGGAAAAAAAAAAACAAGCGGGGGAGAGGGCAGAGGGAGAGAGAGAGAGAGAGAGGGAGAATCCCAAAAAGGCTCCACACTCAGCACAGAGCCTAACGTGGGGCTCGATCCCGTGACCCTGGATCATGACCTGAGCAGAAATCAAGGGGCGCCTGGGAGGCTCAGTCAGCCAAGCGTCCCACTTCAGCTCAGATCACGATCTCGCAGTTTGTGAGTTTGAGCCCCACATCAGGCTGTCTGCTCTCAGCACAGAGCCTGCTTGGGATCCTCTGTCCCCTTCTCTCTCTCTGTCCCTCCCCCGCTCAGGCTGTCTCTCTCAAAAATAAATAAACATTAAAAAAAAAAGTCAGATGCTCCGTGGACTGAGGCACCCAGGCGCCCCTGTCCTTATCATTTTTAGAGGAGACATAAAACTTGAAACTAATGAAAGGCACACTGAATATGCAACTAACTTCTCAGAAGTTTCTTCTAAAACTCAGACAGGAAATGCTGATTTACCATTCTATTAATCAGGTCTCTTTATTGAACCTGGAGTTTCAACCCTACAGGATGAAGACAGTTGATATTCACAACAAAGAACCATAACATCTTGCAAGGTTCAATTGTGCTCAGAATAAAGCGTTCTGTTATCGTTCTTTGTATTTTTATTTGCTTATGGAGTGTGTGATATTTATCTAATAATCAGAACATTTATCTAAGTAGACCACACCACACTCGGTCACTTCAGATAACTAATTTTTTTGCCCTATATTAAATGGTTATTTAAACGCTTAATGTTAACTATCTTACCACAAACCATAGGCCAACCTGCGGGGAGAGTCAGGGTGGTTGTGGTGGTGATCTCTCAGTCAGAAGATTCTCACTTCCTCGGGATCACCACCTGCGCATCTTGGGCTGTCCGGAGTCTAAACAAGGAAGTGGGTGAGTCCGTAGAACTCACGATCACTCCTTGAGAAAGAGGAATCCAAACTGGGGACGCAGACTAATGGGTGAGGGTAGGTAGCAGGACTCATGCCTCAGCAAGACTATCATGACCGCAGGAGAAGAACCCAGCCAATGAGGAAAGTAAAGAAGGTAGAGGGAGTTCCATCTACAAGGATGAAAGGGTGTCTCAGAGCCGGAAGCGCAGCTGGGCCTTGCGAGGAGGAGGAATCATGAAGGGCAAAGCCATCAGGAAGGAAGGCAGAGGTCCCTCCCCTACCGCCACTCCTGGGGGCAGCAGGGTCCACCGCTCTGGCGCTCCTGTCATGTCCGGATCCCAGTGCGACTTCAGACCTGAGACGGTACTCACATTATGCCGAATTTACTTATTTTCTTTCCAAAAGGGAGAACGCTATGCCTTATCAAGTCTAAGAGACCTTGGATGGTAAGACCCGTCATTAGCTGGACTATCTCTAAAAAAGAAAACCCACCGCCCCTTAAACCCTGACCCCATCTTGACAACAGTCCTTTGTGACGCACGTAGTGATTCTCACTGGTCTCTCATTGCTTTGACATCTCTCATCCATTCTGAGGGATCTGGCCTGTTCTTCTGCCTTCGGTTGGTTGCGCTTCTTGGTAAGCAAGCCTTAGCTCAGTAAACAAAAGGTGACCAGCCTTCACTTGCTTGTGGGTATCCACAAGTCTTGGGTCTTTTGAAGTGATTGGCAAGAAAATACAGAAACGCGGTCTACTTGCTGAAGAATATTTCCTTTACTAATGGCAAATTCACGCCCAGTTGCTCTCGTTCGGTGCCTCTTTGTGGACACAGTAACGTTTCGTTTCCACGTTGAGGCACGGTGGAATTCTCTTGAGGCCATCTCAAAGGGTGCGTGAGTACCAAGAATGCATATAACTCAGTGGCAGTGATGATGGTAACACGAACAGCTGTGGGTAACTGGAAGATGCACAGGTGGTGACAGATACGGGCAGACTGTCGCCTGGTTGACAGCAATTATGAAATGGCTTTGATCGGTAAGACGCGTTCGATTCTGCAGATGTTAAAATGGGAAATAACGTGCCTGTCATTTCAGAGGTAATTAAATCCACCATGCACTGTTTGCACGGTGGATGTTGAGCATGGAGGTCCTCGGAGGGGACGATGACCAAAGCGCTTCCAGAACTTTCCAGCGCTGTGAGGACGCAGCCAGCTGGGAGAGAGCATCCATTCGTGGTGTCCTGTGCGAGTGAGGAGCTGTAACAGCCTGTCCCCTGTGAGCCTCATGATAAGAGCTTGGAGCAGGCGTTAGTGAAAAGGGAGCACAAGCTAGCACCCCCCGCCCCCACGCCACATGAGATCGGTGTGATCTTCCTCGGACGCTGGGGTTTAAGTGCTTGCCATGGTGACGTGGGAAACTAAGGTAAATGAAAAAGTAACCTCCCTTACTGCCTAGAGCCCCTTGACAGGTCCTTGAGACCGGCCGAGTGACCTCCCTCTAGGAGCTCAGCTGCCTCCAGGAGGACACTGTAAGTCACCTTCCTTTATCTCAACTGCCCCAAGATATATGCGGGCAATCCTACTCCGAGTTCGATATATATCTAAAGGGTCTCATGACTGGGGTTTTATTAAATGGTAATAAATGGCATTCTCTTAGCAACAGCTAGTCCCTCAAGGTCCTGGAAACCTTGCTTCCAAAGTACCTTAGGGACTTACTCTATCCCTGACCCCCTCCCAACCTGAGGGTATATGATGAGTTACCCATCACGACCCCAGTGCCGCTCTTCCTGCCCATGGGTCCTGTCCCCATGCTTTAATAAGATCACCTTTTTGCACCAAGGACGTCTTCAAGAATTCTTTCTTGGTCGTCGGCTACGGACCACCCCACTGTCACCCCCAAACTTTATCCTTAGGACCTTCCTTTAGAGGTGGGAACTGGAGCCTCATGGAGGCGGAGGGCCTGCTCCGAACCTTGTGGGAGGCAGGGAGAGCTGGGGCAGAGACCGTGTGGCTCCAGAGCGGGTCATTTCCCGGACCACTGGCTGGGGCTGGGGCAGTTAAGGGTTTGCAGGCAATTCTGCATGATGGATTAACCACATGGAACGGCCCGGGATTGGAGATGGGCTTGGACAAATTAAATTTTAAAACGCATGCTTCCTTCAGCGGAAATACAATGTGGGCGATAGCTGAATATTCCCTAGCATGTCTTGGACAGAAAACCAAAACCCTTTGGCTGATCTTTTTCCTTTGGGATCTAGAAAATTATTCCATGTATAACTATATATAGCTATATGTATATAGTTATAAAATATAGTCATATCGTCATAAAATATACGTATAACATGTTGATATCTTTGCCAAGTACAGATGAAGTCAAAATAGACCATTTATGATTTCAACAAGGTTCTAAAACCATTCTTAAAAAATATTTCTGAGGGGCACCTGGGTGGCTCAGTGGGTTAAACATCTGACTTTGGCTCAGGTCACGATCTCACGGTTCATGGCTCGGGCCCCACATTGGGCTCTGCACTGATGGTATGGAGCCTGCTTGGGATTGTCTCTCTCTCTCTCTCTCTCTCTCTCTCTTTCTCTGCCTCTCCCCCACTCATGCTCACTCTTGCCCTCTCTCTCAAAACAAATAAACTTAAAAAAATATTTATGAAATGAAAGGACCTAACCGGGACCCTAAATTGACCTTCACAAATGCTTTCCATCCCAGACACATCTTGGTGTTTTCATTATTATCCCACATGACAAATTAGTGGCCAATGCAGTTGTATCGTGTGCAACAAATGTAGAAGCCTCCCATGGTCAGCAGTCGGTTGGCTAATTGAGAAAGCCCACCAAATCAGAGACCCTGATTTGCAGAGACCCTGTAACACAATAAAAGTGTAGAATTCTATTAAATATTAATAAATTTCCCCTAAAGTTCTTTTTTTTTTTTTTTGACGTTTATTTATTTTTGAGACAGAGAGAGACAGAGCATGAACAGGGGAGGAGCAGAGAGAGAGGGAGACACAGAATCTGAAACAGGCTCCAGGCTCTGAGCTGTCAGCACAGAGCCCGACGCGGGGCTCGAACTCACGGACTGCGAGATCGTGACCTGAGCCGAAGTCGGCCGCTTAGCCGACCAAGCCACCCAGGCACCCCAGTTCTTTTTTTTTTTTTTTTTTTTTTTTTAAGAAATCTCTACGCCCGACATGGGGCTCATACTCACAACCCCGATGCATGTTTCACTGACTGAGCCGGCCAGCCCCCCGCTTCCCCTAAACCTGTAGAGCAATCTTGACCATAACGGATTTGATTAAAAAAATGTTTTAATGATCGTTTTTGCCAAGTCTCTTCACCGTATCCAATTTTGTTGTCTTTCTCGTGTACTCACTTGTTCATAGATCTAGCTAATACTTTACCAGCGACCTAAGTATCCTGATAGGCATTCCAGGTAATACTTGCATTGCGGCTTGACAGCTTCCAGCCCGTCCTGGCTCCTTCCACACTGTCCAACACAGGCCTTTCCCTAATAGAATCCATTGCACATGGGATTCCACCTTCGTCTGCTTCTCAGAAGACCCTCCCCCCCCCCCCCCCCCCGCCGCCTTCCAACGGACACAGCGCACACACTCCATTTATTGTAGAAAAAAGTTTGCGGAAACCAGAAAAGTCAACGAAGTTTTCAGGACATTTCCTGAGATCTGACTCCACATGAAACCCAGTCTTTGAGGCCTGCACAGGCACCGTGGCGAGGCAGGAGGAGCCCCAAATGTGGCAGTCATCTGAAAACAAAAGCTCAGCTCTCTGCAACGTGCTTTCAGGAAGCCAGGGAACTGGGCTTGTGTGTTTACTAAATGCATTTCTATTAATACAAAAATATTACGATTCCACTATGGGAAACTGGAAAAGAGATGAAAGGAGAAGGAATCTTGCCTGCTAACTAAGCCAGTGGTGTTTGGGTAAAGGGTGAATTCGTGAGTTTTGGAAAACTTTCACAAGCATCGAAGCAAATAGGATGGTGCATTAACCGTCAAGTAACCAGAACGTTTAATTAATGAGAGTCCGAACCGGGAGCATCGTGACACCCCCGATTGCCAAATAATCCCAGGGGCTGGTGCAAAGCTGGGCCAGCCCTGCTCCGTGAGGATCTGCTGTGGGCTTAGCCTCCGGGCCTTTGCTCCGTAGCCTGGCAAGGCGGGTGGGGTGGAGGCTGGCACAGGAGAATGAGCCAGGGGCCAGGGGTCCCTTTTTGCCTGCCTGTCCCAGGCTGACTGTGGTGGGTTGCACGATTGTTTGATCTGAGGTCAGAGCTAATAGGCACGTTGTCACGCAGAAATCCAGGGCAGAGCCACCTGCCACGGGCATCTACCTTATTGCCATCCAATCTGGCTACCGGGTATGCAGGTCTTGGATTTTGCGGTTGGGGAGGCGTTAGGTAATTACCTGGAGAACCTGATGCTTTCTAGAAGTATTGGAAGGCAGCTAGAGGCACTCCCCATGTTTTGGGGGGCACTTCCCTGATCACCAAGCCAGTGGTTCTCAACAGTGGCAATACTGCCTCCTAGGGGTTGTTTAGGAAATGATGTGTGTGTGTGTGTGTGTGTGTGTGTGCGCGCGTGTGTGTGTGTGTGTGTGTGTGTGTGTTCGCACAGGAATTTATAAGCGGGGTTGCTGTCACAACGAATGAAGAGTCAAGAGCCTCACTCTGTTCTACATATAAACACAATTTATCTTTTACAACTTGATACTTCTATGTAAATGAAGGGAAGATTACACTTACGCTTGGTTGGAATCTGACAGAGAATTATTTACCAGTACAATGCCGCTCGTGGGACCTGAGTCACCAACACTCAATTCCGCTTGGCGGTTGTCCTATTTGGGCGAATGCGTGACCAGGCACAAGCACCAGACTACTCCCTTGTTGTCTTCTAGCTGCTGAAATACGTATGAATTTATTATAACCACTTCTCTTTTATTTATCCTTTATCTATTGTGAGGACGTTAGAGTGGGCCAGATCAACTCTGGGTAGACACTTGTGCCTGTCGTTTTAGGAGGCTGTAGGGGAGAATTGCACAATATTTGTCATCAAAGGGAGGGCCTTGGGTCTGATAGGATCGGATAGTGCTGTTCAAACTGAACCTGCGACCCTCAGCAGTTCTATTACACCGCAATGCTCTGGAGATCAATCGTGCTCTGGAATATTACTGCTCTGGGCTCTGCCCCCGACACCCAGCAGTGACTGTTCCCGTGGCTGGACATTGTGCTGCTGTAACACAGACGTCCCGACTCAGTCCTCCGCACGTCGTGTTTGGTCCAGCGCTAACCTGGCTTCTTGGAGCAGAGCAGACCAGGCGATAGGTATCGAATCCTAGAAAGTTAGGTGCCGGGCGGGAACTTCTGAGGACAGATGTAGGGAAGGCGGCCGGATAGAAGGGGCTGCCTTTCTTTAGCTTGTTTCAGTCTCTTGTCCAACCTGGAACATTCGCTTCCCTTCACCCAAGCAGATGAAACAGCGGAGAGCCAACGCGTTCGTTCTCCTGGACTCCAAACGCTTAAAAAAACCAAAAACCGAAAACCGAACACTTCATTAATGCCAGGCAACTAACAACGCCTTCCTTACAGACAAGAGTATGAATCTGATGAGGAGTTGGACCCTGAAGAAGGTTCTCTGTAGCACGCCTTCAGGAAACAACAGACACCCGGCTTAGCTGCGGTTAGCATGAAAAACAGTTTGCCACGCCTGGGGCCTCCCGGCAGCTCAGCTGCGTGTTTAAGGTGAAACCTCAGACCTTGTAGCGACACTGCTGTTGCCGCCTCCGGCCAGGACCGCTGCCCTCCTCTGAGGAGCAGTCAAGAAGGAATATAGGTTTGTCCCCAGTGGAAGCAGCTCAGGACAGCTGCTTTGAGGACGAGACTCAGGCGAGGCTCACCGGGCGACTCAACTACCCCATCTGCCGACTCAGCCAGGAAATGCAGAAGGTTGTGAGTTTCGGGCGGCGGGAGGTGGGGGGTGGGGAGGAAAGGAGGCTGATCTGACAGCTAGTACCTTCCACAGACCGAGCCGGTCGGCGGTGACATTTATGAGTCAGAGAAACCCGCACAAGGACGACGCTATTAGCCTCATTTCACAGATGAGGAAACCGAGGCTCCGAGAGGTTGAATTCCTTTTGTCAAGTTCACAGACTTGGTAAGCGGCACGCCGGACTTTTCAAGGTATTCCACTGGCTAGCCACGCGGCGGGGAAAGCTAATTGCACGTCGGATGCTTATAAAGTCTTGCTGTACGTGCTCGTTTCCCGAGCGCTGCATGTTACAGACGCTTCTGCTAAAACGTGTTTTCACAACAACTCTGCTCTTCACAAACACTGATTCGTGTCTTTCCTACCCGCTCTTTCACAGCAGCAACAGAGCTGAGCGCTGTCCCCAAACTCCGCCTTCCCCTCCCAACCCCACCGCCCAGCCTCTACCAGGCCTGCCTTGTCCGCTTGGACCAGGCCTCTGCAGAGCCCCCTCCAAAGGGCCCTCTGCCTCCTGCACTTCCGGCTTCCAGAGAGATCTTTCTGAAGGACTCTTCCTTTTCATTTACCACCCTCTTCTTCAGTTCTGCTTTTGGGCACAGTACCTTGACCTCGGTTAGTTATTTTTGTCTGGTTACACTTCCCCTGGTCAAAGAGGAGACCGATACGGAAAGGATATTATATTTGTTTCTATATATAATCTGATCTGAAAGTGCGGTTCATGGAACTCGTCGCAAATGCAAATGTTCCGCCTCACCCCAGACCCGCTGAATCATAAGCTGTGGGCTTCTGGTACCAAGAGCCGCTTGAACAAGCCCTCCAGGGGACTCTGATGCACACTCAGGCTTGAGAACCGCGGGGTGAATGTCGCTCTCTGGTGCTCCTGGAGGTGCTGACAAGCACTGGGGTCTCTTCTAACAAAGGCCGGGGCTGGGAAAGCAAATTTCCAAAAAGCGAGCATGCAAACACACTGACCTTGTAGCTTTCAACCACCTCCCTTCCAAGGTTAGAGCCTGAGTGGGAAGGAAAGCAAGTCTGAGAGCGAGCAGCCTCTTCAAGTTACCCAGGGCCACAGCCAGAGAAAGTAGGACAGTCCCCATCATTTCGGAGTTAACGTCACCAACCCTGGGGGGAGGGGCGGAACGCCTCTCTCATCGGCTCTGAAACACATCATATCACGCTGTCCGTTCCAGACCTGCGGCAGAGTTTTGGAGGGTCTCCTACTTGGGTTTGAGGATTTGCTAATTTTCACTTGCAGAGAATTTGTCTCTCGGGGGTTTTATCGGATCAGATTCGGCTTGACCGCCCATCACAGAAAACTAAAAAATATCCATAACTCCAGGAGTTTACAGAGACGGAAATCCATGTTTCTCTCACAGGCAAGGCCAGATGCAGGCGGCCAAGGTTTATGATGTCTCCACGATCATCAGGGACCCTGGCTCCATTTTCTTCCCGCTTTCCCAGCCTTAGCGGTTTAATTCATGGTATGAAACGGCTACTCATGATCTCAACATCACATCTAAATTCCAGCCAGAGGGAGGAAAAGAGCAAGTCCCCTTTCTCTGAGGGCACATGCTGGAAGTTAAACATGACATCCACTGCCTGGTCCCTAGTCACGTGGCGTCTCTAGTTGTAGGGGGGGAGGGGGGCTGGGAAATGTACCCTTTATTTTGGACGGTCACAAGCCCCGTGAAAAATCAGGAGTTTTATTACTAAGTGGGAGGGTTGAGGATTAGTAGTCTGCCTCAGAGGTCCAATTTTAAGGACTGTGCGTCAACCTCCATCACTTCTGGCTTCCCGGGTCCACCCCAGAGTCTCTTGCCTGAGTTTCTGGGGCCGGTTCTGCCGGAACACTAACCTCTCTGTTTTTCTCAGTCCTGATGAACTTCACCAACAGCAAGAAATTGTGTAGGTCTTTTGGGAAGCGAGGGAGTTCCGAACTGCTCATTTATTCTCTACATTATTTCACGCAACTTGCTTTGGAGACTCCTGAGGCCGCGAGGGTCCTTCTGTGATTCTCTGGAAAACAGCACAGTGTTGTGGGTTTTTTTTTGCTTTTTGTTTTCTGTCAGAACATAAGGCAAAGCGGCCTTTGCTGGGTCATAAGTCATGAATTTGGCACGGATTCCAGCCACCGTTGAGCGTGTTCTAGGGAACTGAGGTGGTCCTGCCCAGAAGCTTTCATTTGTGTGCCTTAAGCACCAAACAACTCTTAATGTTGAGGCCTTGGGAGCCTTCATGTATGTAGTTTAGCGTCATCACTGCCCCTGAGCCTATCTATTCTTGAAATGCCTCTGGGGTATATTCTAGAATACTCTAGAATATTCTAGAATATCTTAATATTCTGGGGTATACTCTAATATAAAGGCTATATTCTAGCCTTTTTTTCTGGACCGTTATGTCTCACAAATACCGTATCTCACATTTCTGGAATTTCTGATGGCGGTTAGCTCCTATGGGAGGTTCTAGAAACTGCTTCACTGTGTGCTCCACAGCCATATGGACCCATCGTTACCGAGCACCCAGGCCTGTGAGAAAGAGCACGGTGAGGGATCACTCTCTCCAGCCTAAGCAGGGCTGCCGCAAGCGACGACGCTAACAGAAATCCAACCTACCCGGGGCTCACGCACCTGAAAAATGCCGGGGTAGGTCTCACTTTGCAATGCTCCAAGGGGTCAGATCGTGGCATGTGGGTTCTTCATTCTCGGCCTCTTGGTTGTGCTTTCTTGGTTGGGCTTCATCCTCAGGCAGCCTTTCTCCAGGCGGCAGAAAAGATGACTTAATCCCTGAGGGTAACTCCCTGGGGTCCTCCGCGGTGTGGACAGGCACAAAGAGCTGCCGGGATAAAAACACTTGAGAACTGCTGGGCTACACACGGTGTTCAAGGCTTTGCTTGGCGGCCGGGCTCCCATGTAGACGGGCCCGCATTATGCATGTGCCCCACCCGTGCGGTACAAGCGGGGTCAGCCGCGCCCCAGACTTACCAGAGTGTTCTCCAAAGGAAAGCAGATTTTGTCGCCGGGAGAGGAAGACTCATGGCTTAACCAACAGCAGAGATACCCCTTGACTGCCCCAGATGCCGTGTTTGTTTACAGGAAACCAAAGTCTCACATGCATTTGGAATGACAACGTACGGAGTTGCCCAATGGCACAGAGAGGAAAAAAAAAAGGAAAATCCCTGGAATCTTTTCCCACGAGACCCAGATTTCCACGCTCGTGGGCCCACGTCCCTTTGGTCCGGGGCCAAGGGAAGTGGAGAGAAGCTGGTATAAATGCGTGGGGGCTGGTCCTGTGGAAGGAGGCCTGAAGAAAATTCCACGTAAAGATTTTTAGTTGGTTGGGGTTTGGAGAACTCTTTTCACTAGGGGCCAAATCTCATTCTAGTGCTTTTCGCCTGTGGCCATGGGGATGGTCAGGAAATGACTGTGACAAATCCCCAAACGGACTAGCCCACTAGACAATTTACGAGGAAAAACCTTGTTCAGAAAGGGTAGTGAAGGGCACATGACTCAGCTTCTTCCACAGATACTGCCCATTCTGTCGGGAAGGAAAACAAAGAGGGAAAAACAGAGAGATGGGATGTTACTTCATCCAAAAGGTATGGCTACGATTTCTCCAGGACAGAGCCTATTCTGTAATATGGGGACTGTTCCAGAAAGGGAGGCTCAAAGCTTCCCCGCCCCCCCCCCCCCCCGGGACAGGCTCCCGTGGCCCAGGTGGACACCAGACTGTGATCTCTACCTTAGGACGGGAACGCTTCCACTTGATAACCAGCCAATGAGCTTTTTAAGCCTCTAAATCTTCATGCATTTTTTGAAGGGCCTTTTATTAAAGACATTTTCATGGGAACGTTATCATGAACATCCACGTGCTCACCACTCAGCTTTCAGTTATCAACCCACCAATCTTGTTTTATCTATATATTCCCACCCATTCCCTCCGCCCCCATGGGATTATTTTGCAGCTATCGTCTAACACATCCCAATATTTTAAGTAACTATTTTTTAAAAGATTAAAAAAAAATCACAGAATTATAAAACGTTTTAATGGTGTCGCGGACTGACTTCTACAAACTCAGCAGTCAGAATTAGATACACAAGCCCCTCCCAATTCTGTTTTTCTCCCCCCCCCCACCCCCCATCTGCCTTCTTCCCGGGTGAATCACTGCAATCGAGAATAATTACGGAGATATTTGGACATCCCCTGTGCCAACAGCATCATCTCTAATAATTATGCGCCCCAGGTCCAAGAACTGTGAATCTTTGTAGGCAAATCTGCACATGCTTGCATTTTTCCCTCCCATTTTGAGACCAAATGGCCTCAACATTTGGTTTGCCATGCGCGTCCTGCATCCCCGCCCCCCCCCCCCCCCCCCCCCCCCCCCGCATTTGAAGGAAATCTCGGCCTCTGTCTGGATTTCCTCACATGCGTTCCCCGAGGCAGCGTGAGTTGCGAAATACCAGAATGGTTACAGCAGAGATGTCTGTTCTGAAAACCAGAGGGCGGAGCCTGACCGACGGTGCCAATGGCAGGACGCCGTATCCCAACCGGGATGCAGGGACGCGTCTAGATATGCGGGTCCACAGCTTCTCGGGCACTTGCCGTGGATTGTGATTGGACCCACGCAGCCTTGAAAAGATTTAGAAAAGACGATCTTTGTGTGTAAATAAAAAGAAACGACGTAGAACTCCGGAGTAAGTTAACTATAAAGTGGATTCCGAAGTGCTAATAAAAAAAAAAAAAAAGATGCAACTCATCTTGTTTATTGAGTCTAAATTTGAACTCCCCCGCTCCTCTTTTTTTTGGGGGGGGTTGTGGTTCCTCTCATGAGATTTTGGCCAAATTCTAGTCACCTTTGGAATTTAAGACCAAGTCCCTGTTCATTTAAAATGCTTTAACCTTGGGGCGCCTGGGTGGCTCAGTCGGTTAAGCGTCCGACTTCAGCCAGGTCACGATCTCGCGGTCGGTGAGTTCGAGCCCGTCAGGCTCTGGGCTGATGGCTCAGAGCCTGGAGCCTGCTTCCGGTTCTGTGTCTCCCTCTCTCTCTGCCCCTCCCCGGTTCATGCTCTGTCTCTCTCTGTCTCAAAAATAAATAAACGTTAAAAAAAAATTTTTAAATGCTTTAACCTTGAACTTGATTTAAATCTTGGCTCTTCCGTGCTCCCCAACTCTAGTGGAGGCCCGGGCTGTGGGCCTGGCTGCTTGGAAGGGAGCCGGGGTCCGGGGCTGACAGTCCTCTACCCCCTGCCTCTACGGATTCAAGCTTCTGGAGGGTTGGAGAGAGGCCGGGGGTGTGATGACTGGCTTCGGTGACCACGTGTCAGAGTGGGGAGGGACTCCTAGCACCCCTCCTCTTACCTCCGGGCTCCTTCACATGCGGACAGGCCCCTTGCAAATAACTCCAGGGTCTGTCCCCATTGTCCCCATCTTCTTCCCAGGGACGAGACACCAGAGTCCCTCAGGCTCCGCGGGAGAGGCTATTCCCACCGGGCCTCTGACTTCACCAGCACAGATGTTAGACTTTCGGTAGGAGTATGTCCCCCTCTCTTGAGGGCACACGTGCTAAGTACCCCTCTCTCCTTCCCCATGGCGCTGGGGGGTGGCGGTGGAAAAGGAAAGCACGTTACACTCCTAGACTCTCAGAGCATCCTTCCAAGAATGCTTGTTCCTGGGCCTTGCTCGCGAGGCAGGAACCACGCACACCCGTGAGTCCTGCAGCTCAGACGCACCTGGCCGGAGAACGGCTGCCCTTTTTCATTCCTACGAGCCCCCCACATTGGCATGGGGACTCCTTGCCGGGCTCCCTCTCGCTTGGCTCTAGGGATGGGGAGCTCTTCTCCTCATCCCCGTACGCAGGGCATCCCCGGCCATCCAGAACAGTCTCCTCTACCGGCTGTCTACACCTCCTTCTCCCACAGCCTGGGGTTGGGTGGGGAGGCAGCGGGGGGGACACCCAGTTCTGAGCAGGAGCTGCTCCCTTGGCCCCGTGGGGAGGTGGCTGCTCCCTAGATACTTGGGGGTACTCACTTTAGAATGTGGGGGTTCCGAATGCATTTTGTCTTCAGCCTTGGGCCAAAACACAATCTTGGCCCAATGGGAAAAACCCATTTCCTGGGCAGGACCGGCAGCGTGCCAAAGCCACCTGTAAATGCACACTTAGTGTTGAAGAGGCGGCAGAGAGTTTGTGAGAGGGCTTGCTTTGTTGGCTAGTCTGTAGGTGGTTGCCCTCCCTTAAGAGGGGCGTGAAAGTCAGCATAGGTGGTGTTACCTAGCATGAATCCAGTTTTGGCTTGGAGAACAAAGACCCTCGGGAAAATTCTGTACAGAAAGACATTTAAAAAAGGCGATGGGGCTTCAGCGTGTGTCCACACAGGCCTGAGATTTCATTCACTAGACTATAAGCCCAGACACCAGGGACCAGGACCGGTCTTGAGACCGAATGGATTTGCAGCGCTCGCCACAGTGTATGTCACATAGGGGGCAGCCAATGCGTATTTTCTGAATGACTGGAGGAAGAGAAGTAATTGGGGGCCACCAGAGGCTGCGTCCCTAGCAACTGATTGTTTCCTGCGAACGTTTTCTGAACTCTAACCGCCCCAAGCACTCTTCTAGGTTCTCCGGGACCTATGAAGATAGTTAAACTCCTGTCCTTGAGAAGCTTACGACTAAGAGTGGGAGACAGGTGGACGCACCTACCTGCCCAATAAAGTCTCCAGATTCTATTCGGGAGAATGCAAGGACCCCGTCTTTGAAGGCAACAAGGGGTGGGGGGTGAAGCCCCTGGTGTGGCTCCTACCAGGACACAGCCCTGATCCGAATTGTTTCAAGTGAAGCCGGATCCCTGCCTTCATGTTTCCTTAATATGACATGGGGGCCACCTAGCTGGTAATGGGAGTAGCTCAGGAACCCTCACAGTCATAATGATGGGGGAGACAACATTCACAGAACTGGAAGAGGTGGTGCATTTGAGATCACAAAGTTCATGGGTTGTCTTGACTTCTCCCCTTCTCCCCTTCTCCTTCCCTGGGGACTAGCTATGCCCACATTTAGCTCTCAGGTTAGATTTTTTTTTTTTTCCTCCTCGTTCTATCTCACCGATTCTCTCAAAATTGCTCTCTGTTGAGTCTTAGCATGGAATCAGGTGACTAATGTCTCCACGTACCTGCTGGTTGATGAATAAATCAGCTCTCATCACCGAAAACTATAGCCTAAGTGCATGGTGCTTAGGAAGGGAAGTCACTGGGGAGAATTTCAGGCTTGACACAGACTCATGACGGTGGGGTGCTTGGTATTTCAGGTTGTCAGTTGCATATTCCCCGTTCCCTCAGAGGGTGGCCCTTCATTCCTCTGAGGTCCCTTCCATGCACCTGGATCTCGTTAGCCTTGAGTGACCCCGGGGCAACTTAGAACAGAACCAGACCCCTTGGTCGCACGAGGGGACTTTGGGAATCAAGTAAAAGGCACAAAAGAGCCGGAGTTGCTCGAGAAAGGGATGCTTGGGAGATGACCATGCACCTCTCTGCAAAACGGGTGCAGCCTTCCAGTGCATCTGGCCATGAGGAGGCCACCGAATGGAACGTCAAGTCCAGTGGTCAGGGAACAGAGCAGAGAAAGACCCACGTGCCACCAAGTGGGTGTTGATTCTCCAAGAAAGACTCACTAAGAGAAAATGCTCCCCTATACCAAGCATGGATTTTATCTTCGGTAGAAGGATGCCCGTGTAGCTACGAAAGCCGATTCCCTGGGGCTACTTCTGTTTGTTCGGAACAACCAAATCACATCGTATCAACCCAATGGCTTTCATCCCACCTCGCATGAATATTTATAGATAAAGTGTATACCAATCGGGCGAGCGGTATTGGACCTCAGCAGCCAACAGCGCCATAGACTAAGCCCTGGAAGAAAAATGTACTTGGCTCCCGTCCTAGGAAGGCTGTTTCGAAGGGACCTCTTTTTGAAATGTTTTCCAGCTGTTATTTCCTTTCTGAATAATCCGAGCCTAATTCAATTTGTGGCACCTTTCTCTTTTCCAGATTTTTTTTTTTTTTCCAGAAGGCAAATTATCCACATCTGGCTCTCTATAATCATATATATGTTCCGCTGGTTTTGGCTGAGACTTTTACTGAATTGTAGATAAATGACCCCGCTGGAACACTGGAGAAGTATTCCACATTCCATGGCACGGTGGCAGCCTACAAGATGCTGTGCGTTATCTCCGGAATGCTGGGGGTAAAAAGGTCGCAACCTTCCCTGAGCGCTGACTCAGGGCATATCCGGCACGTCGTCATGTTACTGTGGGGGAGAAGGCAGGGCAGAGAGAGCCGAGAATGCCCATGGATTCCAGTTAAAAACAAAAACAAAACCCCCAAACCCCAAACAACAAAACTTAACTTTGGAAACAGTTCCATCCTCATATATCCTCAAAACGATTCATAAAGCCACATGGGGCTCCATAGATACAGCTTTCCTTCTGGTTTAACAATTTCCCCACCCAGCTCTCATTCCCGGCGTGGTTGGCAGGGGTGTGAGAGATGGAAGACGGTAGAAAGCCACAGGAAGTAGACTGGAGGAGGAATACGAATTTGGAACATCGTCACCTTGCTGGAAACGGACGAGAATCGGGAGTCCCTGAATCACCTGGGGATCCTGGTGAAGACCACGCCAGCTGGAAGAGGAGCTTAACTGGATCGGCGAGCTGCATGGACTTCATTCTTCCCTCCCATGCCTGGGAACCAGCCTACAAAATATTAGCAACCTGTGCCAGGGCCCATGAAGGGAGGGAGGCAACAGAGTGGGCAAAGCTTGTGTCTGCCGCCCTTCCTCACACCCTTCCAGGGGCATCCCCGTCCCCCTCCAGATATTTCCTTTCCCCTTCAGCTGGCCATCGACTTGATTCCTGATGAAACGTGAACGGAGAGAGAAGTTTTCCTGGACGCTATCTCAGGATGTGCCAGTTTCCAGGGAACCCACATTATGCATCAGGCACAAAGGATTGAATAATTGAACCGTAAGAGCCGTATCTGCATTCCCGACTCTTGGTGGAGTTCTAAATCGATCTGCTTCTCTCCTGCTCCAATCAAAGTCCAGAGCAGAGTCCACTCGTCCTGTATGACAAATGAGTCTTTGCCAGTCACGGTGCGATTCACGGAGCAGTAGCAGTGACATCACCTGGCAGCGTGTCCCAACGCGAATTCAGACCCCGCATTGCCCACGTGCGCTGAATCGGAGGCCTCACTTTCAAAAGCCCTCAGATGATCCATACGCACGATGAGGTCTGAGAATCCCCGGTTAAGCAGGTGGCTTTCAAACTATGGGCTGCCACCTAGTAGTAAGTCATGAAATCAACTTTGTGTTTGGGCCCATGATTAAAAAAAAAAAAAAAAGAAAAAAAAAGAAAAGAAAAGAAATCCTCTAGGGAACGTATAAGAGCACATCGTGCGGAGGAAGGGTAAATATGGCAGGACTTCTGTTTCCATCGCTGTGAATATTGGGTCAGTGTGCAAAATGGGTGGCTTCTCCCCTCCCTCACTCCCATGGGTCATTGTCAAAAGTGTGTGGAGGGGCGCCTGGGTGGCTCAGTGGGTTCAGCGTCTGACTTCAGCTCAGGTCACAATCTCGTGGTCCGCGAGTTCGAGTCCCGCGTCGGGCTCTGGACCGACAGCTCAGAGCCTGGAGCCTGCTTCCGATTCTGTGTCTCCCTCTCTCTCTGCCCCTCCCCCGTTCATGCTCTGTCTCTCTCTGTCTCAAAAATAAATAAACGTTAAAAAAAAAAAAAAGTGTGTGGAAAGCACCGATCTTGAGGTCTGGTTGGTTACGTAGGCAGTGTAAGCTTTCCCCTCCCATCAAGGTCGCACACCAGATGGATGCCTGCAGCTCACGAATTTACCCTCTCTGCAGATACACCTGCATGAAAACATGCCTTCTTGCCCTTTTACCATGAAGAAATAAGGTCGTATGTGTTGATCAGTGACTATTTAATAAGGACTCATTGGACATGTTCCTTCTAGAAAAAACAACTCCTGAACGACAGCATGTTTCCTTCGATTGTGTTATTTAACCTATTATGTATATAGTATCTTTTCTTGAGAGAGACAGCACGTGCAAGCACGTGCACGTGAGCAGGGGAGAGGGGCAGAGGGAGACAGACTCTTAAGCAGGCTCCACCCTCAGCGTGGCGCCTGATTGGGGCGCGATCCCACAACCCTGGGAGTATGACCTGAGCCAAAAGTCAAGAGTCAGACGCTCAATCAACTGGGCCACCCACGCACCCCATATTATATATTTTTTTGAGTCTTGGCTTCCACTTTTCCTTAGGCCATATCTAGCACTAAATAATAACTATAATACTTTGCTATTCTTTCATCATTTCCTTGAGAATATATCATATATATTCTGTGAAGTCACACATGATTCCAACATGGCAGGAGAGGGTGAGGCTGGGTGGCTGAGCTGTGTGTATCCTACAGGATTAATCTGACAGTGAATTGATGTTTGCTTTGAAAGATGCCTGTGTCTGTTACTTTTGTTCTAGCTTTGTGACCTTGGGCAAGCTGTTTTACCTCACAGTGTATGTATACAATAGGGATAATAAAAGTACCCGCCCTGGGGGGTTTTGTGAAGACAAAATGGGTGAATTCTATCAAATTCATTATGAAAAATATTGACTGGAGTCCCACTGTATACTCGGCATGGTGGGAGATGCTGGGAATATAGTAAACAGAGAGATCCTGCCCCTGTGGGGTTTCCAGTCTCTCAAGGAAGCAGACAACAGGCAAGCAGCAAACTCTCACAGAGGCAGGCAGGCAGGCAGTCAAGAAACAAGGCACTCACTTCTGCAGTCTCCCTCGGGATTGCCCTTCTGTCCTCCCCCCTTCAAGAACCTTCCATGGTCCAGAAGGAGATACAGGGTCCTGACAGACGGCCTTAAGGCTTTTTCTGGGCTGTGGCTGCTTCTCTAAGACATTTCCTACCACCCCCCTGCTTGTGTATTTCGTTCCAGCCACAATGACCTCATTGCTACTTTCTGAGCATAACCAGGCAGGTCTGCCTCGGCGTCTTGCTCAAATCTCTATGTGGATCGTTTCTCCCCCAGATCTCCTTATGGCTCACCTCTCCCTTCGTTCAGGTCTCTGCTCACAACCCCTCTGTTGGGGAGGTCTTTCCAGAAGATCACACCTAAAGTAGGCCCTCCTACTCTCACTCTCTCTTTATTCTTCTGCTCTATTTTCCCCCATAGCTCTTTTTATGTATTTTTTACTTATTTTTTTTAAAAGTTTTTTTTTTTTTAAGTTTATTTGAGAGAGAGAGAGAGCGTGCGTGTGAATAGGGGAGGGGTTGAGAGAGAGCAAGAGAGAGAATCCCAAGCAGGGATTTGATGACGGGGGCTCGAACTCACAAACCGCGAGATCATGACCTGAGCTGGAATCAAGACTCAGTTGCTTAACCGACTGAGCCACCCAGGCACCCCCATAGCTCTTTTTAACGTGGACATATACCATAATGGTAAATTTTATGTGTAAACTTGACTACGCCCCAGTACCTAGATATTTGGTCAAAGTTATCCTAGATGATCCCATGAAGTTATTTTTTTTTTAAATATGAGATTACATGTAAATTGGTAGACTTTGCATAAAGCAGATTGTCTTCCATATGTGGGTGGGCCTCACCCCATCAGTTGAAGACCTTAACAGAAAACCACTGACTTACCCCAAAGAAGGAATTCAGCTAGCAGGTTGCCTTTGGGTTCTACTACAATATCAACCGTCAACTCTTCTTGAGGTCTCCAGCCTGCCAGCCTATCCTTCTGATTTTGGACTTGCCAGCCTTTACAATCACATAAGCCAATTCTTTTTTTTTTTTAATGTTTATTTATTTTTGAGAGACAGAGCGTGAGTGGGGGAGGGGCAGAAAGAGAGGGAGACAGAATCCAAAGCAGGCTCCAGGCTCTGAGCCGTCAGCACAGAGCCCGACGCAGGGCTCAAACTCACAAATGCGAGATCATGACCTGAGCTGAAGTTGGACGCTTAACCAACCGAGCCACCCAGGTGCCCGTCACATAAGCCAATTCTTAAAGTAACTCTCTCTGTATAAATACATATATATTACACACACACACACACACACACAATCAATATATCTACCTAGCTGTACACACACATGCATCCTGTTGGTTCTGTTTCTCTGGAGAACCCTAACACATACATTTGTTTCTTGCCTGCACCAAAAGGCATACTCCAGGAGACAAGGGCTGTATCTTACCACTATTCTGTCCTTGGTCCTCAATGAATTTTTACTGAAGGGGGCAAGAATTTCAGATTCGAAAAGATGGATAAGCAGGGTGATGAATGCCAAAGGGTAGGTTGGAAATTTCCTTCTTGTACTAGGTGGAGTGGTATTCCTTCCCACTTCCCCAAAATTCACGTGTACCTTGGACCTGAGAACGAGACCTTCTTTGGAAGCAGGGTCTTCCCACGTCATTACACTGAGGTGAGGTCACATTGGATTAGGGTGAGCCCTCGTCCAATAAGCAGCGTCTTTGTGAGAAGAGAAAATAGCGACGTAGAACGCACAGAAAGATCACGTGAAGGCAGGACAGCAGGTGACGTCCGAGGCAGTAACACCAAGGACTGCCGGCAACCTCCAGCAATGGGAGAGAAGCGTGGATGGCTTCTCTCGCAGAGCCTCCAGAAGGTATGACACCTCTCAGATGCCCAGTCACCACAACTGTTAAGAAATGCTGTTGTTCAAGCCCCCGGTTGTGGTGCTCTGCTTTGGAGGCCCGAGGAAGTGAAGACACCCCAGTCTCGTCTGTTTCCCAGAACCTTGCAATTCAACTGCAGCTGCCCCCATATACCCCCTGAGTTGCCTTTCCCTGTGCACCCTTTCCCCCCCCCCCCCCCCCCCCCCCCACAAATGCTGAGTGCAGGCTCCCACCTGGCCACTCTGGAACCTTGTATCTACAAGTGAACAGGTGATTAAAATCTGCACAGAGAGCCGAGGGTGTTTCAAAAGGACAGCAAGCCTCTTCAAAGCTTGAGGGTCCGGGCTGGGAGGAAATCAGCTTCCAGTTCTGCCGAATCAAGACCTGAGCCCATGGGGTGACAGCCAACCCCACAGATGGGACGTCTGGAGGTGACGAGAAGGAGCGTTCACCCAGCTCTCGGTTCACAAGCTTTTAATTTTTTTGATGTTTATTTTTGAGAGAGACAGAGTGCGAGCAGGGGAGGGGCAGAGAGGGAGACACAGAATCCGAAGCAGGCTCCGGGCTCTGAGCTGTCAGCACAGAGCGCGACGCGGGGCTCGAACTCACGGACCGTGAGATCGTGACCCGAGCCGAAGTTGGATGCTTAACCCATTGAGCCACCCAGGCGCCCCTACAAGCTGCTTCTTGAATTAAGAAGGCTGGAGAAATTATACGTGGAGTAGTCTCCCAGATTTCCACGGACAGTGATTTCACCCAGAGGATTCTCTGCCGGTGCCGGAGGCCCTGTGTGGCCGTTGTGTGGGTGCTGCTGGGTGCAGGGTGCTGGGTGGGGGAGGAGGGGCAGGGGATCGCTCCTGCTGGCACGAGCTGGGACTGGCTCTCAAAGCACTTTTCCTTCCCAGAACTTCTCAGTTTGTAATTGCAGATTTTTGTACTCAATTGATTTTGCCTGGGAGGAGGATTCTTGTCTGTTTTGCCGGAGTCCCAGGAGGATGGGGATTAGGACTTTGTTGCTCCCTGTTGTGTCTGCTGTGCATAGCAGTGTGCAGCTTACAACAAGTATTTGAGAAATATTTGAAGGAAAATGAGATGTATAGATATAGGCCCACTATCAGGGTGTTAAAGGCCCCCTGCGGAAGTGTGCTTAAAATCTTGGAGGTATCCTCCCTTTATGAAACTCCCCCATCTTCCCCATGGCCTAATTGATAACAATTCCCCTGTTCTTGTCTTCACATAGGGGACTTCAGCTACCAATTCATGAGGCTTCCTGCCCATCCTGACTTTTTTTTTTTTAGGTAGTCAACCTTTTCCCTCCTCCAAAGGCAGCCTTGTTTGGAATTCTAATCCAGAATCAGTTGAAAATGGAGTTGATCGCAGTGGAATGGGAGTATGGGGTGGAACTCTCACAGGCCTCCCCCCTTTGTGAGCCCCTAAGGCCTCTCCAATGGTCCCCAGAGATTTCTGGTTTGACAAGCCCACGCTGGGGGTCCTAGAGGGTCCTCTCCAGCTGGAGACATGGGCCTTGGAGACTCAGATTCAATGGAACCTGGGCCTTTAGACCTTGACTCAGACTCAAATGTTGGGTCCACACTCAGACCCCAACAGGCGGCCTGCCCAGAATGCAGGGTCCAGCTCTTGGGAGAAATGTCTCGATCTCCTTGTATTCACCTTGTAAAAAGACAGCTCAGTTCCGCAAGACGGGGAGTCAGTACAAAACACAGCACAACCACGTAAGAAAAATAACTTTGTTATTAAGCATATATAATCTTATCAAAAGTACTTCATAGTATCACATCCGTAACTGTTCCAATACTAGCTCAGCTGTTATATAGACCTGTTATAAATAATGAACATGGCTACTGAAGTACAAGAGTAATCGCTAGGAAATAAAAAACCATCGTGACACATTAAATCCCCAGGGCACATGCTTCAGGATCTAATAATGTTCAAGTCTCAGGGGGATGCGTGAAAGGGTCTTTCCTTCTTCTTTGATTTCCCTAAAGCAGTAATATTTTTTGAAGGAGCAGATGAAGTCCAAGATTTTATGCTTTAGCAATCAGTCATGGTTTTTTTTTTTCCAAATGGAAATTGTTTTTTGATTTGTTGTGAAATACACATGCTGACCATGCCAGGAAAAATTTCATCTATTTCCCTGAATTCATTATTAATAACTTGAGACGGCTCTATTCTATTAGTTGTTTGGCCTGGATTCCCGTATATAAATTTCCTTTTCAGGAAGGTTATCGGAAAGATGTCAAGGTTGCACAATGAGGCGGCTGTGTCTCTGACAGGCTGGAGTTGAGGAGAGGAGGAAGGGCGGTGACCCCCAAAGTATGGTGAGGGATTTGCTCTCAGCCCAAGGAGATGCCTGGTGCTTAATTACGGAGAATATCTCCTTCCTCTGCCTGTCTGGAAAAAGCGATCATGAGGCAAACAGTTGTGAACCTTGGAAAGGGAGCATGACCAGTGTCCCCTTCACCCGATATTTGGTGGGGTAATACTCCTCCCTCCATGCCAATGTGTATTTATTATTTACCTGTATGAACCCACCTGAGTTCATAGAGTAGAAATGACTTCAGTTGGTCAGTTCACTCTGTAGCAGGTGTTGGACTTAACAGAGGACAGAGAAGACAGCATTGCCCTTGTGCCCCCATACTCTTTGGCCTGGGAAAGCATGTAATTTCTCCTTCTGGAATTTAGGAAGGGAGGAGGGTTTTCCTAAACTAAAATGGTGCCTTCTGTGCACTATTTTCAACGGCATTATTTTTATTCCCACTGCTTTCCAAAAAGAAAAGCAATTATTAGGTCCTATTCTAAGTTCTAGTCATCAGGGTGCAAAAAATGAAAGTCAGTATTTCGCTAAGGAGTTGAGGAGGTGTACAAACATCTTTTTCCCCCCATAAAACATGGGGCGGCTCAGCAAAACGGTAGCAAATTTTATCCCCCGTTAGGTTTTGAGAAGCCCCTGTTTTACATAGTGAGCTTTGGTTTTCTATCCAAAACTAAAAGATACATTAGGATTAACAATGCACTATTAGGTCTTATTTTTGAAAAGTACAATTTGGACCTACAGAGAACTTTTTTAGTCCGGGGGAGCAGTCCATGGTTTTGAAAATCTGAGGATGAACAATTATTTTATAAGCTGATCTAGCAGACTGAGATCATACGACACAGGTTATTGTGTGTTTGGCTAGAGAATAGTATCTAGTCTCATGAATCCCAACTATTCCTTCCTTCCGTTCATTTTTTTAATGTATTATCCTAGCCTCCCGTCAAACATGCTCTTCGGTTGTATATTACGAACATTTGACAATAAAAGAGACATATTTCCAAACACAAATCCTCATTAAAAAAAAAAAATCAAAGATGGACCTAATCATTTCTCATGGAGCCTGTGCAGAATTTTCTTTAGCGTTCATCCATCCACACCCTTTAAATATTGTGTTCCACGAGCCGGCAACGTTAAATGCTTTCCAGATGGGAATCCACGGCCGCTCAGTTCAGCTCTTAGTGAACCCGAGGTTGGCGAGGCCTTCTGCGGTGAAGATGGGACTCCGGAGAGACTGGGGATCGACGGAAAATGCTAGAGAAGGCGCACTGAGAACGTGTTTGCTTGTCGCTGTAACTTTCTGATGGACCGTCACTGGGGATTTTGCAGCAGAAAGAAACAGTGGTGTTGAGGGTCCGTGGAAACTCCAGCCACCAGCTGACCGACTGGAATCCCAGGGTTTTAACTTGATGGCAACAGGGGGAGGGAGGCTCTTGTCACTTGAGATTCGCGCACAGAAGCCCTGCCTATCGTTCTGGAGGAAGAAGACGGAAAGATGGAACGACAAACACCAACAGTGGCTTTTAAAGAAGCTTTCCCAGGAAGATAGTTCTGTGGTGGGTGAAAAGGTGATGGAATGAGTAAACACACCCTTCCCAGAAATACAGGGACAAACTGCAGGGTGGGGAACAGGAACCCCAACATGAGCAGGCGTGCGTGTGCCAGCGAGCATCTGTGCGGGTCCACGCCGGGGTGAAGGGCCCCGAGCAGGTGGCCGCCTTTCCACGTGGTAGATGCGAACATGGACTTGAGGAGCCCCGCGTGCTCCCCATCAAAACCAAGACGTTCCCCCAATGATGTTCCAAAGCAGAAAATGCTCCTGGTCTCTTCAGCACTGCTCTCGCTCCAGTCTCTATGGAACCAGAGGCGGCCTTTTTCTGGAAAGGCTCGCGGCTGTGCGAGCAAACACAGACTCAATTGCGGGTTTGAGAATACACCACTTTCCCAACTGCTTCCCGCATTTGCTGAGGAAGGGGAATCAAGAAGGGCTGTAAGAAATGGAACCTGGACTAAGTTATGGAAAATTAAGGAAAAATGGGAAGAGCGGGAAGCAAATTTCTGCCAAACAAGAAAAACTGTTATTTCCCTCTGCATCCAAGAGAACTTCTAACAGCGTATCTGTGTTGGCAAGCTTCACCCGCCCCAGACAAGGACTTCCAATTCCCAATGATGGCATATTTACTTGCCTTTGCAGATTCAGTGGGGTCCCTGCCTGAAGCTATCCTTCTCCTTCCCCCACAACCCAAGTGAGCGACCTCCTTGCAGCCTCCAGCCCCAGTGCACACCGATCCAACAAGGATCAGGGCGTAATGGCACCTTCTGGGCACCCAGTCTGAGCCTGGCCATTCAGTGCGTCTCCCTAAGCGTCAGCCACCCTTATTTAATATCTGTGATTTACTGAGCAAGCCCACTCATTTGATCAAGCAGCTTTAAAATGTCCTGGCAAAGCCCATTGTTCTAATGGGAATAAGGGTTCTTCATTTGTTTACTTTGTTTTGACAAGAGTTTTTACTCCTATTGCTACAGGCAACTTGCAGATATGCAGGGCATGAACCCTTAATGGTCATATTTGAACTTAGAATGTGGCAACTTATAGGACAGTAAACATAGGACTCTAATTTTTCTCCATTTTCCCTAATATCCGTTCCTACTCCATTCCCTCCTTTCTTTAATCAAAATTGGGAAACGAGGTTGGATAAGAGAGTAGAACATTTAAAATATATTAGACTGTTAGATTGACAAGGAAAAAGAATTATCTGCCAAGGTAAATATACATTATTGCCTTCCCGTTTTAATTGAAGCAGCCTAATTTTGATACTGAGTGATTACTGATTTTGGACACATATCCATCTATATATTTTTAATAAGTAACCTCACACTTTCTCAGAACTTACCTTGCCACTTTTTCCGTTTGGATATTCTGCCAAACTTTAAGATACCATGAGAGTACTTAACTCAGAAATCCAGAAATTCCTCAGTATGAAGGAGGGAAAGTTCCAATGTAGAACAGCCAACCCCCAGCACCCGCCTCCCCCCTCCCCCCCCAATGGCTCTTGGAAGGAAACATGTAATTAGCGACTTACTCCCTCATGTCTCCGGCAGGGGGACTGTGAGAACAGTATTTGGAAGAAGAGGAGGAAGGAGGAGGCAGGAAAAGAGCTCAAGAAATTAAGAATGTATCTTTTCTAGGTCTCCAGTGTGGGTTTTTTTTTTTTTTTTTTTTTTTTCTGTATATGACTTAACTGCAGGTGAAAACACTCTTTGCTCCTCCTTTGGCATGAAGATGTTAGGATGGGCTAAGGATAAAAGTCTCTGGTGGGTCCCAAGTCTCTTGTCTCAGTTGTTTTTGGGTACTCGTCTCCAGAGCTGAAGCCCATGGCTTCCGGAGAGCTGGAAAATTCCTGAGGTAAAGGGAACTCCTCCGTTGAAGAGTGCGTCCGGTGCCCAAACACCTTCTCCTGCAGGTCAGCGATGTCATTGCGGATGTCGGCCAGCATCAGCAGCAGGAAGTCAAAAGAACCAGGGGGTCCCTGTGCACGGGGGAGGAATCAAAGCCAGAAAACCACACACTCAATCCTGTGCCAAGCCATGGCTTCCGTGGGCTCCGTGACTTGCCACTCCCCCTGCTTGGTGGCAGCTATGTGGCAGATGACTCTGTGTCCCAAATGGAGCAAACGTAACAGCTACTACATTAGCCGGGTAGGGGGCAGGGGGAGTTCTTAAGATGGTCTTCTAATCCCTTCATCTCCCCTACGAGCTGTGGCAACACGCTCACCTCTCCTCTCCTCTAACTCTCGGCTGCCTCGAATCAAGGAACAGAAGAACTCTCCTATGTTGCCTTCCAAAGAAAACCAGGAGATACTTATGAAAGGGTAGAGCAGTGGTTAAGGGGTTGGGGTTCTGTTGGGTCTGAATCTCGGCTCTGTGGCCCGCTAGCTGGTCTCGGGCAAGTTACCCCACTTCTTCGGGGTTTCACCTCCCTATCTGTAAAATGGGGATGATAACTGTCCCAGTGTCATGGGGCTTCGTAGGGTTCGTAAGTGAGGATTTACGTGAGTTAATACACGTAAAGGGCTTAGAGCATCACAAATGCTCAAAGTGTTATCTTTTAAGTAAATGAAACCGTTAGAACGTCTCTAAGGATCGTTGACTGTAATGCCACCTGACTGAAGGTGAAAGTATGCTTGAAGAGGCACCCCTTCCCCATTGACCAGGAAAGGTCCAAGGACTTCCTAATCTTTCTATCGGTTGGACTTTTATCATTATATATAGCGTTTGTTAAGCCTCAGTTTCTACATGGCGCTGTGTGGGGCACAGCAAGATAACGTGTGAACAAGCAAGGTCTGGGCTTGTTAGCGGCTTGCAGTACAATCTTTATTACCCCGCAACGTCTGCTGCTGGAGCTCCCAGAGAGAGCAATTTCATCTGCAGAGCGCTTGGTGGAGGAGAGTATTTTGACATTAACCGATGCTCGCTCGAAGGGTCACAGCTCAGACACTGCTTGGCAGCGCACAGGGGAGGGGAGGGACATCCGGGGGTGCTAAGGATGGCCAGGATCGGACAGTTAAGAGGTGGAGGCGTTGGCATGGGAAGCCAGACCTCCCGCATCCAAGCCAAAGGCTGTCTTTTCTTCAGAAATGACACTGATCTTTCCAATAGCACTGGAGTTGCCTGAATTTTCTGCCCTTTGGATACTGACTTTCATTTCTCGTTTCCCAGACGAGAATATATCCCAGCTCATTTACTCTCAAGAGATCCCCAGCAGCCCTGCGTATCTCTGTACTTTTCTGGGAAGGGATGGTCCTCCGATCTGCTCGAGTTGCAGCGGCGGCTAAACTCTTACGTGTTCAGGGTTATGATGGCACCGTCAGATGTTTTAGGACATACTGGGAAACAGGCTCATGGCATGCTGGTTTTTGTTTGTAACCTTAAAAGAACACCTTCCGGATAAAGATTAGCCACGGTAAAAGACAACTAAAACAGAAGACCGGTTTCAAAAATAAATGCCAACCAGCTGTTAAAGTCCTCCGTGATCGCCCTCCTAACCACCGAGTCCTGTTTAGGTAGGCTCAGTAAAGGCTGGAAGGGGCTGGCTTCGGCTGGTAAGACCAACCTGTAGCCGCCCCTGAGCTACGTCCCTGAGGACATTCCCCCTGGGGGAGGGGGACAGGTAGGGCTACTTACTGGCGACCCTCTGGGTCCGGGTGCTCCTCTCTCTCCCTGCAAGCAAGAAGGTCAGATTAGCTTTGTGGACAGAGACCACGTGGATGCCACCACCACCGGTCTTCTACTTAGACCCTCACCGTAACCATTGCCCTGCACAAATGACAAGTGTCCCCTATCAGAAACGAATGGGAGCTTGAAGCTCAGCTCCCGGGACTGCTCATTGGAACAGATCTGCTTGGGGCAAGTGTCTCTCATTCCGATGTCCCCCCGGGGCTGTGTATTTCCAGACCAGATCTGACACGAGGAATGCCTGTGTTCCAGGCGGTGTGTGTGTGTGTGTGACAACTTAGAAACTTTCTAAAGTAACACACCCTGCCTTATTTGCGAGGCAGGCGGCTCTTGACGCGAAACCCCCACTTGCACAAAATGCAGCTTTTCCTGTTCTTGACTGTGTCAAAGAATGGGGACACACCGCATAGCCCCACGAAAGAACACTGGCTAAAGAGTAAGACATGTGCTACTATGGCAACCCAGCAGCTTGTTTAAAATTTATAGGGGTGATCTTCCTTTTTTCATTAACAAATTTTTTTTAACTTTTGGTTTTTTTTTGAGACAGAGACCGAGCGTGAGTGGGGGAGGGACAGAGAGAGAGGGAGACACAGAATCCGAAGCAGGATCCAGGCTCCGAGCTGTCAGCACTGAGCCCGACGTGGGGCTCGAACTCATGAACCGCGATATCACGACCTGAGCTGAAGCCGGACGCTTAACCGACTGAGCCATCCAGGTGCCCTGGGGTAATCTTTCACAGGGATGGTTTTGGTTGTTGTTTTTGTTATCACAGGTGTTTGCTTTTTAGATGTCCTTTCCAGCTTTGGGGGGTGGGGGGAGATGTATCTCGATTTTGCTACATGCAGAATGGGGACAATAAACAGTGCTTGAGCTTTACTTGGTGCCTGCCCAATAGGTTGAAAATGGGAAATCTTAAGCTTGTAAGGACCACTCATCAGACTTACCTTAGAGCCGTCTCTTCCTGGTGCACCTGGCGGACCCTATAAGACACGGGGATCTAGTTGAAGGGGAGGAAAAAAAGCACGGGACAAGAACACGCTTTCCCCAACAGCAGCAAATGGATGTCTGATAAAGTACTGACCACAGGGCCCCTCCGGCCTTGCTTAATGTGGGACAGATCAGGAGACGGTCCCATGGGTCCCATGGAGCCCCGTGGGCCGGGCTGCCCGGGAGGGCCTGGCATACCGGGGAAGCCTGGGCTCCCCTTAGGTCCTGGTGAGCCTGTAATCAGAGAACATCTCATTAGCTCCATATCCCATGAAAAGGACAAGGGCTCTGGCCGACAGGAGGGTCTGGGAGCCCTTTACAGCCATTTCTCTTTGCAATCTGCTCTGCGCCTTCTGACATCTCCACTAAGGTGCCCTATAGGCATTTTAAACTTGACGTGATCAGAATTCTCAATCCCTTATGTAATCGTTGTAGACCTTATTTCTCCGGGGGCATCTCAATGCCTCTTCTCTGCAAGAGAATTAACAGGTTACATCGTTGTGTACCATCACAGTATAAATATAAGGTGTATGTATATATCATATATACATTGGCTATATATCAGATATAGACGTATATGACTGTATCCACATATGCAAATCCACAACACGTATACTCCATACAGGTGTGTGTAGTTGTTTACAGATACCATTATCCTCTGAATGTCCTAAGGTTTAAAAACTGGGAGATTTCTGGGATCTGTTTGAAAACAGGAAGAAGTAAAGCCTGGACTGCGATTCTCCCACTGGCACACCTGACCAGAGCTGTACGCAGGGGCTGCCCCTTCAAAGTGGGGCTCTGCCCTCTCTGGTTTAGTTTCCTCCCCACTGCTCACACCCTGGCTCTGCATTCACCTGTGCCTACCTGCCTCGTCCCTGTAGACACTGAGGGTTTTGCTTTGTTTTCTAATTCTTTTCTGAGGCCTAAATCGACAGAACACTGGGAGTATATGGAGTTTAAGAGCGAGCTACAGGACTGCTTTTGTGCCTGCTTGATAGTAATTGTATGAGGACCAGAATGTGGCCTTACTTATCATGGAAGCTGACGGGGACGTGACCTATAGGCCTCATCTGTCTGTAACTGCAGACACAGAGAGTTGTAAACAGCCACTCCGGCTTGGGCGGGGCTTGCGGGGGGCGGGGCCCAGTGTCTGTGACACAGTGAGGGAGAGCCTCACTGGCTCCGGGGGAGCGTGGTTGCTAAGTTGTAGGGCAGCGCTTGGTGCAGACTTCACCTCTGCCCCGGATGTCAGCTGGGGTGGGGGGAGGGGAGGAAAGGGTGTAAGCTCTAGGAGAACCTTTTTTTTTTTTTTTTAAATTGCAGTAAACGCCATATGGTATGAAAGTTACCATTTTAACTACTTTAAGATGTACACTTTAGTAACGTTAAGTACATTCACATTGTCTTGCAACAGATCGGCAGAACTTTTCATCTTGCAAAGCTAAAACTCTGTGCCTATTGCCAGCCCCTGGAAACCACTATTCTTCTTTTTTTCTTTTACATTTATTTACGAGAGACAGAGTGAGACAGAGCGTGAGTGGGGGAGGGGCAGAGAGAGGAGACAGAGTCCGAAGCAGGCTCCAGGCTCTGAGCAAGCGTTCAGCACAGAGCCCGACGCAGGGCTCGAACCCACTAACCGTGAGATCACGATCTGAGCCGAAGTCAAAGTTGGATGCTCAACCAACTGAGCCACCCAGGCGCCCTGGCAACCACTATTCTGTTTTTGTTTTTTAAGTTTATTTATTTTGAGAGAAAGAGATGGAAACAGAGGGAGAGAGCAGCAGAGCCCAATGTGGGGATCGAACCCACAAACGGTGAGATCATGACTTGAGCTGAAAGCAAGAGTCGGATGCTCAACCGACTGAGCCACCCACGCGCCCCCACCATTTTACTTTCTGTCTCTCTGAACATGACCACTTTGGATACCTCGTATTAGAATCATATGGCATTTGTCTTTTTGTGACTGGTTTATTTCCCTTAGCCTAATGTCCTCAAAGTGTATCTATGTCATAGCATGCAGCGGGATTTCATTCTTTTTAAGGCTGAATACTACTCCCTTCCTGTGTATACCACATTTTTGTTTATACACTCATCCACTGATGGACGCTTGGGTAGCCTGGTTATTGTGAATAGTGTTGTCCTGTATTCAGGCAAGCAAACATCTCTTTGGGACCTTGCTTTTGATTCTTTTGGATATTATACCCAGATGTGGGATTGCTGGGTCATATTAGTTTTACTTTTAAATTTTTGGGGAACCCTGTGTTCCGTAGTGGCTGCATCATTTTACGTTTCCACCAACAGTGCACAAGACTCCCCTCTTCACAGCCTCACCTACGCCTGTTCTCTTCTCTTCTTGATAGTGGCTATCCTAAGGGAGATCCTAATGGATGTGAAGTTTCGGTTTGCATTTCTCTACGATTAGTGATGTTGAGCATCTTTTCATATGCCTGTTGGCCATCTGTATATCAACTTTGGAGAAATGTCTATTCAAGTCCTTTGTCCATTTTTATATCGAGTTGATTTTTTGTTGTTGAGTTGCAGGTTTTTTTCTATTCTGGATATTAACCCCTTATCAGGTGAATGATTTGCAAACATTTTCTTCCATTCTGTAGACTGCCTTTCACTCTGCTGGTTGTACCCTGTGACGCACAGCTTTTAAGTATGATGTAGACCCCTTTGTCTATTATCCCTTTTGTCATCTGTGTCACACCCAAGAAAGCTGTGCCAAATCCATCATCATGAGGCGTTTCTCCTATAATGCCTTCTAGGAATTTTATAATTTCAGATCTTACATCGGGATCTAGAATCCATTTTGAGTTAATTTTTGTATATGGTGTGAGATAAGGGTCAAACTCCATTCTTTTGCATACGGAACAACAGGAGTTTTAACCTGTTTTCAGCTGTAGACTTTGTGAGGGCATGGGCCATGTCCGAATCGTCAGCACACTCGCAGAGTCCTGGGTACACACAGGCTGCTTAGTAAATGTTTTACATCAAGTGAGCACACTGAAGAGGGTGGGCTGATTGCTGTGCGATAATTATTCACCGGCTATCTCAAATGCATACAGTAATACTTTTGGAAGATACCTAGCTAGCTCCTACTATTGACAAACCACAGGGACAGGATGGAATAATTTTCATGCACTGGAAAACAGAGCAAGTCAAATGTTAGAGAAACAAAGACCAGGCTTTTCATATTTGGGGAAGTCTTTTCTAGCTCATAGACTAAGCCAAAGTTAAAGACAGTTAATGTTCTATCCAAACACGTTTCACCCCCTTACTTTCAACACTGGTTCTAAGCACATCCTGAAAGAGTTTATCTGAGAAATGGACCAGATTCCTCCTGTAACTAAATTCTTCAACTCCAGTAGTACAAGGAAAGGCCAGAGATAACATTTTGCCTTCATTTTCCCAATCAATGAACTTCAGAGATCACTGTATGTCAAGGGTCCTTAGGATGTGGGGCTTTGATGTGCAAATGGAAGCACCTTATACATAGCTGTGGGGGCCACAGAGCAGCAGCCATCAAAGTCAAAGGTTTCCAATCCACCGTAGTTCCCAATGTTGGCGGCCCAGACTGCGATTTATCGTTAGCCTTGGGACTGGACTTCTAGTTATGGGTAGGAGAAACCTCATTATCTCTCTGGCTGCCCTGATACATTTCAACGAAGGGCATCACAAACTGATGCTGGAATTAAGGGGTGAGCAAGAATTGGAGGCACACAGCAAGGGCATAGTCCATTGCTAAAGTCACTCCTCGGTTACTCACTGCTCCATCAAGGACCCTGGACAGCTCAAACTGTGTTAGAAATCAGATGGCAGAACTGGAAAGGAGGGCTAGTAAGTCATTCGTGGAGAAGAAAGCCGGCCAACGGTTCTCTTGTTTCTACTTCATTTGTCCTTGTTGGACTGATACATAGACTGGTCTGGAGATGAACTTCCTCCAGGGAAACAGAGCAAGAGCACTGGCTTAGAGAAGGGTGGAGAGCTCTGTGCTAGGAATCAGTTCGTAAGGAGACCCACATCTACTTAGACTCAGCAAGAGGCTGCCTGTGGGAGGCATCTGGAGAAAACTCCACCATGGCCCAGAGTACCTCAGGCCAAGGGGATGAACAAGAGGGTAAACCACAGTCCTGGACCAGTTCTTGCTCCTTGTACAGACTGAGGCCCAGGGTACGTATGTTGGGTAGAAACCAGGCGATTAAGATATAAGTGGAAAGGAAAACATGTAAACAGTCTGGAAAGAATTTTGAGCCTTTGTTCTTGCTGAGATTCTAGCCTATAATCTGCCCACGTCCTTCCGGGTCGAACAAACCCCACAAGGCCTTTCATGTCCAGGTCAAACCCGAGTCCTGGAGTCACGGGAGGCCACAGTGGTCTCTCCCTTCCATAAGCTCCCACGGTGGGAAGCCCCTGTTCACTTACTCAGGGGCATGCAGATACTGTTTTGTTCTATTGGCTTCTGCTCTTTGTGCCTCGTCTTTCTCATTAGAATGCCAGGTCGCTCCTAACATCTAGCACACTACTAAGTGAGGATAATCAGGGATAAGACCCTCCATGGTTTAGAATCATCTGCTAACACTAATGTCATTTCCTTTATTGGTGCGGAAAAAATTCTGTTGATCTGTCTATGGAGGGACTCACGATAAAATACAAAACGCGATGTAACTATTTTTCGAAAGTTCTCGTTGTGTATTTCCTGATGGAATGATGGGACGTTTAGGGTTTTCTTCAAGTATAAGGGTGAATCTCCAAAACAATACGCTGAATGCAAGAAGCCAGATAAAAAGCACACCCGTGATGAGATTCCACTGCTCTGAAGTTCTAGAACAGACAAAACTAGTGATAAAAGCAGGTCAGTGGTTGCCTACAGTTGGGGACATGGGAGTAAACTGCAAAGGGACACAAGGGAACTTTGTGGGGTGATGGAAATAATCTATGTCTTGATACAGTGATAGGGTGCTGATTAGTAAGGGCTTGATATAGGACGTATACATTTGTCACAACTCGTTGAACTGTGATTACAGGGGTACGTTTTACTGTATATAACTGTACCTCAATGAAGTTGACTTACAAAAAATATATAGATACAAAAAGGAATACAGGTGTGCGCGTGTTCACAAATAACAGGGGAAAGAGGAAGAACGAGGTTAAGATTAAGATGTGGCCCTAGGGGTTCCTTACCCGATTCTATTCTTGTACATTGACATGAGAAATAATTCTTCCTTTTGTTTCTCTGTAACTTAACATGATCTCTAAGAATCCTACCCAAGCCCAGGACAATGACCTTTTTCTCCCAGATTTCTCCTGGTTGTGAGGGTTTCTCAGGCTCGAGGACCCGATCCCCCCCACCCCCACCCCCAGGCTTCTTATCACACTGGTGTGGGAGCTCCCTGGACCCCTGCCGGGGCCCTCACCCATGGAGTCTGATCTGTGTCCAGCCTGCATTCGTGGCAGCTTCTGGCAGGTCTTGGCTGGTGGCTCCCTGACCCTCCCTAAAACTCACCAGGAGGGCCCTGGCCCCCAGGCAGCCCAGGAGGTCCTGGAAGGTAGGCATTTGAGGCCAGCACTTTGTTGCCAGTGATGTACTTGCCCAGGTCGGCAGCACTGTTGGGGAGCAGGGCAATCTGTAAAAAGAAGACGATCCTCGGTCAGGCCCCACTGCCAGGGAGATTGTTCATATTTGTGTGTTCACAGAGGCTGCAAATCCTTTTTGCAGTAACTCCCCTCCACGAGTTAGAGCTCCTGGATTCCCCCGCTTTGAGTTAGAGCTCAGACAGGCTGTAGAGATCCCTTTCTAACCCACCCAGAGGCCTTCCCGTGAAAATGACTCCTATGAGATCACTTGGCTGGTTAGTGGATAAACCTGGATAGGTGCCAGATAGCCGAGATGTGATCATTAGACTCATTACTTGAGTCTTCAATTTGTTAATTACTTTATTTAGTACCTACCACGTGCCAGGCCCTGTGCTTGGTTCTAATGGTGACAATGGCAATTGAGAAGGGTCCCCGCTCTTAGAGACCCCTCAGCCTAGGGAGCCAGGACCGAGAAGGTGGCTTAAGGTTCACCTGCACGCTCAGGTGTTTGGGAACCAGTGGCCAACAGTGACTGTGATGGAAAAAATAGGTCCACAAAGGTTTTGGCATGCCCACCTTCGAAAGGGGGAACCTAATTTCCACCCTCGGAGCGTGCGCTGTGCTTAGAAACTCATGTCCAATGACTAGAAAATGGCGGAAGGGATGGTGTATAACTTCTGAGATGAGAGCATAAGATGCACCATGGCTTCCTCTATGGTTTCCCTCCTGGATTTCAGGCAGCTCATTCCAGGGGGAAGCCAGAGGGGTCACCCAGACAAATGACCTTCACGTTCCTTGAGATCAAGTAGGCTGCGTGAATCCGTGAGACCTTCGGGGAGAACTGGATGCTCTGATTCTCCATTTCCTCACATAAAAGGGAACACCACCACCCACCTCTAGGGCTGTGGGATTGAACAGGAAATGTAGGTTAGGTGTCCACCACAGGACCCGGACCATACTAAGTGCTTGATAGATGTTAGTTCCAGTCTCTCTTTTTCAAGAAGCTAATTTTGGGGTGCCAAGTCAGGTGGAGAAAGGCTCATTTATGAGGGTCAGAGCTATCCCTTCCAGAAGACTTACTCTGGAGTCCCGTAGAAACCAGGTATTTCTGAGATTTTTCTAGAACATGTTACATTCGTCCCCATGTCCTCCCAGAGGAGGCTCTGCTTGGAAACCCAGAGCACAACACAGGCCAGGAGAAGGCGCATGGCAGGGCTCATCGCTAGCCTTGGAATGCTCTAGACGCCCTACATCCATCTTTGGATCTGAGCTTTTGAGAGAGGTACCGACCATCGCTGCATAGTCAGAGGTGGCCAGCTCTGTGCCCTGTGAGGTCCAACATCAGCACAGCGAAGGAAATTAAAAATTGTACAACGTTCTTCCTCTGAGGCTTGTTATCAACCCTGAACTATGACTTCTGGGCGCACAAAACAACAAGGTGCTCTGCCAGTTGCTGCCTCCTGGTCTGTGTTGCCCTCTGGGCACAGGCTGTCCATGTAGGGAGAGGATTCGGATAACCTCGATCTTGGGAGTCTTTTCCCTTTCCACCTTCATGGGCAAGTCACCCTTTCTCACCTCCTATTTCCTTCCTCAGGGATTTCCACCCATTTCCAAGAGACTACAGCCCTCTCTCTGGTCAAGTTCTGATGCAGCAGAGTGAAACCCTCTGTCAGTGAGGCCACACAAACCACCCTAAGACTTCAGGGCCTGCACGTGTCTTTAATAGTAAGGAATGAGGGCGCCTGGGTGGCTCAGATGGTTAAGTATCCGACTTCAGCTCGGGTCATGATCTCGCGGTTCACGGGTTCGAGTCCCGCCTCGGGCTCTGTGCCGACAGCTCGGAGCCTGGAGTCTGCTTCGGATTCTGTGTCTCCCTCTCTCTCCGCCCCTCCCCTGCTCATGCTCTGCTTCTCTGTCTCAAAAATAAACATTTAAAAAGTAAAATAAATAAATAAATAAATAAGGAATTCACTATCAGGGGTTAGGGCACCTGGCTCGACAGTAACAGAATAAAAGATGATCATGAGATATTGAGCCCCGAAGCCTAGGCCTGCGGGGAGAGTAGGAGCTACAAAATGCATCTACTAAATCACCACTGAGAGATCAGGAGGTGGATGGTAGGCCTGGGAAAGGTTTGCTGTCCAAGATGACCTCATCTGGCTCCAGAAGGTCCTTGGTCTCCTGCACTCGTGTCCACTTCTGAGCATGGAGGCTTGGGAATACTTAGCACATCCGTGATGAAAGAGGACTCTGATGGGGACCCCTGGCCAAGGTCCCCTTCTCCCGCCGGAGAGCCGCTGGGTGGGGGGCTGGCTCGATCCAGTTTAAGAAACTGATGATTCTTTTTAGTCATGGAGACGGATGTTCTTGCCAATGGAGGAATCCAGTATCAGTGAAAAGCAAACATCGCAACATAAGGTTTTTACTTGTATCCGATATGTCTCATGGAGAACAAATTCTTTTGGCTCCTTTGCAGGGCGACTCCCTAATACCGCATCCTAATAGCTTCTTAATAGAAGCATGTGCAATTTTTCTAAAAGGCAAGTTCATGGGAAACCCCTGGAAGGTTTCGGCTGTATCCCTGCAGCCTGGTGTGAAGAACAAGCGGGGCCAAGAGGTTCAAGGTGTTGCTCCCGCTCAGCGTCCCTCACAGCACGGGGCAGGCTCTCCTGCGGTCAAGGTCCTGTTCTGCTTCAGCTGCCTTAGGGGACCCATGTGAATCCGGGATGCTCCCCCGTCTGGAACTTCCCCAAAGAACTTGAGGTTCTTACTGAAATCTATCCAGCTCTGGGCAGGAGGATGTTCAGAGGACAGGGAGTTCCAAGAAGCATCAACAACGTCTTTCAAAGAGTCCCCTCGATATCCTTAGCATTTCTGAGCACATCCCAGGATGCTTGGCAGTCCCCTACCTAGTATTCACATCCTTGGGTAAGGACAGCCGTTAAGGGTCCACGAGCTAGGAGATTCCTGACCACTCACTGCCCTCCTCCATGCCTTGAGAAGACCCAGTGTTCCCTGAAAAATGCAAACAATGACCCCCGTGATCATCACTCAGAAGCCAGTGGGGCCAACCATAAGAATTAGAATATTGTGCAGTCTGAAAGTCAGTTTTTGTTTTTTTTTAATCAGGACTCGTGATTCAAAGCCCTCACCAGGACGCTACTGTGATCTAGGGGTTTACAACGGTGCTGGTGTCACTGGGTCATGGCAAGATACCACTCCAACCTGCAAACGTGGGCCTGTCACCCTGGTGTGGAACGGGAGGGAACCAACGAGTGAGGGGAATTTAGAAGCAAATCTACCGTAACTAGGGAACAGCCAACACTGGCAGCTGAAGGCTGGTCCAATGTTATTATCTGCTTCCGAGAGGAAAACCGAAATGTGGATCACATCTGTGGGCTTTGGCATTAGGCAGAGTTAGGTCTCAGTCTCAGCCCTGCTACTATTTTTCCCCGGGGGATCTCCCCATCTACCAAATGAAGATTGTTAACATCCCCCTGAAAGGCCTGCTGGGCACGTGAAGGGGACGATGTCTGGCTGTGTGACTTTGGGCGAGTCCTTTCTCCCTTCCCCGTTCGCACCTCCACACCTACAAATCGAGAGGCCTGGGCCAGATGATCACACCTTTGGATTTAAAGTGTTGTAAGCAAGCCTGGAGGACGAGATCTGTATGTCCAGCTCTCTCTGCTCCCTTGTAGAAGTTGTGAGTTGATCCAATAAATGTCAACCTCCGCTTCCTGGCTGATCTCCGGCTGGGTAATTACATTCTGGCTCCCTCAGGTCCCCTACACGTCAGCAGGATGAGTGGGAAAGTAAGGGTGCTAGAGTTTTGGAGGCAGATGTCCAGGGTCCCTGGTGTGACTTGCTGCAAAAACACAGCGGAGGACTGGCTTGTGGGATGCAGGTATGTGTGAAGGTCATGGTAATGACAGAGGAGTGTCCATTTCTCCTAGATTCCAACCAATGGAATCGTGAATATCGTTATCTTGTATTAGCCTTTGTGATAAGGTATCTACACTTCATAGAGCTGTTGGTACGAGTCAGGTAGATGCTGTCTGTGCAGCACTTTGTGAGGATATACAATTAACATTGTTTACTGGGTAACCATTTATAAAGCTCTAAGTGGCAAATACCATTTTAAGTCCTTTATAAATGTTAACTTATTTGATCATCATGAAAACAGAAACATTGTTGTCCCTTTTTAAAAAATTTTTTAATGTTTTTATTTTTGAGAGAGAGAGCGAGAGAGCGAGAGAGCGAGAGAGAGAGCATGAGCCGGGGAGGGCAGAGAGAGACACACACAGAATCTGAAGCAGGCTCCAGGGTCTGAGCTGTCAGCACAGAGCCTGACATGGGGCTCAAACTCACAAACTGTGAGATCGTGACCTGAGCCAAAGTCAGATGCTTAACCGACTGAACCACCCAGGTGCCCCTGCTGTCCCCTTTTAATAGAAGTGAGGCACAGAGACGTTAGGTAACTTACCTAGGGTCACACATCCGGCATGTAGCAGGGCTAGGATTTAACTTAGCCAACACGGTTCTGGAATCTGTGCTCCTAACCACTACATCAAGCCGCCTCTCTCAATATTACCAGTGATATTCTGCAAAGCAATCTACAGTCACTTTAGTATGGATTAGTCTTCTCAATATCCTGAGAAGACCCATTTTGCAGAGCAACTAGATCAAGGTAGCAGAGGAAGTCACAACTGATCGAGAAGCCAGTTAGTCCCCCAGCACCAAGGGCGGCGCTAGGATGAGCAAATGCAGACCTCGGGCTGCAAATGTGTGCACGCCTCTGAAACCGCGCGGACCTGTAACTTCTGAGGCTCTGACTGGCTGCCCCCCTCCGCCTGGCAACTGGGGTTTGACCTGTGCCACTGGCTTGATTGCCCAGAGGAAACACTTTACAGAGGCAGGATTTCATTCCACACCGTCTCGTATTTCCTCACTTCCCAGCCCACCATAGGGCACAGCAGGTGCTCACCAACCCTTCCTGAGCTCACGATTCACGCTTTTCTCAACTGCCCTGCCGCAGCGTGGATCTCCAATCAAATAGTCCCTGCAGCAGGAACACAAGGGGCTTCTAAAAACCTGACTCCTTGCCGCAGATTTTCCCTCAGTGCTCTCACGGGCCTGGCACCCCCTCTACGAGTTAAATGATGGGTATTTTACTTCATCCCTAGTCTCCCTTTTTAGCCAAAATCAGCTTTTTCCTTTTTCTCCCAAACCGAAGAAGAAATGAGGAAGCTGGGGGCACTGATGTCTGCACACAGTTTGGAAAACCTTTTAAGGGGAAAATAAAAGCACAGAATCCGGAAAACCCACGAATCTGTATCTTAGCAAGTTATTATAAGGCAAGCACCTTTTTAATGAAACCCTAAGTCAAAAAAACAGAACTTGGCCAGTCATCAGAAGTCACCCTTCATGTGCTCCGACCCAATCAGTTTCATTCCCCTCCACCCCAAGTGACCGCTATTCCTTATCGTAATCACTTCCTGTGTCTTAAAAATAATCTCTCGCCTACCCACGCAAGTCCACCTGCTACGGTTTCGTCTTGTTCATTTTACCAAAATGACGTGTCTTTTCGGTTTCTTTTAACCTTCAGGTCGTCGCCCCACCTCTTTCTTTTCCTGACAATTTACCCATCAGAGAACCCAGGGCACTCCCCCTGGCGAGTCTCTGCAGCTGGGGTTTGGCTGACTACACCCACGGGGCCGTTCGGCACGTCTGCATCCTATTTTCTACCGTGGCGTTGACATCCAGTACCTACCTCTCGGCCAGCTGATTTGGGGAGAGGTCCTACGCTCTTTCTGAAAGAACACGCGGCATCGGGAGTAGTGAGATGAAGCGAAAACCAACCGATGATCCCGCCGCCGGTGCAGGAGCAGGAGTCTGGCCTGCCTCTCGGGCAGTGACTTCACCTATCCGCGGTTCGCCGCACCTTTCTTGCACAGGCACAAATGGCGCCCTGGATGGAAGACTGCTTTGGAAACCGCAGGATGCCGCCCCTTCCAACAGGCGCCTTTTAAAAGGAGTCGCTCCTCTCACGTTCTTTGAATGTCAGCATTAGCTTCGACTTGTCACAATGTGTGTGCAGAGTTCAGCATGAGATGGATCAACTGCTGTCCGACCAACTGCACGTGAGTTACCAGAGCACTAAGTGCGTGAGAGTTACCACACGAGAGTCCCTGCAGTACTAAGTGCATGCAAATTATTGCCTGAGTTACTGGACTACTAAGTGTATGAGTTACCACGAGTTACTGGCGTACTAAGTATTTGAGAGTTAACCTGTGAGTTGTCAGAGTACTAAGTGCACGCGAGTTACTGGCGTATTAAGCGTGTGAGAGGTACCACGTGAGTTACCGAAGCACTAGGAAGTACTTGCTCTTGGATTTGTACGAGCTCTACAACAAGGTCTTTAAAGGTGGTGGGTATTGTGACACAAAATTTTCAACTCTTTAGATATTTCTTTCACAGAACGTACATTTCATGAAAGCCACGGAGCCCGAGGGAAAGCCGGATACTGATTTAGCCAACTGCGTTTCTGAACAACTTGGGAGATTTCGTCGCCCTGTTCTCAAGATCGTCCAGGCTGGAAAACAAATTTCCCTACGGTTTTTGGATTTTTTAACTACCCGGGAGAGGAAGCAGAGTGTAGCTTTAGGTCTTGAGATGCTGAGCAACTCCTCCCCGCAAGCCCAGTCCTCTGTGCAACACAAAGTTTCTTCCGTGAGCCCTTTTTTGGATTTGCTCGGTAAATATTAACATCAATCCAGGGTTAACCTGAGGATGTGCGTGGGATGCATTTCTATCTCTGTGTTTACGTTGCTACGCTTACAAAGTGTTCTGCTGGTTCTCCCTATTGGGTCAGAGGCCACTTGGGATCGTGATTACAGGATATATAAACAGATCCTCGTTTGTTTCAGCAGCATTAGAGCGATTTCTGAGCCGCTGACAAGTTGGAGAAATCGACCGACCTTAGATGTAATAAATAGCATTGATCTGGGTCCAGGACAGTTGTTCAAGAAATCAGGTCACTAGATCCATCACGGGGCCATTACTCACAGCATAACCAACGTTACTAGAAACCTGATATTCTCTGAGGCATGTGTGGCAGCCTTTTGTAAAATGAGTCAATCCTCATTCTTGTTGACACGACGTACCCAAACAGCTATTTTCCAAGGTGACGCAGCCCAGACAAAGCACGGGCCATAGCTTTTAAATGTGAAAAAATAAAGCTGCTACAGAAATTCATCGTCAGCTTGTGGAAGTTTCTAGACAGGACGCTCTCTATCGTAAAACGTAGTCGACACGTTAGACAGAGTAAAGCTGGGTGAGTCTGTCCCAGGACCACGTGTCTGGATGTGGTTCGTTTGACCCAAAGTTGCAACAATCCTAGCTCTTCCTGCCTACGTCTTCGCCACGTGCCCCTTCCTCGCGGCCTGCTGTACCAGTCACCTCATCGGTCCCTTCCTTGCCTCGGCCGTCCTGTCGCCCTCTAGCTGTCAGCCCGGAGGGTGGGTGGGCAAAGCTAAGTCCAACTCCAAACCCAGCTGGCACCAGCCCCAGTGAATGCTCAAGGCAGTCGGGGGCGACACCTTATTTGCTTACTGCTTCTAAACATTCTTCGTCTTTACCTGCCCGGAGTCCTCTTTTTATGCGGCTGCTTCTACCCTAACAGGCACGTACCTTCTGCTTCAGCTGCAGCACCGTCTGCTTCATCTGGAGAAACTCAGTGCACGTAGCACAGCAGGTTTTGGCCTCCACCGCGTTCTCAGACTTCTCGTCGTGCCCTGTGGGAGGAGGCGGGCTCAGGTCGGCTTGGGAGGCTGGAGGACCCCCAGACCCAGAGAGACAGCATCGCAAAGGGCAGTCCCAGGGGGATCGGCTGGCAGCGGGGGCGTGCGAGGGAGAGAGGCTGGCGATTTTACAGTGCTCAGGTCACTGACCGCACATTCGGGTCAGGGGAGAGACAGAGACACCCCTCCGCCCCCCCCCCCCCCCCCCCAAAAAAACTCCAGATTCAGCCTTTCTCATTCAGGCAGCCCAGCATCTTCCTCTTTCACGCGTGAACGTGGGAACCACGGCCCTTTTATCAGTGCCTTTCAGGAGGTGGGATCTGCCAATGTGACATGAGTCACATTCCCACCCATCCAAGGGCCAACATTTCACCTGCTGTAAGTTATCCTCCAAGCTCAGGCAATGGGACTCTCGTGCAGGGCTCACAAAACTGGTCTCTAAAAACCCTGACAGTCCAGCTGTTTGAACTGAGCACAGGCCAGGTGCGTGTGTGTGTGTGTGTGTGTGTGTGTGTGTGTGCATGTCAGTCACAGATCAGGGCTGAGCACCCACCCCAGGGAGATGTGAGGCCAGGATGGAAAACGTGCCAGGTGCTCTGGACACACGTGCCTGGGGTAAAATGGGACAGGCACCGGGGAAGGCAGTCTGGCTGTCCACTGGAAGGGTCCCAGTGCTGTCTCGTAGAGCATTAGAAGCTCCAAGAGCTCTTTGTGAAATTGTATTTCGGAAAGAAAGAATGGGTGACTTGAACAGTGACGTGGTCAAACATTCACCCCCAAATTCACCCAACTCTCAGCTTATGGGCATTGAAATGGGCTGCACAAGCCTGCGTGGTGGTGGGGGGAGACTGGCTACCAGAGGTCCTCTCGCTGAGATGAGCGGGTGCAGACCACCAAGCTGTGTGTGAAAGGTGTCTGTGGGACGAGAGGGTGTGTGAATATGGGGTCGGGTAGGACACTTTGACACCCAGGGACAGGCAAACGTGCCGAGCTCAGAAAGCCCTTGGGGTTGGGCTGGGTGTGCAGAGAACCACCATGGCGATCTAGAACGCAGCTGGGGTCCCTCTAAGTCCCTTCTTGTCCTTCTAGGCTCGTGTACTTTTATTATTCCCCTCTTCTGGGAAGCCCTCTTTGCTGCCTCCATTCACGGAGACCCATCAGCTATCAAGACCCAGTTCAGATGTTCCATGAAGCCTGTCCTCCCTCTCTACAGAGATACCACAGTCCTGAGGTCAGGCAGCATGTTCTGGACTTCTCTGCAGAGTGGTTCCCAGCACCGGAGTGTAAGCCACCTGAGGACTGCAATTGCCCATAGCTCACACAGTGGCTGCTCAAAAAAATATTTGTGAAATAGCGTGCCATAGGCTGAACTGTTTTCCTGCCAAACTTCGTATGTTGAAGCCCTGATCCCCAGTGCCTCAGAATGTGACCTTATTCAGAAACAGGGTCATTGCTGACGTAATTAGTTAGGATGACATCATATGGTCACAGGCCGGGCCTGGAATCAACGTGACTGGTATTTTTTTAAATTATTTTTTTAAGTTTATTTTTGAGAGGGGGGGGGGGACAGACAGACAGACGCTGGTATTCTTACAAAAAGGACAACTCAGGACATGGAGGCACACCCAGGGGCAGCACCACGTGAAGGTGAAGGCAGAGATCAGGGTAGGTTCAGCAAGAGCCGAGGAATGCCAAAGACTGCGGGCAAACCCCAGAAGCAAGGAGAGGGGCACGGGGCAGGGAAACAGCCCCGCCGACACCTTGATCTCAGACTTGTAGCCTGCAGAACAGACATCATACATCTCTGCCCTTTAAGCCACCTAGTTGGTGGCTGTCTATGGCAAACCTGGGAAACAGATGGCCACCCTGGGCGTCAGGAGAGCCCCATGCTCACACGAACCTTGCTCACCAAGCCCAGCTGCTTTCTCCAACGGGGTCAGTCCCCTGCTCGGTGATCTACGTGGTGGTGGGCGTTTCTGCTCTTTGGGAGGTGGGGTGGGCCTTGGGGGGGGGGCAACATGGCAACTAGCACAGGCAGCATAGCAGGGGGCGGGCTCAGAGCTCACCCGTCACCCCCCCGGTCCCTGCCCCTCACAGAAGCCTGAGGCTTGGAGCGCCCCTGCTTGGAACACACTTCTCAAGCCAGCGAAGCAGTGCTCAGTCTCTAAGTTACCAAAAGCAGCAGAGTCAACCTCTAGCTTAGGTTTTGAAAGACTGGGAGATGCACGTGAATCCACAGGAAGGTGGCAGTCTTTTTTAATGTCATTTTTTAAATGTTTATTTTTGAGAGAGTGTGCCTGGGGGGGGAGGGGCAAAGGGAGGGGGACAGGTGATCCGAAGCAGGCTTGGCACGGACAGCAGGGAGCCCGATGTGGGGCTCGAATTCATCACCCTCAAGATCATGGCCTGAGCCGAAGTCAGCCACTCAACCGACTCAGCCACCCAGGTGCCCCTGGCAGTCTCTTTTTAAATCCACCTACGTGTACGTGATGTAATGGGCCACCTCGTCAATTCCCACGTCCCATGCTAACCGTCCTATCAGTGACTTCCCCACCCGCACGGCCAGTTCGTACGCTTGGGGAATGATGTGGACCCACGTTAGAGCTGTGTAATAATGAGCGAGTTAGGAGGAGGACGGAGGTCTTTGCTTGGAGGTGGCAAAATGGAACGGTTAAGAGCAAGGCCTCCACGGCGCTACTGTCCTGGCTCCACAGCCCAGCTCTGTCGAGGACTAGCTGAGGAATCCTGGGCAAGTTATCCGGCCTCGGTGAGCCCCAGTTTCCTGAACCACAGCATCGGAAGGATACTACGGTGATGAACGAGGGGAGGTCTGTGCACGAGCTGGCACAGAAGCTGTAAGAAACAGGAGACGGTGCCTGGCTCAGTCTTCGGACCCCTCCAGCCCTTTGCTTCCTTTCGCCTGGTAGTCCCAGGATCCTCGAAGGACAGAAATTAACGCAAACAGGACGAGGGAAAACCGACATCCGGTGACTTTCTGGAAGCCATCTCGCAAGTCCGCTGACGTAGGCTATTGGAATTGGGGTATCCCGAATCGGAGCCCGACGCCTTTTCTACAAACGAGGCAATTTCCTCTGGGCTCTTTAGCCACGTTTAATGTACCCATTTACAGTCCTACTTGCTTACAGAACTTGAACTCATGTGAGGAGAGCCAGTTACTTCGATCGGTCTTCAGCATAAAAGAGCGACACGAGGGCATTTCCACGCAAGAGAGCACTTGGTGGTGAAGGCCTGAAGCCTGACCAACTCTGGGCGTGCTGATGGCCGAGAATGGTGGACCCCGGCATAAAGAGATGACCCCGGCTGCAGGTTTATTCGGTCTGTTAGTACGGAAGGACGGCTGGAGCACATCCTCTCTGCCTACCTAGCATCCATCCATTCCAGCCCTTCTACTGGCCAATTCATACAGTCTCGTCCCTGCTTCCCATCCATTTCTCTCTCCCATCCACCTGTCTGTTCATCCATCCATTTACCCATCCCTCCCTCTCTCCCTCTTATCCACTTCCGGAGCATCTGCTACTCGCCAGGCCGTGTGACGCCGTGAGGATGCAAAGCAATCGAGGATGCCCAGTTAACAATTTGTGATCCGCCTTTGTAAGGAACCAGCCCTGCTGGAGAGCCAGGCCGCCGCGAACAAGAGTTAGAAGCCCGTCTTTCCATTTCTGCTTCCATATACTCCGCTGAATTTTCCAAGTGCCGGTGTGATGAAGGCGACTTGGTATTTTCACAAGGAGAGTAAGCCTCCCTACCAGGTTCTAGACTCTATTTAGATCACAGAGTGTTAGAAGCGATGTATCTTTGGTTCGATCTTTCCTTTCCAGATAAGGAAACGTAACTTGCTTCAGGTCTCCCTGTGTACACAGGCTGGGGACTTGAAGGTTCCGAATGTGGCATCGGGGGGATGCGGTGAGCCTGGTGTTGGGAGTTGCGTTTAGAACACCCGAGAGCTCTCTGCCAGGCGGAGCCCAGGACAGTGGTCGTCGTGTGACTGCTGGGCCAGCAGCAGCATGTAACCTGCTCTCAGAAACCTGAAATCCTGGGAGCAGGTCCTAGTGCATAGCTCCACCAGAGTCCTCCGAGGGACCCTGAAGCACCTGCCTGTTCAACCATCACCACTCCCGGGGATGAGCTCTGCCGAGGGACTTTCACCTGGAAAACGCCTGGTCTGTTCTCTGTCCCTTTGTGTAATTATCAGAACACAGACCTCAAGATGGACTCTGTCCAAAGGATTTGTCAATCTTCTACAGACAGGGACTGACACAGTAGCAAGGAGCCCAGGCTCTGGTGGAGGCAGATGATCAGAATTTGGATCCCGATGCTGCCACTTTGTACCCTGTGGGTTGGTGGCCACAGCTGCCGGGCACATTCCTCAAATAATAAAATGACAAAAGCCTCGATCACCTCGGTTGCTTTGGCATCAATGAAGTGACACCTGTAAGTTCCTAGAACAGGGCTCAGTACAGGGCAAGTGCTCCATAAATATTATCGGTAGGAAGTTCCTTACAAAATAACAGTTCCTTACATCACCCTTTGGAAGGAGCTCTCAGATGGTCTGAAGATAAGTTAATTGCGTGTGTAGGCCTGGAGCATGCAGTCTGTTCTGAATTGGGGCTCATCTGTCCCGCAGTTTGTCAAATGTGGAGCTAAAACCATCCTGTGCGTGCGTTAACGATTCATTTAGAAGTCTGAGTAGACATCTCTGATTCTGCATGTTTTCAGACCTCTCAATTCACGCTGTGGTCACCGAACATCCCCAACTGTGAGCAGCCCCTGTCAAGGGAGGGGTTACTTAACATTTTGCTCCAACCAGTTCAGACTTTAAAGGTGCATTATTATTGATTAGCCACATGGGGGCATGTAGCTCTAATTTTTACTACTGTCGGCGATACACATCGTAAGCATTAGAAAGAAGAGTATCTCAAGAAACCCAAGGGAAACTAGAGAATGTTCCCAATATGTCTCATGTGGGCAATGTCACAAGCCAACGGAGGTTTGTTTTGAAAAGCTGATTGTGCAGATTTGGGCCCTGGGCAGCCGGTCTCCACCCTGCTGGCACGTGATAACCACCTGGGGGAGGGGGAGGGGTTAAAAAAAAATACCACTGTGTTGCACCCCACCCATCTGGGGGTTGCAGCAAGGGAACAGGGTCCGCAATGTTTAAAGCTCCCCGGGTGGAACCACTGATCTATGGATTAAGTGGAGCTTGAAAGTTACATGAAACACCTGGCCGTCCCTGACACTCTGAACTGTAATAAGGGACGCCGGGGGTCCCGCAGTCAGTCTATCAGAAAGTAAACACAAGTGGAAAAATAGAGCAGTAAGCTAATTACCACGGAGCCACTGTGTCCTTAAATTTGCCTCCCCATCGGTGCTACACAGACTCCCTGGGGTGTCTGAACCGGCCCGCCATTCTTGTGTGGTAGCCAGACGGCTTGTGTCACCGTGCCTGTGTGTACACGGCCACCCTTCAACCGGCAGGGGCAGTTTCGAGGCCGCCCCCTTCTGCTCTCCACACGCTTTTCTAAGAGTGAGCTGAGGCTATGTTTGACTTTTGAATTCCTCCGGCTATAACATCGCAGATATGGGACGAGGTGAAGGGAAAAAAAAAGGGGGGGGGATGGGGAAAGGAGATTTTAGATCACATGTGTTTATACCCAATGATCATTATCTCTTCATGAAAAAAACTTAACCATGATGAAATATTCGTTTTGTTAATTAGTCCACAGCAGATGAAGCTGCTTAGACTGGCTGTGCTCTCCCAGACGCAGGGCTCATCCGGCTAACTTTCCCCGTCGCTGGGCCAAATATCTGGATGTTCGTTATTCATCTTTTAGATACTGTAAGGAAAGTTCTCTGTTGAGGTGTCGAAGCTGGCCACGCCGCTGAGCTTTGGCACTCGCACAGATGGAGGGCAAAGCGGTGAGGACTGAAGGGCTCACGGGGCCGGTCGGGCTCAGATTACTTATGCTGCATCGCAGCAAGTTATGGAAAAGGTGAGGGAGGGCAAGAGGGACTTCGGGGCTCACCCAGTCCTGGTCTTCCTACACAGCAGGAGGCCGAGGCCCGGGGCCTGCCCCGCGACACTCCGCGGTTGATACTGAAGCAGCTCTGGGCCAGCTCCCCCGGCTTCCAAGCCAAGGAACTTTCCACGGCATCGTGGTGGTCAAAGAGACGCAACTGGGGCGCTTGTTTTCGCTGCCAGCACCATGGGCCCCACCTTCTCTATGGCCCATCACTCGGGTTAGGACCCTAACAGTCAGGGCACACGACACGCCTGTCCTCTCTCATAGTTTTCATTATGAGAGTTCTTCCTCTCCATCCCTACCTTCCTGACGTTCTTGGTTACTGCCGTTGGAATGTTTTTCTTAGTAAAATACGAAAACCAAATGCTAGTCCTGTGTTGCATGTGTGGTGAATCCAACAGACACCGGTGACTGAAAATTAAACCCTGAGAAATTCTTTTCTAATGCGGCAGCCCGCGGCAGGGGACTGTGATTCAACAGACAGTGATGTTGAAGCTTTGGTATTTTTTTTGTGTGTGTGTGTTTGCTTTTAAAGTATTGGTAGCTGTTATATTTGGAGGAGGAAGAGAGAGGAGAGAGAATTTGCAGCCTAGGCTTATCTGTGCAACGAGTTTTATGTCCCGCTAAAGCTCAATGGTATACCCTCCAGCCGGTTCTAATTGCACGGAAAGTCAGCTCCCATTTAAGGTCACCGTAAACAGGAACAAACGTTCTTTCTGTAGGCTAGGACAGAGGAGTCCCGTCCTGGCTCATCAGATGCTCTGTAGTCTGCAGCAAGAGGCTTCCCTCCGGACTTTGGCCACTTCATCTAGCGATGAAGACGTCCTTGCCTAAAAGTCAACCAGATGACCTACCAAGCTCAACCCCCGAGCTTAGGCCTTTGATGTTAATTTTCCAAATGGTAATCTCCAGGACCCTATCATCTGTGAGATGTTCACAGGGATTATCTTAAGAAAATAACTTGGGGAGGGGCACCTGGGTGGCTCAGTAGGGTTAAGCATCCACTCCTGATTTCGGCTCAGGTCACGCGCTCACGGTTCGTGAGTCTGAGCCCCACATCAGACTCTGGGCTGACAGTGCAGAGACTGCTTGGGATTCTCTCTCTACCCCCCCACCCCCACCCCCCTTCTCTCTGCCCCTCCCCTGCTGGTGCTCTTTCTCTCAAAATAAACTTAAATAATTTGGGGGACATTCAGGCTTCATCAAAATTGACATTTCTGAAAAAGGCAATCTCCGAGCGTTTCGTGCACCAGCACCATGAACCCTTAAGTGGGTGTAGTAACGTGTTCTTCCCCAAACATCCGAACGCAGACATTTCTAAAGAAAGAGAATACAACGTGGGGGAACCGTGGCAGCAGATGCTCAGAAGAGGTCCGCCTTTAAATCAAAGGAATCTTAGAGACGATGCACGAAACGTAGCACGTGTCCATCCCTTACAATTGCGACCGCTTCAGTTTCTCCCTGAATTCTCAGCCGTAGAAGCCAAACTGCTCACCGCTTTAGAATTCTTGATCTCTTGAACTTGATCTCTCACACTAACACTTCTTGGGAAGTGCCATGCAAAAAATGTTCAAGTGGTACAATTTGCACCTCGGGGAAGAAGACAGAGAGGACTACCTACGGTCTGAAGACAAAACGTAACCTCCGTAGACCGCCAACTGCAAAGACACAATGGTGACGTTCCTGTGCCTCCGCCGTGCTCTTGCTGGGCCGGTCTGGGTCTACACGAGGTGGGAGGAGGTGAGCGTCTCCCATCAGGCCCACCTGGTCCCTGCACTCTGGCAAGAGCTCTCCCTAGGGTGCTGCACAGGGAGGGAGCCGGAGACCAGAGAAGAAGTTCATGTCAGCATAAAGTCCTACCCTGCCTCTGGATGTTCCGTCCAGCTTCTCTGGTTAATTCCCTGTTAATTAAGGCCGGGTCTCTGGGCGGGAACCCTCACGGGTGAGGCCAGGTCCTGTTCTTTGGAGATCCACCCCCCCCCATCGAATCCCACCCTGGCACGCAGCAGTAAACGTCTACCGTTGCAATTTCTGATGGGAAAGCTCTAGACTGCGTTGCTCAGCGCTGCCCGTCATGCCCAAGTAAACAGATTCCACCCGGATATAAATTAAGGCAAGGAGGCAATGGAGTTGCCAGGTTCCTGGCTCACAGGCCCCGGCTTCCTGGCTCAGAGCATAGCTGGAAGCCCAATTCCAAAAAGAGAAATTAGAAAGTGGCTTTCTTGTTGCCAACTTTCAAGGTGGCCCGAGAACTGGCATGTCAGCGGCTGAAAGGCCGCATCTCATTTTCCAAAGGATTCCTTCCTTCCAGTAAAGGAGATAATCAAACAGATAAGTGACACACTGTGCCCCTCCCCCACCGTCTTCACCGTGGGACAAAAAGGAAGTGATTTTAATTTTGGATTAAACAAACAAACAAAAAAAGCCCCAGCAACACTTTTTCTCAATCAACCCTTAGGCCAAAAAGGCTGCTTACTGCTACTTTTAAGCACCTCTGGGCACCCTGTCCCCACATGCCTTAGGCTTTCCAAAGTGTCACCAAGCCCAAATTATTCCACATTGCCCAATCCTGGGCTGGCCCCAAAGAGACTTTGCATCTTCTAGTATATGGTGGCCTCCTCACGACTCAAGCCGGTTGTTCTCAGAATTTCCCTTTGTAGTTTTTCCATGTGAGGCAGCTGCTCCCCAGCTGTTTGCTGCCCTCAGCGGATGGCGACGGTCCTCTACCCGTTTGTGAATTTCAGGCCAAACCCGAGAATCACAACCTCCGGAGCGCCCAGACTGTTTGGCCTTTTCAACCCCTGCATGTCCTGGTACATGGGTTTTGCTCAGGAGCCCCTCCCTGCTCCGAGATGCCCATGGCCCAGCCAGCCTCTCCAGACAGACAGACAGGGTCCTGTCACCTCCCTTTCCGAGGGGGCCCGGGGAGAGCTGGGCCCTGAGCACAGGACTACGGGAGCGGCTTCCCGGCCTAGGAGTGTTGGATACAGGAGCACAGGGGCTCCTTTCCTCCAAACTTAAAGGAGCAACCCAACATCCGGGCTGATCGGATCCCCGAGTGACAGGTCAGTGGGACGGGGTTGACGTAACGTACATGAGCCTCTCAAACCGTGAAGGCCCGCTTCTCACACCGCAGCACTGCGTCGTGGACTGTATTTGCAAAACACGATCAAAACTCGAAATTTTTTTTCTAGAAAACTACAATTACTAGGAAAATTAGACCACCTGCCAGCCTAGATCTTTGGATTCAGACACAACGTCTAGCGAATGGGTACAAAAACGTCTCAACGCTCTCACTTCTCTTTTTATCCAATGATGAACCAGGTAACAAATGCATCTGGGCAGGTACGGGGCACGGACTGCACTTCAGGTGGCATTGATGTGCGTGGTTCCCGGGCATGGGAAGGTTTCCTGTCGATCTTCCACCCTTTCTCTGAGAGAACACAGGGTTTCTGGCCCCTTTGCTGCCCATCTGAGGTGGGTGCCAGCACGTAGCTAAGTTCTACCGACGGGGGCGGGAGCACAGCGCCTCCACTTGGTGGGGAGCTTCCTCAAATACACCCCGGCTCGCAACCCTCCCTGCTGGCAGGCTTTGCTCCGCTGGGCCTCGGCCTGATGTCCTCCTCCTCTCTCACCCAGATGCCGCCTGCCAGTCGCGTAAATGCCCCTTCCTGCCCGCCGCTCCCGGAGGAATGCTAGTAGTCTCCCGGGGGGCCTGCCCACCTCCTGGGGTGGCTTCGTTTGGACTACTCACCAGTGTCGTTGGGGTATTTGTCTCCCTTGGTGCACGTCCTCCCGTCGTCCTCCTGGATGTAACCCTCCCGGCATTCACAGCGGTAGCTGCCCACGGTGTTGACGCAGATGTGGGCGCACAGTGTCTCGTTGCTGGTGGCACACTCGTCGATATCTGGGTTTGGACCAAAGGCAGAGAAGCCTCCGCTTCAGAGAACTCTCTTCCAATGACAGGGGGACGTTGGGCTTGGCCTTCCTGTGAACGTATGCAGGGGGCCCTTTGCCAGCCTCCCTCTGAGAATGCTGGAATGAAGCAGGACGCTAGAAACAGGAGCCATCTCGAGGGGAGTGCCTCAGGCAGGGTCACCGTGGTGACAAGCCGATCAGTAATGGGGTTCTATGGTGGCCCTGCCACCACCAAGTCATGTGACCTGGTTCCCGCCCCGCCCCCCCCCCCCCCCCCCCCCGCTCCGGTGCCTAGCCTTCAAAATTCCCACCTACAAAACACGAACGATACCTGCCCGAAATACTTCACCGGGCAAATCAGGAGAGAAAATGAGATGATGGAGAGCAACGTACACGGAAAAGCAGGCATCAGAGACATGAACTTCTACAAGGACCCATGTGTGCCGAGGGCTTTTACGTTCCCCTTTACGGCTCTGGGTTCTGAGCAGCAGGATGGTGACCCAAGGTCAACTTTGGGTCAATGGCTCCTTCCCAGTTAAGAGAGGTAATGAAACCGGAGAAGAAAAGCCACTTCAGGTGAAAGAAAATAGTCACGATGGATCTAACAGAGAGAGTTTTCCCCAGGAAATTTCGGTGTCATCAATGACCCAGACAGACCTCCCGTGAGCTGCGGAAACGAGCCATGAGCCCATCAAACAAGCCCTTCTCTGCCCTTGACCTAAGCGTGAAGCTGCCTCTACTGTCCAGGGGAGGGAGGGCAAGGTTGAAAGGAGAGAAACAGATGGAATTCTGAGCAGAATGCTCTTTTGCTGACCCCCATATGGGAAGCACAGGGTACAGTGGCTATCACAAACTCAAAGAAGAACCCTCGTGCCTGGGACCGTGGAAGGACAGAATGGCACATCGCAGTCGCTGTAAGAGGCACCGGTGGTCCCGGCTGCACTCACTTGGTGGTCTCCATCCTCCTCTTTGTCAGCGTGGGGTGCCACTGGGGACAAGCCAGGAGGCTACTGTCTACAACTTCTCTTAAATGGTACTTGCTAGAGTCCCCGCTGGGGCAGAGGAAGAGGGGCCACTCATCACAGTTCATTTATTCTCCACTTGGGACCGTCTGCCTGGCTCCTCAGTTCATCCTCCAGCTGATTCTCGAACTTGATGTGCACGTGAGTCACTCGAGGCATTTGTGTAAAACGCAGAATCCGGTCCCACCCCTCAGGCTCTGGAGGCGAGGCCAGGACCGTTTTTTTTTTGCAAAAGCAAGAACCCCAGATGTTTCTGAAACAGGTTAGCCACAGGCTGACCGCACTCTGAAACACGTGGCTTCAGGGAACAATTCCCATCAACCTGTCTCCGGGACTTGCAAAGTGCGCGGCTGGAAAGCCAAGCCAATGGGGGAAGGAACCCGCTGGTGGCGAGGGGTGGCGCTGAGTTCTCTCAGCTGGGCTCCAGGTGGCTGGCTTCAGCTCCCTCGGACTCACTTCAACCTGCCTGCCACATGGTCTCTTCCTGGCTCCCAGCCCTCTCTTTCTAGTCTTCCGAGAGAACGTGGATTCTTACCTGCCTGTGCTTTTAACATTTCTGGCCGCTTACATTCTGCGTGACATTGTTCTGCTTTTCATTTGACGATGGTCCCCTTCTCCTGCTCTCATGTCTCACCGCCTGTTAGGACCTGACTGGTACTGGCTCCCTGAAGAATTCCTTGGCCGTGGTTGGTTTAAACAACCACAACGAGGGGCGCCTGGGTGGCTCAGTCGGTTAAGCGTCCGACTTCGGCTCGGGTCACGCTCTCGCGGTCGGTGAGTTCGAGCCCCGCGTCGGGCTCCGTGCCGACAGCTCAGAGCCTGGAGCCTGTTTCAGATTGTGTCTCCCTCTCTTTCCTCCCCTGCTCATGCTCTCTCTCTCTTCTCAAAAATAAATAAATAAATAAATAAATAAACATTTAAAAAAAAATTAAAAAAAACCACCACAACGAAAGCCCGTGCCCGCTAGCTTTGGTACTAACACACCTCCATCTGGGTATCGGGACACAAGGGAAGAAACGAAGATCAAAGCGGCTCCTGGGGGCTGGTCCCACCCACGAAGAGTGTCCAGCAGAGGACTGAATCATCCCCCCAGGAGCTGGAAGATCACGTGTGGCGGCAACGCACCCAGGCAGTACGGCTTCTCCCGCTTCCGGTGTCGCTCCCGGTCGTACCGGTATCCCGGATAACAGGTACACAGCACTCGGCCAAAGTTATCCGTGCACTGCTGTTCACAGGGAGCCTCGGCACACACATCGTAATCTGAAATAGACAAGCGTGAGCGCACATCAGCCTCAGTCATTCAGCAGCTGGGGGCGGGGCCACCGCGCCCGGGTCTGGAGCAGACCTCCTGGGCTGCATTCCGCTCGGGACCTGGGAAGCGTGGCCAGCTGTGCGTGGGAGGGCACGAACTCTTTGTGTAGCACAACAGGTAACTTAGTGCTCAGCACGGCCACTTAAATGCCAACGTCACCTGTGATCCTCCCCCGGGTCACCTCTTCGCCCTCTGGTGTCTGTCCCTCATCTAGAGAGCAAAGACGTTCCAGACGGCCGGGCCCCCGCGGCATTACCTGGGGGCCTGTTTTGTCTCTTTCGCCAGCTGCGGTAGAGACAGGGGATTCCTTCCGGATGCACATTAAAAGAGAGGCCGGGCCTGGTGAGGGGCGTGGGCATCACAGTGTGAGGAGGGCAGGGGCTGGCAGTCAGGCGGGGGCAGGAGGAGTGTGAGTGGGGCTTGGGAACAGAGACGGTGTGGGCGCTGCAGAGCTGGGCCCCCCAGTGTGTTGTAGCCGTGTGTGCCCAGGACGGACCCCACGTGCCGAGAAGGGGCTGGGTGGGGTCGAGTGGCTGGAGATCTCCGAGCAAACTGGCGTGGATGCCCTCTTAACTTGAAAAGAATTAAAGCATCTCTTCCGCCCAGTCCTTACAAACGTATCTAATGAGCCTCTGAAGGGACTCCGGCTGGGAGTCGGGCGCTCAGGCTACATTTTAACCTCCAGACTATATCCAGCATCTCAATCACTGCGCTCTCTTCCCCGGGCGCTGACATAGATAAACGATATTTGGATGCGGAGTAAGCCTGGCTTTGCTCGCCCGCCACACAGGAAGGTGGGATGGGTGGGTCTGTCAGCCCGCGACGCAGGCGGGGTCAGTGTGACAAGGAGCATGTCATTCTTGCGATGACCTGGGAAGCTGCCCTTGCTGCAAATCCCTTCCCCTGCAAACTGGGATTCCAGGCCTGCTTTTCCGGCACGGGTTGGGTTTCCTTGCCGAAAATCGCCTCTAGGCGGCCCATGTTTTGTGCTCTGCCTTGTTTGCTGAATGCCTACACCCTGTAGCAGGCCCCACTGTAGGGGACACGCAGCCTCCTGGTGGAGGGTCCAGGTTCTGGAGCCAGCCCTCCCAGCTCTGCTACTGTCTCTGTGACCTCGGATCCTTTAAGCCTCAATTCGCTTACCTGTAAAAGAGGGGTAACAAGAATACCGACTTTAGGGTGCTCTTCTGAAGGTAAACCCGGATGACGCATGAAGCACCGTGCCTGACCCACAGCAAAAGCTTCACCCTGTTCTTCTGCTTCCTTTATGGCTTCACTGTGACGATTGTTTGGGTATCTGGCAAGGACTGTGTCCCCTAGAGGAACTGGCACTACTCTCTTCCTACAGTTTATGCTCAATTAATAACTGTTGGACTAGAACAAATGAGATTACTCTATCACTCTGGCCAATCAAAATAACACAGCAGGGCGTAGCAAAGCACGTCTGGTTGGCCAGCATTCCTCAACTCTGCTGTGGTAGGGCAGAAGCGGCCATAAATACTCAAGTGCGTGAGTGTGGTTGTGTTTCAATAAAACTTTATGTACAAAAATAAGCAGTGGGTCAGATTTGGCCCACAGGTTGTTGACTTTTGACTTAGAGCAACAAATAGGAGACAACTTTTAAATTGCAGCTTCTACTCAGATTTGGTTAAACATTCTAGTCTCTTTACCACCTGTGATGGTTCATTTTAAGTGTCAAATGTGGGTAGGCCACAGTACCCAGATATTTGGTCAAACACACTCTTAATGTTTCCGTGCAGATGGTTTTTTTTTGTTTGTTTTTTTGTTAATAGATGGGATCGACATTTAAATCAGTAGACTCTGAATAAGGCAGATTGCCCTCCAAAAGGTGGATGGGCCCATTCAATCAGTTCACGGCCTTACTAGAAAAAAAGACCTCCCCCACGGAAGAGGGAATTTTGGTGGCAGATGGCCTTCTGATTCAAACTGTAACTTTCTGCTGGGTCTCCGGTCGACCCTACGGACATTTGATTTGCCAGCCTCCAAGTAAATCCTTAAAATGAACCTGTTTCTCTGGAGAATCCTAACTGATACACTTATCTTTTCTGAAATTCTACGTTTATACTTTGCATTCTTGGTGACAGAAACCTTGATGACTCAAGAGATCTTTAGTAAGACAGACAGACACACACACACACAGACTTATTCCCACAGATTAAAACGCTTAAATGTTCCAGTGAAAGCAACAGAGCAGAGTGTTATCATGGCGAGGCTACGTTAATCACAGGTGTCACAGACTCACTTGAGGGTGAGGGGCGCTGCTTGTAGGCTCTGATGTTTGAAACCACAAGACCTAACATTTAAAGAAGATCTAAGTATGTGGTGCCCACGTAACCTGCTTTTAATCAGGTTGGGCAAGGTCTTTAGCTGAGATCTTAAAGTGATGGGTCCAAACTTAATTTTCTTAGTATCTGCCCAATTGCAATATAAAGGACACGGCTGGGGACTGGGACAAGCTGGCTGATACAAGAATGCGATTATTTGGACCTTTGTTGTTGTTGCTTTCCACCACGCTCTAACCCACAGAATTGGCTGGCAGTGAGACAAGTCTGTCTCGGGAAGACCCAAGGCCACATACACCATCGTTATGTTAAGTGATTTCCTAACCACTCTTCCTAAAGCAGCTTTCTCCCCAGCTATGGTTTAGTGAATTCTTCCACCCTTTCACCGAAGAGAGCCATACACGGGAGGGATTCACTTATTTCTGACAAAGAGCCTGCTCTCTAGGAGATAATGCAGCATGAATTGGCTCGGCTGGGCTTCTGGTCTTCCAGAAGCCCTCTTCCAGAGATCTGGCTTCTTGGGTGACAGTGAAGAAACCTCTTTCTCATTACCCTCCCACCTCTCCCCAGCCCCAGGCACACTGATCTCGCGCTCTCCAGACAGGGCTTTGTGTTTCCTGGATCAGCGCGGGAATCCTTTGCAGCTCTCTTCCTCCTATTTGTGTAGGCCCCGGGCAGCCGGGGCTCCTTGGTAAGCCGGCTCCCCCTCCTTCTGGAGACCACCTCGAACTGCTCTGGTTCTCTGTGCTGTGCGCCTGCTCCAAACACTTGCAGCCCCGAATGCCTCGACCGCACATATCACAGTTATTATTAAACACAACAGCAGCAACCGCTATTTATCAAGCACTTAATGAGAGCCAGCCTCTGTTCCAAGTATTTAACATGTGGTAATATTCTTAAAACAACCACGAGCCAAGTACAAATACTTTCCCACAAAAACTAAGGTAGGATTTGTATTGTGGACTGAATGTCTGCGTCCTCTTGACATTCGTATGTTGAAATCTTAACCTCCAAGGTGACAGTATTGGGAGGTGGGGGCCTTCGGGAGGTGCTTAGATCATGAGGGTAGAGCCCTCACCAATGGGATTGATGCTTTTATAAAAGAACCCCCAGAAATCTCCCTTGCCCCTTCTGCCGCGTAAGGACACAGCAAGGAGATGGCAGTCAATGAACCAGGAAGCTCTCACCCGACGTGGAGTTTTCCAGCGCCTTGGTCTTTGGCTCAGCCTCCAGAACTAAGAGATGAGCGTTTGCTGTGTAAGGCACCAGACTATGGTATTTTTGTTACAGCAGCCGGAATGGACTAAGGCAATACGGAAAGTGGAATTAAAATTCAGGTCTGACTCCATGCAATCTATACCCCATCTCACCAGCTTGAGGGTGTGTATGCCCTGAGAGCTGGGCACCTGCTGCTTCCACTGCTCTACGCCTTTAGTGCTGGGCTGAGCAGAGTGTTTGGAGGGGCTTTGAGTTCAGCATGTGGAAAACACAGAGGTCAGGAGGACGTGTGTGCTCTGTGTATGAAATGCTGATGACGGGATGATAGCCTCTTCAGCTTAAAAAAACCTGAAATAGGAGAATTACTCAATATAGGTGTACCTGTCGGGTAACGATGTAGCTGGAGCATGCTACGTGTAGCCAAACTGGCACTAGAAGAATCCAACGCCAGAAGAAAACGGAAATCACACGCAGATAATCCACGTACACTCTACGTACATCGGAACTCTACAGACACCTAGCGATTAGTCACAAACAAGGTGAGAAGACATAATCTTTTACATTACGTACCTTCTGGGATGCATTGTCCAAGAACAAATTTATACCCTTTGCAGCATTTTTTCCTAAGAAACAAACAAAAGTGTGTTTTAAATGTGACGTCAGATTAAGAATATAATTCTTTTCAGGGGTGCCTGGGTGGCTCAGTCGGTTAAGCATCTGACTCGATTCTGGCTCGGGTCATGATCTCACGGTTCGTGAGATTGAGCCCCATGTTGGGCTCTGGGCTGACAGTGCAGAGCCTGCTTGGGATTCTCTCTCCCTCTCTCTCTCTCTCTCTCTCTCTCTCGCTCTCTGCCCCTCCCCCACTCACACGCATGCTTGCTCTCTCAAATAAACTTAAAATATATGTATAATATATATTTATAATTCTTTTCAGTTAGTGATTTGTGCCCAGGAAAAAGTGAGGTATAAGGGAAAGAAGGGGTTGGGTATTTTTTTTTTTAATGTTTATTTATTTTTGAGAGAGACAGAGACAGAGACAGAGCTCGAGAGGGAAGGGCCAGAGAGAAAGGGAGACACAGAATCCGAAACAGGCTCCAGGCTCTGAGCCGTCAGCACAGAGCCTGATGCGGGGCTCGAACTCACGGACCACGAGATCATGAGCCAAGCCGAAGTTGGACGCTCAACAGACGGAGCCACCCAGGCGCCCCTAGGGGTTGGGTATTTTTAAGGAAAGCTGAGATAGAGATACAAAGGGAAAATATAATCAACAGCACATGACCACATGTTCCAGTAGCAGAAGGTCCTTTTTTTACCACATAATATATGGAATTAATCACTTGAATTCTATGAAGTGGATTAATTCAGAGACTTCAAGCTACTTGTAGCAGATGACCAGAGGCCTACAGGATATAAAGAACTTTTACATAAAGGATAGAAAGAAACTTTGCATCCTGAAAAGGAACTCTGAGGCTGGCCGGGCCCCTCATGCTACAAGCCAAGGATTCACGTGACTTGCCAATTATAACAATTTGCTAATAATAAATAACTAGGTAATTGTAACCTAATGATTGCAAATTATAATTAGGTAGCTGAGGCTGAAGCCCAAGCGGTCCCCCATTTGAAGGCTGGCTTCACCTGGACCACATAGGTACTAAAAGCTATCTAAATTATCTGAATTAAACAGACAAACAAACAGCAAACAGGCAATTCTAGCAAAAGTTTCCAAGACGTCCATCTCCGCCTGAGGTAGAGAAATGGCACCGTTCGTTCAAAATGTAAACCTCCACGGGAAAGATGAGGTCTCTGGTCTGGGGTTTCAAGCTCTTAACAGACCGACCCCCTGCAGATAGAGAATATAAACTCAGGACAAAACAGAAGCAAACAACCGCTGGCAGGTTCTGGAGAGCAAAGAAAGGCAGGCAGGATTTAAGAGGAGAGCTGACATTTGGAACGAGGGACTAACCCAGGCTAACTTTCCTGCTTTTCAGGACTTTGGCCCGAGCGCCCATCACAGTTGCTACGTGGTGGGGAAAGTGAACACACAGAGAACCTGTGACAGGCTTCGGCCCGATCAGATGGAGGGCAAAACAGGGATAACCAGAGGTGTGAAAAATTCAGGGGAAATCCTGGAAATGAGAGTGCTGGAGGACAGGAGCCTTAAGTTCTGTGTATTAACTCTGCCCAGTCGCGGGGAAACCCTCACCCAGGCATGCGGGGAGCAGACTCGAAACACCCCAGCTAAAGGCCACACGGGCTGGACGAGGGTTGGGTTGACCAATGCCGACTGCGAGGCCGTTTGCACATTCCATCCATCCGAGTTGCTTGCCTGCTCCAAGAAAAGTATCAACGCTTTTTGGATGAATAAAGCAGGATCCAGGATCTCCGCAACAGAACTTGTATAAATGTGACCCATTCTCGAGGGAAAGACCATCAATGATGCCAACCCCAATTCCAGAGGTTGTGAGTATCAGACATTGCGTTAAAGCGGCTGTTACGATAATGTTCGATGAGGTAAGGGAAAAGGCACTTGTAATAAATGAAAAGGTAGGAGACCTAAAAGAAATAGCAACTGTGAAAAGAACGAAATATAAAGTCAAGAACTCGATGGGGCGCCTGGGTGGCTCAGTCGGTTGAGCTTCCAACTTCGGCTCAGGTCAAGATCTCACGGTCTGTGAGTTTGAGCCCCGCGTCTGTGTCTCCCTCTCTCTCTGCCCCTCCCCCACTCATGCTCTGTCTCTGTCTCAAAAATAAACATTAAAAAAAATTAAAAAAAAAATTCAAGAACTGGAAAATATACGTATCAAATTACAAAAAAACTTGCTGGATGGGTTTAACAACAGAATGGTGATATGAAGTGGGAAAGAATTTGTGAATTGGAAGATACATGCACAGGAATTACCCAACTTAAAGAGAAAAAGTGATTTTAAAAAAGGCACCAAAACATCAGGGACTGGGGGGGAGGCGGGGGGACAACCTCAAAAGGTCCAAGGTATGGTATGTGGAGTTCCAGAAGGCAAACACAGAGAGAATGGAGAAGAAAACAAATGTGAAAATGGCTGAAACATCCCGAATTTAGTGAAAAACATAAATTTACACACTAAAGATGTTTAGCAAAAGCCAAACAGGTTGAAGACACACACCCATGCAAGCGTACGTCTAGAGATGTCATAGTCCTACTGCTGAAAAACAAACAAACAAACAAACAAACAAACAAACAAAAAAAGAGAAAATCTTGAAAGCCAGCAGTGAAAAACTGCACATTCTATACCAGGAAAGAATGATCTGAATGTCCATGCGCTTCTCATCAAATACCATGGCAACCACAAACAATGGCATGACATCTTTGAAGTGCTGAGAAAACAAACCGACCTGTCAATCCAGAATCCTCTATGCAGTGAAAAATATCCTTCGAGAATGAAGAGGAAATCAAGACGTTTCAGAAAAAAGAAAACCAAGCATTCAACACCAGCAGATCTGGGCTATGAGAAATGCTACAGGGAGTTGTTCAGAATAAAAACACAGGGACCAGGGAGAAAAACCTGAACTTTTAGGAAGGGCTGAAATGCCTCGTATTTAAATGGTAAATGTCTTGGTACCTATATAAAACGTGATTTTTTCACGCTTAATTATTTCAAAGCAAAAACTGTAGGTCCTTGTCTTGCAGGATTCATAACGCAAGTAAATGCAATCAACAGAATAATGGACCCACGTGGTCCATAATGTAAATGGACCCACATGCTTACAAAATTTCTACACCACGTATAAAACGGTACAATTCTGACACTTCCCTTGCAGCAAACATTCCCCTTTGTTCTGGGTTTCTTGGGCCTCCTTACTTTTCCCTTCCCTTCCCCCTACCCCAACCTCCCCTACCCCCAACCCCCCTCCCCCGCTGGGCTCCTAGAGAACTTCCCTTTACCACTTCCAAAATCAGTATGTTCATTCAGAGGCCAAGAATTAAGCTGGGGGCAGTGAATCTGCAAGTCTCAAGAATACAGCCCGGGATCTTTTGCTCTTTTTCCTTGACTATCAAGGTCAAACTATCATTAAGAAACACCCAAAACTATTCCTGAGCCTGGGTGGCTCAGTTGGTTAAGCATCCAACACTTGATTTTGGCTCCAGTCATGATCTCACAGTTCATGGGTCAGGGTCCCATGTTGGGCTCTGACCCGACAGCACAGAACTTGCTTAGGATTCTCTCCCTCTCTCTCCGGTCCTCCCTCACTCCTGGCTCACTCTATCCCTCTCTCTCAAAAATAAATAAAACTAAAAAACAAAACAAAACAAAACTGTTTCTGTGTAACCATAAGAGAAATGAGATTCAAGGTTATTGCTATCCGAATGGTCTCAATAATTTGCATTTGGACATGCTTTCTAGGTGGAAGAGAAAGGCAGTTAAATATGGTCTCCCGCCTGGGAAGTGCACATCGCCTGTGTCCTTTCTATACCACGCGTGTGAGCCTATCATCTGTATGTTGTATTGAATACAAGGTCGGAAACCACAGATTTGGGAGATGAGGCATTCTCTAGGTCCTAAAGCAAATTCCTACCTTTGTCAAACGGTCAGAACCTTCAACCAGATTAGACAAGACCTTCTGAGAAAAATCCGGTACGCTTAAATGTATTTTTTCCATCACATTTTAGTAAGACAGCAATTTAACAAAATTTATAAGGATTGTACTAAATCCATTAAAAACTTCTCAGATAATGTATTAAACATGCACACACAACTGATCTGGTAAGAGAAAGTTCTGAGGCCCAGCTGGGTACAGCAACACCGCCTCCTTTCTCCCTGCAACCTTCCTCATGTGCAGTCCAGCTGTGGTAGACAATCTTACTTCAAAAGCATAATAAGTGGGCTTCCTTTATAAAGGACAGTAGCAGCTGGGACGCTCCCGAATCAGACCTGAATGAAATAATTCAGGGTCCCGTCCCCTGCAAAGGACGCATTTGCCTACCTGTACCTGTCCAATCAATATAGGTTACCTTGAATCTTTCCTCAGCATATTTTGTTACATATCTCTGTGTGTGTGTGTGTGTGTGTGTGTGTGTGTGAGATTTACTGCTATGAATAACATGTGGCAGTGTTCAGAGTTTTCCTACAATTAGACGTAATCTCCCAGCATTTCCAACTGAACTGTAATTTTACATGACAAGAGAAACCCATGGTGTACAAATTCACGATGATGATTATTTCTAACAGAAGTAGAGGATCTACCTTGATGTTCCATAAAACTCTCGTTTTCCATGGTTTAAGAGAGTCCAAGTTCCTAACAACCAGAAAGAAAACTGCTTACTAGGGTATTCATTACAATTTTACAGTTTACTTACTGTATTACTTGAAGCTGTCCTATGGAAAACTAAGAGGAACAACAGTGCCCTAGATGATCTGAAACTCAAGTGAATCATAAGAAAGTTGGAATGGAGGGGAGACATGTGTTTTTGATATATCTTCAGGGCAACGCCACATTTAAACATATGGTTCTATTTGTCTGTTTCTATGTAAATGGCGCACCTAACATACAGCCGCTGAGAACTTTGATGGCATTTCAAAGTTCACGCACACGGATACAACCCTTACAATCTCTCTCTCTCTTCATCCAAGACATCCTACTTGGGCATTCTGATCTTTCTGAGCATTGCAAGAGCTTGGGGTTGTCCATTTAGTGGAGCCAAAAGTAACCTGTCATTTGCCTTGCTACAAAATTAAATAACACAGTGATTTGATAATGCTTTCAAAAGGCTACAGAGCCCTGTCGGGAGATCTAAGCTTCGGGATGGCCATGCTTCCTTTAAATACCTGCTCAGCCCAGAATTAACTTCCCCTTGGCTTTTTTTCTTAATTGCATACCTAACACCATCGCTCTGCTCGAGGCGAGGAGGTCTGCGACTTCACTGTACCCTCTTGCTTTTCGAGAGCTCCTGAAGACGGCATTATTTTGCAGGTCAAACACCCATCCAGCAGAAGTCATGATTGAAAATAAACGACGGAATATTCCAAAGTATAAAAACATAAACACTGGCTGCACATCTTACCCCATTTCAAAGATTACTTACAACACAACTTACGTATAATGAAGTTGAAATGGCCTAAGTGAGACCTCCTCGTTATGCAACCGGACCTAACTACAAGCACGGCCGTGCGGTTTTTATCTTTAAGAAAAACAAACGAAGATGGGGAAAGCTCATGTGGACTTTGGGGGAGACGGCCCTTCGTGAGCCGCTTCATGTGGCAGAGCTCGGTTTTCCAAACGCAAAATGCCTTTCCCGTTTCTTGGCGAGGGGAAGTGGCGATTAGGTGGTTGTTACATAGAAAGGGCGACATCTGCTCACCAGGAAAGTCTGTGCAGGTTTCCCCTGGGTGCCCCAGAGCATTCACACACACACAACGTTGTAAATAAAAACAGCGCGGCCAGAAATACGTCCCAGCAACCGAGCGTGTGTGAGAGATTTTGGAAGGAAAAACCGAATCAGGAAAATGACGGTGGCAGAGATATCAACATCGGACTGCCTGCTGTTAGTTATCAGATTCTAGAGAAGAATTAAAACCATCACCACAACAAAAAACCTCCCTGCGGAATTAGAAGGGCAAGAAGGAACCTTGAAAGGTCAAGTGAGCTAGTAGGCAAGAGATATTTCAACACTCGTCCCACTGCAACAGTAAATTTCCCTAAGATTTATTTGGGGTTTCCTCTGCATCGCTTGCCTACACATGCACCAGACAGCTCAGATGTTTTGTTTGTTTTGTTTGTTTTGTTTGTAATGAGAGGAAAAAACTGCACTTTTTAGAGTATTTCGGGGTTCTTTTTGCCCAGCTACAGGTAGTGGATGGAACGGTGGCTTTGGGGTCAAGCACATCTGGTGTTCGATTCTGGCTCTGTCTGGCTTGTGATGATGAGGCACCTGGGTGGCTCAGTCAAGTTGTCTGACTTCGGCTCAGGTCATGATCTTGTGGTTCGTGGGTATGAGCCTCGCGTTGGGCTCTGCGCTGACGGGTGGGGGAGCCTGGTGCCTGCTTCAGATTCTGTGTCTCCCCCTTTCTCTCTCTGCCCCTCCCACCCTGTGTGCTCGCTCTCTCTCAAAAATACACATAAAAAATTAAAAAAAAAAAGAGCCTGTGATAGGACTTTGGGCTTGTTTCTTAAACTTGTTGAGGCTTTAGATTCCTCGTGGATAAAACATGAATAACAGTATTTGCTTTCTTTTTCCAAAAATGGAAGAGAGGGGGAGGGGGAGAAAGGAGGGAGGGAGAAAATTTTGATTTCAACATGGAAAAGTAACATTTTTGTCCTTTTGTTTCACAAGCTAATGCCAAATAATGGGAATAGGAACTATAAATTCAAGCTGATAGTCCATAGTTTTAGGAGTATATTTCTAATATGGAGTTAGTTTATTTATTAAAGTTTATCTACTTTAGATGGTGTGAGTAGGGGAGGGATAGGCAGAGGGAGGGAGAGAGAGAATCCCAAGCAGGCTCCGCATTGTCAGCACAGAGCCAGACGTGGGGCTCGAACCCATGAAACTGCAAAGTCATGACCACAGCCAAATCCAAGGGTCGGACACTTAACCGACTGAGCCACCCAGGTGCCCCTCTAATATGGAGTTAATATGAACACGGCCAGTGGACGGGAGAACGGGAAGTGATTTCGCAGAGCAGAGTGACTTCAAACCTACGTGCCTCCAGGGGCGGTTATCGTGGAGAAGCCAACTGACCCGCGGAGGCTCGGCCCCGCGGAGGCTCAGCCCCGCTCAGGAATCGGAGACACCAGGTATGGAGGAAGGTGGAGGCCAACAGACAGCAGGCCAACCTGAAGGTCTGGTGAGAAGGTGGACTTCTGGTTTCCTGACCCCGGGCTCCCTTTGTCGGATACCCTTCGTCCACCACCGCGAGAGGCAGAAGGAACGTTCCTTGGGGAAAATTGTACCCGAGGAGATCGACTGTCACACCAAGCCAGAGGCCCACGTGGAATATGCCCATGAGTAGATACTCCTGCCCACGCACAGAGTTTCCAAATATTTTTAAAGAGTCCCTTCAATGGAATAGCTCATTGCACAACAATGGAAGCCTCCCGGTGATGGCTTCTGAAGGCCCCGAGGGCGGCTTCCGCGCATCTCCAACCAGTTAGTCCTAAATGAAGACAGAGGCGGCTGGGAAAGTGCAGAGCCCAGTCAGCGTGGTTGGTTTTCACCATCTAACTACTAACTACACTGCGACATGCCAGACGAGGGGTCCATAAGAGACTGACGCCAGGAACAGCACACAACTCCTGGGACTAAATTCAAAGCCTGAGGATTTCAAAGCGGTCCTGAATGTCTTTGTCCTTAGAGTGAGGAAGTTTTCCTCTTTGTTTTAACCTTCTTCTCTTGGAGAAACTTTGATTGAGCTTTCCATGACTTCACATGAACTTCTAGAATGCCTCTTACACCAGATGCCCTGAGAACGGAACCCAGTAAAATGATTCATCTCCCATCGAGGCCTGCCTGGATCCAGTCCTGTAACCAGAAAGTGCTCCTCCCGGGAAAATGGAATAAGATCATGTTTACCGTAGCAATCAGTGAAGATTAAAAAAAAAAAAAAAAAAAAGGGGGCGCCTGGGTGGCTCAGTCGGTTAAGCGGCCGACTTCGGCTCAGGTCATGATCTCGCGGTCGTGAGTTCGAGCCCCGCGTCGGGCTCTGTGCTGACAGCTCAGAGCCTGGAGCCTGTTTCAGATTCTGTGTCTCCCTCTCTCTGACCCTCCCCCATTCATGCTCTGTCTCGCTCTGTCTCAAAAATAAAATAAACGTTAAAAAAAAAATTAATAAAACAAAAAAAAACAAAAAAACCAAACAAACCCATTTATTCATCTACATATAAACTTGCTCCTGCCAAATCTCAGTGACAACGTGAAGAGACTCATAAGCAGTATGTTACATATCACGTGGTCTTATATGCACAATTACCGACGGCCAAGATCAAATGCAGAACACGCACGGCAAGTCCGCAAAAATTTAAACACAGAGTAACCACAGGATCCTACAATTGTACTGCTGAGTATATACCCAGAAGAATTGAAAGCAGACTCAAAAGACACATTTGTTCATAGCAACATCATTCACAATAGCCAAAGGTACAAACATCCCAAACGTCCCTTGGCAGGTGGGTAAAGACAACGTGATACACACAGAGAACGGATTATTATTCATCCTTTAAACGATCTTCTGACACATGCTATAACACGGATGAAACTTGGAAACATCATGCTAAGTGAAATCATACCAAAGAAATATTGGAGAGAGAGATACAAATATTGTAGGCCTCCACTTATATGAGGTGCCTGGGGCAGTCAAATTCTTAGGCAGAGAGTCGAACCGTGATGGCCAGGGGCTGGGTGAGGAGGGAATGGGGAGCTGCTCAATGGATACACAGTCTCAGTTTGGGACGATGAGGAAGTTCTGGAGACGAATGCTGCTGGTTGCACAACAATGTGAACGTGATTACTGGCACTGAAATACACACCTAAGAATGGTTAACGTGGTAAATTTTACGTTGGATGTATCTTCCCACACATACACGAAAAGACTAGAGGAGGAGGGGAAAGCTGTTGAAGCCGTTCCTCTCACCATTAATACCTGGGGCATGGGATCATCTGGGTTTTAGCTGTGTGAATTACAGACAAAATATTTTTTAGGCATGTGAGGGTTATCGTTAGATGGGGCTAAGGTAACAACCAGAAGGTAGTTATTCCTACAAGGCTTCAAGTGATAATAATGTATTCATCCAACAAATGTTCACCACGCATCTTCTAGGAAGACAGAAGAGCCGGTGGTTGGGGCCCTGGCCCCTGGGGATGTACCTCCTAGGTTTGAATCCCGGCTCTTCTGCTTTCCAGCTGTGGGGACCTTAGACAAGTGACTTAAAGTCCCCCTAACTCCATTTCCCCATCTGTAAAGAGGAATGATAATTGTGTCCACCTTGCTGGCTTCGTGTGCGGGTTCGATGAGTTAAGATGCATATGGAGCTCAATACAATGCTGGCTGCATGAAGTCCAACAGGGAACGTGCAAAGAAATGTGGTTTTCCTGTTGTGTCCCACTCTCATGCTCACCTTCAAGGACCCTGGTGTGTTTTAGAGGAGGGAGCATGAGGGAGTCAGCGGCTGAGCCACGGTCTGGCTGCCCATCGGCTTGGCTTTGAGAAGAAGCCAGGGCTGACTGACAGCAGTTCTGAAGCCAGTGTCTCGGCCGTTTCATTGCCACGGTCGTGCCTACACAAAGATGATCTTATCAGCTAGCAGGAGAACCCTCTGAGGCCACTAACACATTGCACTCCCCTCTATGTGATCAGTGTAATATCTGTTCTCCATGATGAGAGGCACGTGACCGGATCTCGTCTTGTTTGCTCAAAGCTGGCTCAGCAGCACTTGGGAGGTGCGGACAACTGCCTGGGCTGCGGGGCTGAGAACACGTGTAGCCACTTCGGTATATTGTTTCCGCCGCCTCCCTATCTCCCTGCCACATCAGCCATTCTCACAGGGTCAGGGAGCTCCGCAGAGGGCATCCCTGAGTCCACACGGGTCCCGGAGACAAGAACCTGGGGCTGACTGCCTGCCTCTTCACCACGATGCCAACGCTACATATCTAGCTCTCTTTTCACACACTTTTCCCTCCTTCCCCACCTCAAGTGAGTTTTCTACCCCACGAACCCTCATCGTCTTGCTCCCTGGCTGTCTTTTCCCTGATTCAATAGAGAAGTTGGCCGTTTTTGAAACGTAAGGAAAAATGGTAACACATTGAAAAAGGTAGTTAGTTTGGCATTACCTTTGTATAAAAAAGATAAAGATAAAAACTGTATGCATCTGTATATTTATATACACATAGGCAAAAGATCTTTTCATTAAAAAAATAAAGATTAGGTTGGGTATTCATGGATCTCTTTACGTGGGTAAGATTTTTTTTTTTTTTTTTGAGATGTAATTGACCTATAACATTGTACCAGCTTCAGGTGCATGACATATCGATTTGATATTTGTATGCGCTGTGAAATGATCACCACAGTAAGTCAGGTTTTTTTTTAATGTGTTTTCTGATTTTCCTTCAATGAACAGGTGCTAATTTTGTAATAAGAGAAAATAAAGGAAATAATCAAACGAGAGGGATTTTTTAGGGTGTTTTGGTACATACGTTTTGAATTTTTTAAATTTAGAGAGAGAGAGGTATGTGTGGGGGGGGAGGGGGAGAGAGAGAGAGAGGATATGAATCAATCTCAAGCAGGCTCCACACTCAGCAGGGAGCCAGAGGTGGGGCTCGATCCCACAACCCTGTTTATGAACTGAGCCGAAATCAAAAGTCGGACGCTCAACCGAGCCACCCAAGTGCCCCTGTTTTGGTACATTTCTAATGCCAGGCTTGGCAACAGTTTTGGAAACTGCTAGTTTTGAAAGTTGGCTAAGGAGTAGCAGTCATGAGCGCGTTTGAGAACAGTGCACATAGGCACCCACCCACCATGATTTACTTCGCCCGGAAACTCAAGACTTACATTTTGGACAACTAGGTTTCAGCCGAACTGATTCTGACCCAAGTCACCTGGAACCGATATAGGGCATTTATTAATGCCATAAAATTACTTCTGGGACTTAGGGCATCGTTTAGAAGGATGTTTGTCCTTTTTTCACATCAGAAAAACGGTTTAATAGAGGTTCGTCTGAAGGGAGGATTTTAAGAGAATGATTTTCCCCATTCATAAGACCTGTTTAAACCAACGAATCTCTGCCGACGTTTATTCCCAGGGCTGCTAATTTTCAGAAGCACTGATAGCTGTGAATCGTGTCATACTCTCTGCTCCACTGGACACGGACAGTGCGTGGAAAGTGGAGACCATTCCTTGCAGCGATATAGTTCACCATATGCAGTGACACTGGGGGGCCCAAAGGCCTAGTCCCAGATGTATTTTTATCCTATCAACCCTCTGAGCATCCAGGGGATGCCTGAATGGTTATTAATAATCTGTTCCTGGGGCGCCTGGGTGGCGCAGTCGGTTAAGCGTCCGACTTCAGCCAGGTCACGATCTCGCGGTCCGTGAGTTCGAGCCCCGCGTCAGGCTCTGGGCTGATGGCTTGGAGCCTGTTTCCGATTCTGTGTCTCCCTCTCTCTCTGCCCCTCCCCCGTTCATGCTCTGTCTCTCTCTGTCCCAAAAATAAATAAAAAACGTTGAAAAAAAAAATAATCTGTTCCAATGGCATTCACCAAGAAAATCAGATCTTCAAGCAATGAATTGTTCACGATCAACCGAGCAATATAAGAAGTCATCCACGGTGGTTCCCAAAGCATTCCTGAAGTCTTCTGAACTTTCCTGACGACTCCTCCACCTTCTCCTCCCACCCTGGGCTCCCTGTGCAGCTCAGCCAGCGTTTTCTCGCTGCTCTCTCTTCTTCAAAGGCTGGGTTCAGCTTCAGGATTTCAACTCTGACCTCTGTTTACGACTCCTGAACTGTAACCCCCCAGGCCCCCTAGATGCGATCATTTTGCTTGCCTGTATTTTCCAGGTTTCCTGTAATTATCAGGTCTTAACTTTCATAGTGAGAAAAGGTTATATTTTAAAACTAATAGAAGAAAATTAACTTCTCGCTGCCACCGTGGAAGGGAATAGCATTCCTGATGGGGCCAGAGCTCGGAGGCCAATAACCCACAAGACCGTTTTTATATATTGCCTTTGGTTTTTCTCCCTAGTAAGAGACCAAAATTACCCATAACAGCCACACTTCCAAAGGTCATTGCCGTGGCAGAGATAACTAGCTGTTTCTCCATAACTATTTCCTTTTATCCCCCATTGTAACAAAAGCCCAGATTATAGCTGGGTACGTTAACCTCCCAGAAGAAAGGGAAGAATTCTGCAGCCTCGCACCCACCAGGCACTGCCTTGCGAATAAGCCTGGCAACAGGATGTGAGTAGCCGTGACACCTTAAATGGAAGGGGCACGTAAGCTGTCCTTTTCACCTTCCCGTGAGTGACAGCAAGAACACGGTAGTGAGCGATCTTGGAACGTAGCGATGGGTGGGTCAACACACAAGGAGCTTGGTCAATGTTGCTGTCCAGCCACCACAGAGGATAAGGACTCCTGACAGTTTTGTGTGAGAGAACAAACTTCCACCTTGTTTAAACTGTTATTTTTGGTTTCAGCTTATAGGAGCCTAATACACCCAGAAAACTAAAATAACTAAAGGGAATGAGCCTATGGGAGCAAGGCTACTGCAATGCAAGGTTAGCAAGCCAGAAGGGGCCTGGAGAAGAACCAGACTTTTATTCCACTTCAGGAACAACTGTGCAGGGAGCCCTTGAGCCTCGTGAAACGCTGACCCTTGAAATATAAGCGGAGCCGTCCTTGCAAATTAACCAAAGCTAAAGACCTCTCTGCTTTGACAGGGCCGCGATCCTTCTTTCCATGCCGTGGGCAGAGTTTCGTTGGCACTCAGCCCCCTTTCCTGTACTTCACCTTGGTAAGTGAGGCATTTCCTGAGAGCTCTTGTAACGACAATTTCCCGATTCAGAATTCTGCCCATGGGTCGGTCAGCTGGGAATTAAATGCGGCAGTCTGAAAGGAGACAGCTTTACGTGTAATGACTCTCAAAGACAGAGGGAGCCCGATTGGAGATCTTTCTTCCATCACTCATGTGACATATGCCATTCCTCATATGCATCAAATTCTTACGGAAAATGAAATGAAACACAACTGGTGCTAATTCAGGTCGAAATTCACACGCTACCTCTAGATGATTCGCAGAATAGAGCAGGAGTCTTCTACTTTAGGCGCTGAATTACATAATGATCCGATATCACAGTAAGAGCTTTAATTCGGATTAACCAGCAACTGGAAACATCAAATGCGAATTCAACCAACACTTAATTGAAAGCTTCCTATACACCAAGCCAAGCATCTTCCACAGATTATTTCATTAAATACTCGTAACCATGCTTCTTACAGATGGGAAAACTAAAGCACAGAACTTGGTAAATAACAAATTAGTAGCCGAGCTGAACATGAACCCAGGCTGCAGGATTCCAGGGGCCACCTCTTCCCGGAAGTGGGTGTTACAGGTGATAGGGAGATGAGTGCCATTTGCATTTGGTCCTTGAAAACAATCAGTGTGGGAGAAACACAAGTGCACAGCCACAGAGACCACAAGAGAGGGCACTATCGGCATCAAAATGCCGGGACAGTGTGCTTCCTCAGGACAGAGGGGAAGAGTCATAACTCACTTTCAGAGGCTGCAGGAATGTGCCGCCCCTGGGGGTTGCTCCAGTCCAGGAAGCTAGATCGGGGCCCCTATAAAGGGACCCTCCCTCTTGCTACATCCCAGCCGTGACTCTCTAGCTTGGCCCCAAATCCACCTTCTCTGTCTTGCAGCCTCGGCTCACTCTGGGGGAAAATCCCCTGCCCTTGATTCAGGATTCAGATCACTTTTAGGATGTGCCTCCGAAGCCTGAAACTCACGTAATCCGTAAGTCAGAGAGTTAACAGTACAGGCCCAGAGGAGAGGTTGGGTAGAAGAGACTGCAGACTGAGAGCCCTCAAAAAGGCTACCGAAATGGTTCAGGCAAGAGGTTAAGAGGCTGTCAACAGGGTAGTGGGAATTGAGAAATAAGGATAGATTTTAAAGAAATCGTGGGGGCAGAATCGATAGGATTTCCCAACACACTGGATGCAGAGAATAAGAAAAACAGAGAAGTCCAAGACTGGAGAATGATTTCAGGGGAGCTGCCTGGAGGATGAGGTCACCTGTAGCTGGTGCAGGTTACACGGGAAAAGAGAGAATACAAAAGACTGTTATAGTACAGATTTAGGGATGACTAGAAGGTATTAATTACCCTCAGTTTTGAAACAGCATTTAGGATGTTTGAGGCCTCAGGCAACTCACGGGCAAGGCAGGGGCTTTAGAGGAACAGGTGATGCTAAGTGTTGGATAAACACACCCAGGGAAGGTATGGGCCAAGGACAGAGTTTGGGGAGATGTCCTCCTGCAAGAACTGGGCCCAGTAAGGAAGCCAGTCTTACTCTGAGTCTCTGCTTCCCATTCCGCGAAAAAAGGGCCTTGGACTAGGGTGGTCTTTAAGATCTCCCCTAACTCCCAAATTCCCTGGCTCTTAAAGTGATGAAAATATTCTCTGTCTTCACTGTGGTGGTAGTTACACGGCCATATACTCTGTCAAAACTCATTGAACTGTTCACTTAAAATTGGTGCGTTTTATCGGCTGTCAATTATACTTAAGTTGATTTAAAAAAATTTCTGGCTCCGAGTAATTACCATTCCATGCAAAATTATTAAATTTTTTTTTTAACATTCATTCATTTTTGAGAGACAGAGGGAGACACAGAATCAGAAGCAGGCTCCAGGTTCTGAGCTGTCAGTGCAGAGCCCGATGCGGGGCTCAAACTCACGGACCCTGAGATCATGACCTGGGCTGAAGTCGGACGCTCAGCCGACTGAGCCCCCCCCAGGTGCCCCACCATACAAAATTATTAACGATAGTATGAAACAGTCCAGTTATGGGTATTTTTTCACCAGAGAAAAGAGAAATACAGGTCAAAAAATGTATACCCTCAATCCCCAGGGGGAGAAAACAGGCATGCATTCGAAGGAATTCTTTTAAGAAATCAGTTTCCGATCATTCCAGACATTGGTATGAGATGTCTTGAAAATGTTTTACAAACACGTGCAAAAGTAACACGAACCTGTGGATGACCCTCTGATGTGTCATGTGCAGGTTTTTTAGGAGAGCCTGGCTTCCCTGGCACCTGCAGCTCACAGGTGCTAGTCACTTCTAGACAAGTTTGCTCAAGTGGTGGTTCTCAGGAGTTCGTCACGCGTCAGTCATCATGTGGATCAACTTAAGGGTTTCTAAGGCGCAGGAATGATGTTCCTGACGCAAGTGATACCCACTTTCGATACAACTTCGGATCACTGGTATCTCAAGTATCAATTAGAAGGGAGAGGCTGCCCACATCTCTGTATTAATATTGAGTCCACTAGGGAGTTTCTTATCATATTTTTCCTTTTTGCAGATTTTGAGAGAGAGAGAGAGCGCGCGTGCACCTAAGAGTAGGAGGTCTGATCCCCAACAACAGAGCTTAATTTGGGGCTCTGTGATAAAGGTGGCTCTACAGAGAATCTTCTAGGCCATGAGAGTACACGCAAATCCCTACCATTGTACCTGCTGTAATCGGGCTCTGCTAATTGACCAGGAACTCCTCCAGGGCAGGGATCGGCTCTTGGTTATCCTGAGTACCTAGCCCCACGTCTGAAGATCACAGGTGCTCAGCACATTCTGGCTGAGCTGAACGTGGCTCCAACTTTCCTTGGGAAGACGCTATCCAAGGGGCTATTTTCATGATAAGAGTAATACCTTTATCTTCTTTTTTTCCTTTTGGTTTATCTTCTCTGGCCTCCTGTGGGCTCTTTCTTCTTCCTTTTCTAGATCACAAGGTACAGAAGGAATTAGGGACTGGCAGGAGTAATGGACAGGGAGGAGTTAAGGAGGGTGTAGCCCCAGTAATGTTTCCTGCATGGACTAATGACAAATCCCAGGACTAAAAATAGCTTTATCTGGAGTAAGTAGACCGTGTGCTCTGAGAAGCAGCACTGGGACGCCCAGGTAATCCAAGCGAGGTGTCCACGACTGGAGAAACAATCCAGGGGCTGCCTGGCAACTGAGCCGCTCCGTCCAGGGCACCACGATGTCTCAGGATGCCAACTTTGGATCTTTGCCCGGTGACAACATAGGCCTCTGTGTTTAGGCGGCCTGAATGAATCAACACCATGAAACCCAAGGATGTGGAGACACTGCACGGTATCACTCTATGGGCAGCTGTTGTAAAGCCGGGCAGACCTGAGCTTGAGACCCGACTCCACCACCTACTGGGTTGGCCAACTGACGTAACTTATATAGAAACTTATATTCTACAGTTTCTTCTGAAAAACGCAGAATTACTGATACGTGCTTTGTTAGGGCTTGAATGAGATGGATAAAACGCTTGATATAGTTCCTGTTATGTGGGAAATATCCAATAAAAGGGTAAGTAATGACAGCAGTAACAATTACTGTTTAGACTCTTTCCTCTTCTTCAGTGTAGGGGTTACAGTATATATTTAATGAATGCTTATAACAATTGAATTATTTTTAAATGTTTATTCCTTTTTGAGAGACAGAGACAGAGTGTGAGTGGGGGAGGGGCAGAGAGGGAGGGAGACACGGAATCCGGAGCAGGCTCCAGGCTCTGAGCTGTCAGCACAGAGCCCGATGCGGGGCTCGGACCCACGGACCGCAAGATCGCGACCTAAGCCAAAGTTGGACACTTAACCGAGTGAGCCACCCAGGCTCCCCTATACCAATTGTGATGAACAGCTGTAAAATATTGGAAGGCACGAAGGCTAAACAGTACATTAACTTACATTGGATCAAAAAATAATTGGATCCTGACCCTGGGCAAGTCACTGATGGATGCCTTGGGAAACATAATCCTAAGGTTAAAAAGAGCTGATACAATCACGGACGACGCAGGACATAAGAACCGTTCAACTACAACGCAACCTTTGAAAATAATAAAATACTCAAGACATTAATCCATCAGAAACTGCCGCAGAATAGGGCAGGCGCGGACCGGAATGGTCTGGGAATTCTCTGTGAGTTAGATTTGGGTTTTGCAGGAGGGATAAGATCTATCTAGACAGCGAAGAGAATGGAAGGCCATTCAGGGCAAAGACGGGGCACGCGGGGCATTCTGCCTCGAGGTGCTGACCATCCTGGCGTGAGGGGCACAGCACTGTTGGAGTTTTGTCACGTGGTGAGAGAGAGCAGTGCCTCGTTAACGAGAACCGCAAATCACCCGGGTATCTCTTGAACCGGAAACGTCAGTCACTGTACCTGCCTGTCCATGGCTACTTCCCAGGGAGAACTGCCCAGCCCACTGCTGTGTCCCCCTGGGTAGACCGCCCGGTCCTACTTTGTACCAAGAGGCAACACTGCTGTCCCGCTAGGTTCAGAAGACTGGGAAGGGGCACGTGGATCCAAGGTGGCCAACCTAGCCATCTCTCCGGGGACAAAACAGTGGGCCAGACCGATCCCATGCTGTCATCCAAGGCTCTGCATTAACAGACACCCCGAGAGCAGGCTAGCTAGCCGAGGCGGTACGGTGGGGGCTCCCGCAGCTGGGAAAGGTCTGGAGAGACCGGTGAGCTGAAACCCTGAGTTGGGGGAGGAAACTGGGCATTGGCCAGACTCCTGAGAGAAGCAGATGCTTCATGAGGGAGAAGCGGGGGGAGCCAGCCCCCAGGGCTGCCCTGTTTTCTAAGGCCACCACCTCCCCCCTTACCCCCATTTCAATACCAAGTAATGTAACCACAGCTCCCTTTACTCCTGAGGCACTTCTGTTCTTTGCCACCCCAAGATCTTGTTCTTTTCCAGTTATCCCGCAAACAGGGATGATCCCATTTGGGGAAGTAAGAGTACAAAAGGCTTTTTGATTTGGGGATGAGTCGCAAGTAAGGCTCCTGTGATTGCTGTGGGTTTTATCAAGAGCCCAGATATTTGTTTTGGGTACAGAAATCACTCACAGGTAGTTCAAATATACACGTTCTTATTAACCTGCAGACACGGCCCTTATCACACAGAGAACTGGACTCTGTCAATAACAGATGAACGTCCAGGTGCTTTCGGCAGTAGGAAATCATTTACTGGTGACCTTGAGAAAGACTTGTGGCTTGAGTGTAAACAAGAAACCAGTGGTACCAGGCAGAGCAGAGCAAGCCAAGGAGGAAACGCGTTTCTCAAACGTGAGCCTGCTTTAAAGAACAAGGGAAGTTCTCGTGTCTCTGGCAACGTTAAGTGCGTAAGTCGCTGGCAGAGCTTCGGTGCCTTCTGACTTCTGTTTGGCTTTCCCCAGGGTCTGGTTCCTTACTCCCCGCCAAAAACACCCTTCTGTGGGTTGCACTAGAAAGAAGTGGTAAGACTGACAAATCAACGCACTGCCGTTTCATGCAGGTGACCACTCCTCGCTGTTATATTAACGGCTGCCCCTCCTCCAGATCTCTGAAATGCTTCCTGATCTGGTCTCCTGATACAACCTCAGGCCAAGTGGTTCTCAGAAGTCGGAGAGAGCAGTTTTTCTTCTTTCCCCCCCAAGTATAGCATTTCCGATAATGAGCAAACAGTGCCGTGGGATCGAGCAGTAACTGTAACCTTGAACACTTGCCCTAGGGATTTCAGTGTTCACTCCAACATCCCAAGCAAGGACTGCTAGAAAGTCTAGCGACAGAGGACTCCTTTAACTGGAGGCGAGAGTCAAACCAGAGTCCCTAAAAAGAACTGTATACTATAAGACACCAATCTCTCAAGGCATCAACTTTTCAAAAGGATGGTGTTCAACTCAGAGGAATATGCCTTGTTCGACTTCTGGGCACTGTGACCAAGTGAAGAACCCCAGATACCGCGGGGGAGGGGTGGGGGGGTGGGGTGGGGAGTGATGCCCTGTGGCGAGGGACGAACCGAGGGTTGCTTTCTGAGTTCTAATAAGTGACACTAGGGAAGCAATAGTCTTCTCATGCTCAACAGTGGCCCACTGAACTTCCACACTGAGGAGAGCTGATGTCGCTCAGGGGCTGAAGTGTGCTTATATGGGGTGGCAAGACGGGGAAGCAGCTGGGGAGCAGGTGTAGGCAGGAGGGGCCTTCCCACACAGCCCCAACTGCTCTAGCCATTTCCTGTCTGAGCCGCTACCTTCCAGGGACTGATGCTCTAGGGACTTTGGACAGCTGTGAAGGCGGCTATCTCAGGTGCGTATCATGGAATGAGGGTCCGCTTCTAGAAAGCCCAGGGCTACGAGGCAGAACTCTAGCAGAGGCTGTCCTCAGTGGAGAGAGAACTCGCAGGAAAGCGGGGCAGGACTATGCCGGGTACCACCCAGACCACCCTCTGGCCCGAGGATGCCCCGTCAGCGCCGGCCAGAGCGCAGCCCTAGCCCACAGCGGTGCCAGCCGGCTGGACCCAGAATGCAGTGCTTTTCCACAGATTCCAGAAGACCATCTGAATCACCAGTTTCTCCCTGTGTGGCTCACCCTGGGGGACAACCACGGCCACACCCTGCCCACCCTTTCTGTATTTCCACTGGGACAGCTCTGCCAGCAGCGGGGACCTTCGGAAGGAGGTGGGGCGCATCTCAGGTATGTGACTTCCCTTTGGTTTGTTGGTTTCTTTCTACTGAAAGAGGCCATGGTCTCCTGAGTGTCCTTCTCGGAGCCTCTCAGCAGGTGCAGGCCCAGAGAGAACAGCTGACTCCATCCAGCAAACTCAACATACCCATCTAGACCCTGGGCCCCCTTTCTAAGGAGGCTACTCTGCTTAGACCCGCTGCGTGATAAAACCTGGAAGTCGGACAAGTAAGGAGGGACAACGGTGGTGGGAACAGCACAGCAATGCTCCCTCTCTGTACGTGGCCTTGTGCCATCACACCCTGTAGCATAAGCCAACGGAGCAAGGGCAAGTCACATGCCCAGGGCCTGCCTCTACGTCTCCACAGACTGTATTTTCACCATTCCATCCCTGTGGTGGCAGGAATCCAAAAAGGGTAAGGAAGGGCTTCCCAGGGTGGGTCACAGGTGAGAAGCTGCCACCTCCTATGGAGTCGCACCAAATCCTCATGAGGAACGACGAGACGGTCTGTGATCACCCCCATCTTACAGGTGAAGAAACCGAGCGCCAGCCAGACAGCTTAAGAATCGTGGCTGAGGTCATACCGTGAAGGAGGATTAGAGCCAGGATTTCAGTCCTCAACGTACAAAGTACCGTGTCTGGCTCAGAACAGTCACTCGCTAAAAAGATCTGAAAACAAAACAAAACAAAACAAACCTGCAGACATGGAAATAACCATGCCATCACCAGCAGAGCCTCGTCCTGAGCCCAGGAGGGCCTGGGCTGCTCGACGGGAGCATCGGCCCGAGGAGTCCGAGTGCTGGGGCTGCCCTCTCCTCCCTGGGAACACCACCTCGCCTTCTACCTCCTGGCTCTAGAGGGCAGCTCTGGACCCACGCTCACTGATTTAGGACACAAGGGTGGGTAAGGCCCATTTATCCCTCCTGAGACCCAGGCCAGGACTGTGGGCAGGGAGCAAAGCTGAGTGAGTGCCAGGTTGAAGGCAAGGGCTGAATTGCTAGAAAACCCGCTGAGGTGCGGAGGAAACCCCCGATGTCTCTACCGGAAGTGTGAGTAGTCTTCCCCCGCCTGGCCTCAAATACACCTAACCTGCCCTTCGACGTTCGGCTCAACTCCCTCCTCCTCCGGAAGCCTTCTCTGAAATCCCACCCACTAGGAGCGGTTTCCAGTTCCTGTGAACATCCACATTTCACCGGGGCTCATCCCAGGAGATCTAGGGGGAACCCCCCCCCCCCCCCACCGCCCCGCCAAACAACAGTGGTTCTCAATCCTGGCTGCCCGCTGGAATTCACTGGAGAACTTTTCCTCTTCAATGAAGGAGCGCCTGGGTAGCTCAGCCGGTTAAGTGTCTGACTTCGGCTCAGGTCATGATCTCACAGCTTGTGAGTTTTTTGAGCCCCGCATCGGGCTCTGTGCTGACAGCTCAGAGCCTGGAGCCTGCTTCGGATTCTGGCTCTCCCTCTCTCTCTCTCAAAAACAAACATTAAAAAAAAAAAATGATGAAAATACTTATGCCCAGGACCAACTTCTGAATAATCGAATCAGAACTTCTGGGATTGGCACCAGGGAATCAGTATTTTTATTTCATTTTTTAAGTTTGAGAGAGAAACATAGTGAGCAGGGGAGGGGCAGAGAGAATTGAGGGAGAGAGAGAGAATCCTAAATAGACTCCATGCTGTCAGCACGGAGCCCGACGTGGGGCTCAAACTCATGAACTGCGAGATCATGACCCGAGCCAAAACCAGGAGTCAGACGCTTAACCGATGGAGCCACCCAGACACCCCGTGGGAGTCAGTATTTTAAAAATCAGCCAGGACTGGGGACCAGGGCTACCGCACCCTGAAATCTGATTGTGGCCTTTTTGTCCTCCCCCCCCCCCCCACTGCCATCTAGCTGGGAGCTCCTCAGGGCAAAGCCCCAGCCCCATGTAGCTCTGTTCTGGACACCAAGCCCAGGCTTCCCCATCACCCGTGCTCATCGGATGCTTGCTGAGCGATGGCACCCTCGACTGAAAATCGCAATAGCCCCCAGGTGGATACGGGGCACGTTTTGCTTTGTCTTGGAAGGAGTCCTATGTGTTCATCCTCTGATACAGGCAGCCTAAGAACACGGATTCCAAAGAAAATAAATCCCCCACTCCCCTCACCCCGTGAACATCCCAGGGGAGGAACAGGCTATGCTGTTGGTTATCTCCTGCTTTCAATTAAGGAGGCTTCAGCCAGATTCCTTGTGTGCCTCTGAGGCCCCAGCCTTGTAAATGGCACACTTTCAATTATTTATCTAAACAAAGGTGAGCCAGAGGGCAGCGCTAAATGCTTGTCTGGTGAACTTGAGCCCAACTCCGCGCCCTTGGAATTCTCAAGCTTATAGGACTTGGCTTTGTGACTCCAATTTCCTTAACCCCCCCCCCCCCCCAAAAAAAAGGAAGAAGAAGAAAGAAAAAAATGGAAGAAAGGCACATTAGCTACAAGGTCATAAATTCCATTCCAGAGGTGAGAGGCGTGCCAGAGGGGAGCTGCGGGGACCCGAGCTCTGTGGCTGCTGCGATTGCGATTTCGTTGCTAGGCTGCTGAACTCAAACAGTCGTAACTCACTGGCGAGGAGGTGGACCGCCGACTCCCTTCCAGTTTTGCACTCTCTCCTGTCGGAGGACGCATAATGTTCTATGCCACCGATGAATAATAAATCCCCTTAAAAAAGGAACAGAGACCAACGGCGATCTGCAGATGAAGTGGAGGAAAGGCTGCCTCTCGCCTGTGAAGACGGGCTCCTGGCTCGTTGCCAGCAAGACGAGCGTTCTGAGCTGTTCTTTTCGGGGACGGGTCGGTGCCCCCTCCCTCGGAGGACCAGCCTGTGATGTGCACATGACACAGCCTGCTGTCCTACGGGTACACTGGTGGCCGTGGGGGCAGCAGTGAGAACTGTCTCTGCGGAGATCAAGCACCTTCAAGGGCCATGAGATGTCAGCTACAGTGAAAGAGTGATTCGAGAACAAAGTGGCTGGAAGTCAGGATTCCTGGGCATCGGCAGTAGAGACAGTAGCCAATGTTTATGGAGCACGCGACCATCTTCTCGGTCCGCTAGCAGCAGGGAGAGGCGTTATCCGGCCGTACAGAGGTCCACAGGGGTTAGGCGACTTGCTCTGGTCACACCACAAGGGACGGGGCTGGAATCGGTACCAGAATCGGCCGGGCTCGAAAGCCTGGGTTCTGAATCTCGCTGTTATACAACCCTCCCGGGTCCCAGGACAGACACTCGAAAATGTTTCTGGAATCCACTTCTCTCCGTCCCCGCTGGCAACTACCTTAGCTCAGACCTAAAATCCTTCAGTCTTACCTTTTTTATAGTCTCTTAATTCATCTATCCCGCTTCCAATCTTTCCCACATCCCATCAAGCGCAAACATTTTAAAGTGTATCTATTTTACGACCCTGTGCAAGAATGTCCCTTGGCGCCCAGTGCATACTGCTCCAGTCCGATCCTTTGTGAGGCCCAAGTGACCTCACCTCACCCTCTGTCTTTATCATTCCCCACCGTGATCAGCCACACCAAATGTCCTGCTCAGAAGAACCCTCTGTAAAAATTCTCTGCCTCCTTCAGTTAGCCTGTTTATGTGTTTGTCCTTCCGCCCAGACCGTGAGCTCCTAGGAGGCAGGAGGCTGGTCTTGTTCATCGTTGTAATTTCCCCAGGATCTGGCAGAAGGGAGATGCTCACGGATGTTACAAAGCTGACTCACTCACTGATCGAAGGAACAGAATCTCTAAGTTGGGGCAGTGGGGGGAGGGGGGGAGAGGGGGAAGCAAAGATCACTGAATTTTTTTTCTAATAAGCTTCATCTCAATGTGACTGGGTGCCAAGGACACATCAACTCTTTTAATTTTTTTAATGTTTGTTTATTTTTGAGAGAGAGACACAGGGCATGAGCGGAGGAGGGGCAGAGAGAGAGGGAGCCACAGAATCGGAAGCAGGATCCAGGCTCTGAGTTGTCAGCACAGAGCCTGACGCGGGGCTCGAAGCCACGAGCCGTGAGATCATGACCCGAGCCGAAATCGGATGCTCAACCGACTGACCTACCCAGGTGCCCCTATCACTGAATTTCTGACAACTGACTATACATGCATGGGGGTCTCAGTATCATCAGTCTTAACAATTCCTATGTTATAGTGTCCTAGATTTCGCTAAATTTCGGGAATAGCCACGAGAAACTAAGAAATTGAATTCTAGCTAAAAATGTTGGGCATTTCAGTCCAGACTTACTCCGCTCAAAAGTATTTTCCTCAGGGACGCCTAGCTACTCACAGTAGCATCTGATCCTAGAACGTCTACCTTTCTCTTTGCTTGGCCAAAGCACAATTTTCTCGGTTCATCAAGAATTCTGGTTGACTGCTGCTGTCCTCACTTGATGACATAAAGAGCCGGCGCCTGGGGATTACCCGGAGTCTGCAGGGTCTTCCCGCCTTCCCCGTGAGAAGTGGAAGTTAGCCTGGGCAGAGGTTAGCTTCAAGGTTTATCTCAACCTCCTCTGCTTTGACACCGTCCCTGGCTCTTAGAGCCAAGCAGAAAGTGACTTCCTCTCCCCCTGAACGTTCATGGCACCTGTTCTGTGGGTCACTAGGGCCCTGTAAAAAGTCACATGCAGCAAATCACAGTGGACAGTGGACAGGGCACAGCGCTGGGACCGTCATCCCAGTTGAATTACAAATGCATCCTGGGGCCCCGGGTGGTGGACTCCCCTCGCCGGACCTCTGTTTACTTGGCTGCAAAATGAGCGAGTTACACGAGTTGAATTACATGGCCTCCTTCCAGCTTCTTTCCAGACCTATAACTCTATGAAAAAGGCCAGATACTTTGACACTATTTGAAAGCTCCCTTGTGGGGTAGAAGGTGAAGGGTAAAAAGTATAGAACTCTGGGTCACAAACGATTTAAGAGTTGAAAACAATGATTTGGAGACGTTCCTCATTTTCCACAAGGCCACACGATGGCAACCTCAAACTAAACACGCAACCAGGAGATGGCCCAGCAGGGTAAGAGTTAGTGTCCATTGGGCCTGATGCCGTAGGTTGTATTGACTATGCTGTGACACGTTCATCGTGATAAAGATGGGTGACTGCAATCATACGCAAACTCAGACTTCACTCACACACACGGGAAAAGCGACTTAAATGTTCCTTTCGGTCATGATCAACCAGGGTGAATTCAAAACATACCGCTGTGGATGAGCCAAATCTACATTCCTTGAAACGCAAGAAATAGATGTACAAGTGGATTCCTCTGGGGATGAGCTTTGAGTTGTAAGGGACTTGGCAAGGGAAAGGGAGACCTGGAGAACCAGCATTTTCTTATTAAATTACATAATTCCGTATCTTAAAAAATAATTTATAAAGACATGTTAAAATGAGAACAAGATCACATTCAAAGGAAGAGGTAAAGATAGCAGAAAGTCAGGCTAAAGAGAGCTTCTACAGTTGAGCACTATGCTTGGAGCTGATTTTCCTGGCCGTGGAGCCTAAAAAGGGACCTACGAGGAGTTAGTTCTAACACGTATAGGTTTGTACAAAAGGTGGGAAATTTACCAAAGGGATGTTCATCACTCAGAGTCCCAAGTGGAAACAGACGGTACATTACAATTAGGATAGGAGTGCCAGGGTGGCTCGGTCGGTTAAGCATCCGACTTCGGCTCAGATCAGGATCTCGCGGTTCGTGAGTTCGAACCCCCCATCTGGCTGTCTGCTGTTAGTGTAGAGCTGCTTCGGATCCTCGGTACCCACCCCCTGCCCCTCCCCCGCTCATGCTCGCTCACTCTCTCTCAAAAAATAAACTTAAAGAATAAAATAAAATCAGGATAACCCAAAGAGGGATTGTTTACAAAGAGGCTAAAGTACAAATATGTGGTCAGGGTGTAGGGAAACCACAAGGCCAAGTGCAGGAACTCAGGGTTGGCCACAGAGGAGCTGTTGTCGCCCGTAGGGGGTTGAATACTGGTCCTCCACCCAGGAACCTTAGAACGTGATCTTATTTGGAAATAAAGTCTCTACATATGTAAATTGGGTAATGATAGATCATACTGGATTGGGGTGGGCCCTCAATTCAACGGTAGTGTCCTCGTATGAGACAGAAAATGATACACAGAGACAGAGAAGGCAACCATGTAAAGACGGAGGCAGGGATTGGAGTCATATGTTTGCAAACCAAGGAATACGAAACACTGTTGGCAAGCACCACAAGCTCTCAGAAGAGCACAGGATAGCTTCTCCTTAAGAACCTTCAGAAGGAACCAGCCCTGATGACACCTTTATTTCAGACTTCTGGCCTCCTGAACCGTAAGAGAATACATTTCTGGTGTGCGAACCCACGCGGTTTCTGGTGATTTGTCATGGCGGCCCCAGGAAACTAATATACCCCTGCGCTTCCTAAAGGGATGAAAAGATGGCAAGGAACGGAGCCCAGTGGGAGACTGTGTGCCAAGTGGGCCCCTGGGGGGGGGGGCGGCCACCCTTCAGTGGCAGGAGAGCACCAGGCTGGGACAGCCTTGTAAGAAGGGAGCTGGAGGAATAAATGTCCCAGCCTCACCCTCTTTCTTCCATCCCTCCCATCTCCACCTGGGGCTTCTCACAGGTTATACCCAACAGCTATACCCAAACAGAGGGTGTGAGAGGCCTGCAGACATGGGCCACACAGGCCAGCCCTTGGGCACAGAGCAGGAGGTCACAGGGTGGACAGTGTATCTGGAGGGGTGGACAAAACTCTAACTCAAGCTTCTCTCTTTGGCCCCTTTGTTCTCCGGTCTCCACACTCAACCTTCATGGTGGCTTTTGCTGTAACAGGGATGCCCGTATCCGCACCATCAGCCCAGCCTCCCTCTCCAGCTCCAGTCCCAGCCCAGGAAATCTTTACCAAGACAGCTCATCAGCCCTTCAGAGTCAAAACATTCGAGGATCAACCATATCATCTTCTTTCCAAAACCAACATCCTCTTTGGAATTCCTTATCTTACCTCTCCAACCCATTTAGGCTGAAACTCTCGGATTCATTCTCTTTGCCCCAAAATATCAAGGCTTGTTGGTTTTAATGAAGACACTGTGCCTCCGTTCACCCTTTCTCTCCATTTCTGCAACTGCCACTCCTTGCGTTGAAGCCACATCCGTCTGCACTGGGTAACGGCTGGCAAGCTCTGAGCTGGCTTCCACAACTCCAGGTTCCCAGGTCCTCCGATTTTTCCATAGCCAGGCAATGCCACCTTCCTTGTGCCACACCCGTGTTCGAATTCTCCGTGACCCTTTCTGCCGCAGGCCCTCACTTATCAGATGCTGAATCTGAGGCTGAGGATTCCAATTCCTTCTCGTTCCAATTCTGTTCGACCTTTCCAACTGTATTTCCGGCCATCTGTCCAGGAGAACCTTGCTGTGGCCGAGCTGCTTCCTTTGCCGTCCTACCCTCATGCTTGTCCCTTTATCACCTGATGAGAACAGTCACCTACACTCTGTATGCCAGGGTCTGCCGTGAATCCAACTGAACTGAAAGCATTTGCCAAAACTCTTACAAATCTCATTTTCTCGGTGATTAGTAGTAGGTATACACCTGCACCTTTCCCTAGATCTGTATCTTGCAGATTAACCCACAGGCCACGTGCGATGGTAGTTCGTGTTTCTCTGGGTCAAAGAAGGTATTACAGCACAGTCATCAAGGGCTTGAGCTTTTGGTATCAGACAGACTGGAGTCACAGTTTGAGTCCATCCATTTCTACTTGTGTGACCTTGGACAGGTTACGTATCTCCTCTTTGCGTGTCAGTTTCCTCATCTGTTAAATGGCAGTTTGAAACTTGCCTCACAAGAGTCATAGGGAGGGTGAGAAGAGCTAACGTACGTAAAACACTTCACGCTCTACAGGCCTAAAGTTAGCCTCTTCGAGTAAAGAGCGAACGGCAGTCACGCAACTTCTACTCAAGGGCAGTAAGTGTGTCATTTGTAACCGCACGCAGCCCAGACACGGAGGCTTGGTTGCTGGGGTACATCACACGGTCCCCGTTCTCATTCTCCTTGTCCCTTAAAGCCAGCAATTTTGCCCAGCCATTCTACGGCTAAGAAAAAGCAGACATAAACTTCCAGACCACGGTTTTTCCAAACCACCAAACCTATAATCAGTGCTTGTACAGATCCCAAACTGTTTTGCGTCCTCGGTAGACTGAGAAGCTGGCCACGGCAGGCCGATGCTGGTCTCGTCTGTGTTTATCAATGCTGTTAGCCAACTTGTGGGCATTGCTTAAGGTCCAAATCAAAAGCTCCTCAAAAAGTTACCTGTGTAAAGACACAAACCTGCGTGAAAAATTATGTGCACGCTTCGCAAGAGCTGCTGTGGGTAGTAACCTAGTGTGATCAAGAATTTTAATGATACGACCTATAAATTATTTGCTATCACCTAACATACTCCGGAAAATTCAGCTATTTTATTGCCATCTCTATTGGTGCGCATTCATAGATGCAGAGTTAATACTCACAAAACGCTAACGTGTTTACTTTGAATGCAATACAAGGGGATAAAAAAGGAAAAGCAACAAAGACTTTGGTCCTGAACCAGCACCCCTCATGGACACACACTGAAACCGTGAGATCTTGGACACATGCTACCTGGCGCATTTCTTAAGTTTGCAGAAGAATGCCACACAAAAAGGGGAACTTTGGCGGAAACACGCCAGATTCATACAGGAGGGGATGGCACAAAATTATTTCATGTGTACTTTCTAATGACCTTTCTGGAATCCAGATGGTTCCGTTGCTCTCAGAGTATTCTTAGATAGGGCTGATTTATGGGATGTCATTATTAATGAGCTGGGTGAGAAAAGAAATAATTAACTGACCCAACATGTTTCCCAAGCCCTGGAATGGTGGTTTTCTAAGGGGCAGGTTGGGGAAGGGAGGAAGTGTGTGAACCGTGTTGTACAAGGGCGCTCAGCTGCCAGCGGCAGGAGCCAGCAGAAAAACCCGTGAACCCAAACGTCAGGCCACAGCGCTGCTGGAGTTCACGCTGTGAAACGTGAGCCGCCCTCATCAAGGACTTTTGGATTATGAAAGGCACAAATATCTGGGAAGCGATGCCACTTATGTTGCAGAGGGACAACCATATGTTCTTCCGCGTGACCATCGGTTCTCGCTGCTCAGTGAATGGTACCAGAACTGTGTGCCCTACATGTGATCTGCTCATTAGGATTTCATTCTGTTTGCTCCAACCCTCTCCCCACCCCGATCCTTAGTCCCCGACACTTTTATAAGCCTCAGATCTCTCTGCTTTCTCTCCTTACTACCTATAGGCCATTGCTTTCCTAGCAAATAGGATGACCTTTAAAATGTGTCAGCCCTCTGCTCAAACTCCGCCAATGTCGTCCCACTGCTTACAGGATAAATTCAAAACTCCCTGGTCTGGTCTATAGATGCCTATGTGATCAAATCCTTGGCTTCCTGGCCACACGGAGGTCCTCCCTGGTTGTCTGGGCTGGAGCTACACGGGCCTGCTTGCTGCCCCCCTCCGTCCCCCATCTCACAGCACGCCCCTTCTTTCCTGGTGTTTTTCCCACACCTAGAGGGCTGACGTGTTGGCATTCTCACATGAAGCACGAATACAAGGATTCCTCAAGAACACGGCTATATTTATGGGCTGGCCACGTACAATTTACGTGAAGATATGTTCGCTATGCAAACCCTAATGCAAGGAAGGTCCCCCAAGATTTCTCTCCCCGCACACCAGATCCCTACCTCTACGCTCCTGCCGGTCAGAGTTCTGCACCCCCTCTGTTGATGACATCACCATGCTTCACTGAGTGGCAAGACTTAAGCAGTCGTAAGCCGCACCACTATTTCGAGGCAACAGTTTAAGTTGCCAGTTAAACTCTGACACAATGCTTCATCACTGAAAGTCTTCTAGGCTTGCTAAAATCATTCTTTTAATCCTAGACACAGATTGTCATAGGTCACATGTGGTAACGAGAGACTGGTGAAGATGGTCTTAAAACATCTTCACATTTGAAGTCTGACTCTTCAGCGTCAGTCTATCAACGGAGGGTCCCCAATTCCTGTTCTTTACCACAAAACGTCCTTCATGCCATGGAACCATTGGTGATGTGACATTTTTGGATTAGTAGTCTGAGTACTGAGAGCCTACTTTGGACTCCTGCTCCAGGAATGCTGGAGACATCGGATTCACCACCACCCCCCTGGGAACCTTTCGGTTCTAAGGAATTACAGGTCAACTGTGTCCGCTGACTAATGCTTTGCTGTGTCCCCAGGGCTTTTTCCCAAACAGCAACTGTGATGCCAGCACGTTTGCGGTTAGAGAGCTTGCAGACGTTACAAAAAAAAAAAAAAAAAACCCTCTCTGCTGCCTGGATACAATGAGCAAAAGCTACCTCCCCTATCTTAAGATTGATGACATTTGGTCATCGTCACTGCCCTCCTCCTCCTCCTGACAAACGTGGTCACATCCTAGTTCTGGGAACCTGGCCTTCTCACAGCTCCTGACCACGCATCACAGTTCAGAACCCCGCCCGGCCCACGTCAGTGCACACTGGCTTTGAAGAGTGGCCATAAACTGGGCTGAGCCAGTCAAATTTGCTGAGGGGTTTCAACTCCGAGATAGGGGATCCATGCCAGTAGTTAGCTGTGGAGAGCAGACCATTCGTTGACTCTAAGGTTGGGGTAGCCCCTTGCTGGCGGTGGGGGGGGGGGTGGGTGCTATGTATAGCAAACAAGCACAGGAAGAGAATCAAATGGAAAAGGTAAGATGTGCAGACCAAGAACCCACACTGAGAGCGAACAGACATTTAATGAGAAAGTAACGTTAGCCTTTGACTTTCCAATTCTCGATCACACAAGGCTCATGCAGACTTCATTTTCTGTCCTTGGCTTTGGTGCTTCTTCTGTAGCCTTACCATTAATTCTGATACCCCCCGCCGAGGTAGAGTTCTGCTTCTGGCTGTCAAAGGAGCTGTGGCCGTAGGAGCTGGAAACTTCCCTACCCTCAAACCACCCACCAGAGAGATGGGAGTAAAGGACGTGTGAGCACCGTGATGTTGCCCTGTGAGACGGGCAGAGTGGGCATCCTTGTGTGATTCTGGAAGGCCCAGGGCCAGGCAGGAAAGATCCCGCAGCTCCTCAGCCTATATGGGGGTCCCCTTTCCCAGAGTCCTGCTCCTAGGAACGGCATGCTTTCTGCTGGATGAGATATGGCCCGGTTGTGGATGGGGGGGTGGGGTGGGGGGTGGGGAATCAACCTTAACAAGAGATGTGTTTGGGGAACAGGTTCCCTGGCAGGAAGTACAGGTCCACAGCCCTCGCTGGAGGGGGGAAGGAGCCAGAACACAAATACTCACCTCCCCCCATCACCTCCCGGGGGTCCCCTGCCCTCCTCCTGATGACAGAAGACTGAGGGGGCAAAATGACCACCTCCTTCTTTTGAGAGTATGCCATTTCCCGGAGGGAGAGGTTGAGGTTTTCGAGTTGAAGAGAACTGGAAAGCGACATCAGTGTAGGCACCAGGGAGAATCTGACGGGATGTCCAGCCTGAACATCAGTCAGCAACGCCTGACATCACAGTCAGGTACGTAGAGCCTGGTGGCGGGACAGGTGGCCAGCACTCCGTGCCATGAGGGACATGGAGGGGGGGCGGTCTTCTGGGCAGACCGAGCATCGAGCCAGTGGGAGCTTCTGGTGGCAGAAGCAGGCCCGTCAGCCCGGAGGTGGCAGACCAGAGACCCCAGACTACCTCGCGCTTCGGTAAGGGCTATGCTTTTGAGTGACAACAGAGGGGAGAGGCCGCACAACACCTACGTGAAACAGGTCAGAGAGCCTCACCTCAGAGTTACGAGCCCTGCGGGAAGGAGACTGAGGCTCAGAGCTGGAACCCAGACCCATGTCTGACTGGCTCCAACCCGTGCTCCTGCCCTCCACACCATCTCAGGAAGCAAGGAGGGGGCAGACCGTTCCTGCTCTGGGGGGGGGGGGGGGGGAAGTACGCCAGGCTTGGACCACCACGGGCTGGCTGCCGGGGGCACGAGGGACTTGAACGGCCATGCTAACCTCCATCAGACAGATGCAGCTTGGAGTTCTGGGACACTAGAAAGACGAGAACAGCAGCACGACCACCACCTGGCACGGGGCCATCACTTCCTTATCCTTTTCAAAAAACTTTCACACACACACACACCACTTGTCTGTGTCAAATTCGTGACATCAATGAGGGACCACTTCTGTACGTTTCAGAGCATCTAGCAGACTGCTGCTAGGTAGTATACAGTGGCACTTAAGTGCCGATTACCGTGCCTGGACTCTTGGCATTCCCCTTACCTAGCTCCTCAATGGACACACGGCCCCCCCCACCCCCACGGCCCCACCAAGTTGACTTGAGAGCCACGGTCTCACTGCTTTGATTTGGCGCTTTGTTTTCCCAAAGCTCAGCCTTCAGTACGGCCAAGACCAGTGACCCAACAGGCTAGTCTGACTTGGAAAGCCACGGGTGACATTTTCAGCTGGCTCAGACGCTGAGGCTGAAGCATGTAAGGGTAGCTTCTGGCTGGGGTTTTGTTTGCTATGGAATATAGACTTCCCTTGGGGGAATTCAGGCATGTTTTCTTTTTCTTTTTTTTCCCCTTTTCTTAAAAAAATAAAATAAAAAGGCTGCAACTCTAATCTAAGTGGCATCTGCTGACTTGAAAGAATACACACTTAATCCCTACTCCAGAGCACCCTTGCCACGACACGGAATGCCTTCTGGTTTTCAACCACTGAAACACAAAGGAAGAGTCATCTACTTTAGTAGAGCCATTTTAAGTTGTTTTGGCCACAGTTCCCTAGGTCGATAAATCTCTATAATTTCAATTTCTGACCCTCCTCATTTTAGCTCGACTGTACTTATGGACGACACCTGGCATTACAATAACCAGGGGGCCAGATTCAGATACACATGGTTTTCCTTTTATGTTTGCAAAGCTGAGAAGCAGGAAGTTCTGATATTTATTTTACTTTTTAAATTTATGCACGTCCTCGCTTCCTCCGAAGAGGGTATAAGGTAGCATAAGGTGATACGTGAACGAGGGCAAAAGGTGGGGGGGGGGGTGCAAGAAAAAGAAGGGTGGGGAGAGGAAGCCGGGCTAGAATCGGGCCCAAAGGAAGAAAGACACAACCATCACAACATGCCTGCGGGCCACTGTGAGCCACATGCTTGCTTCCAAAGTTTCCCGCTGGCATTCTAGTTATGCCAAGAACAGCTACGTTTTATTTAAAGACCAATTTTTCAGGAATCCAGACAATGGATCTTAGTAACAGGTCTATAATAGATCTTCCTAAGAAGGACCCTGAGCTGCAATTTTCCCATAAATGGTATCATTTCCAAGAACGAGGCTGTTAAGATTCTCCTTCGCCTGTGTCTTTTTTAGGTCTTCTCAGAGCTACCGTGTTCCGAGTTTCTGAGCCCAGAAACTCAACGGGGTCTGATTCTCTGAGCAGTAGTTCATTTGGATCGTCAACACAGACCCTCCGGAAAGCCTGTCTTGGACACAATTTCAGGTTGGAAGGCCAACGTAATCTTTAAGTGTGTTGAGCAGTAATTAAATAGTAAGAAAACTGATCCTTCGGGAAAATGTTACCTTAAAAATCGCGTCGGCTCTACGTCGCTCTTCTCTAGGCCTTGTACAATCCTCTCCAGAGAGAGGGAGGAGAAAAGAAGCTGAGGTGACAGGCTGCCTGAGTTCAAATCTGTCTCTGCCACCTGCCAGCTGTGCCTCAGACAAGCTAATGACCCGGAGCCTCGGTTTCCTCATCTGCAAAATGGGCAGAACAGGAAGATCTACTTTACAGGCTTGAGGGGAGACTGAGGAGATTGTGCTAGCGATGCTCAAACATGTGCTCCCCTTTGAAACACTGGCATTTTTTCTTCTCGTTCACTTTGTAGAGCCCAACTGCCCTTATGTATAGGAGCCACGTTGCCAAGGAAAGAGAACAAGGGCAAACGTTTTCCTCTTCAGAAAGACCTCTACTTTTCCTCTCTCTGGCTAGGAAGGCAAACATCTATAAGTCTTCATTAAGGCGGAGGGGTAAGAGCCAGTGAAAACGAGAAGGGCCAGCGAAACATGTCAAGTGGCCGATAGCAGCTGCCTGTGTTTGTTGTTGCAACGGTACCGAGGGGATGGATGTAAGTCATTAACATTCCACTGATACGGGGTAAAATGATTTGGGCTGAAAAGGAAAGTTGGGAGGGGTGGTCACCAAGGTTTATCTTTGTTTACTCTTCTGTGAGGACTCATCTTCAGGGTCTGTTTCTCTTCTTATGAGATGATTTGGCTCATTACCACAGACCTTCTTGGCTTGCGAACCAAATTTCTGCTTAATTGGTTTCCACGTTGTGACCTGGTTCCCGAGACACCAGATGCCCTGGAGGCCAGTCCTCGGCCCTCTTGGGTAGCGTTATAGCGAAATGTAGCGGGAGCAGACGGTAACCTGCAAGCTGGCTGCCGGAATTATTGCAGTAAACAGAGAATGTACTGGAATCTGCAATGGCTGTCCACACCACTATGTGCCAGGAGAGAAGCTCTGTCCAAACTCAACTCTTTCACTTGGATCTTCCTTCGAAAGCACGGTGGGCCCTTTTCTCCTACCAATATCTCATATTCAGGACATCTTGAAATAAACCAAGTACCAATTAAGCTTCCTAGTGCCAGCCAGCTCACCTGACCACCATTGTTCCCATGGCACTATCGCCCATAACAAACTACACAAGACAGAAGTGTCTAAACCAAGACGACACATCTTTCTCGTGGCAGGTGAGACAGGCCACTGGAGTAGAGGAGTTTCCAGCACTACACAAGTTACTGGTCATCTATGCTTCTATTTCCTCACTTTTGCAAAAATGGGAGATGAGATTGCTAGGGCCCTTCTGAGCACAGGATGTGGAGAATGGGGCACCCAACTGAACTGTATCACTACCATTAACTGGTTCACTCAAACAAGCTGTCCTTTTCCAGTGTTGCTGATTGTAAGGAATCCCAGGCATGTGGCATTTTTGGATCAATGTGGCTTCATTAGGGGCAGGGTTTCCTTCTGGGGTAAGAAGAGTTTTCATCTGTTTGTGTTAAGAAGGGTCAGCGTTGGTGATGATTATGTGGGCTCTGCTTTAGGTTGAAAAAAAAAAGTCGTTTATTTACATATAAAGAACCTAGTGTCATAGAGGCATTATATATCATCTATAAACACCTCAAGCTAAAACTCACGGGCTTCCCTATAATGCACATTGTTGTCTTATCCTTGGCCTGTCGAGCATCTTGAACCCCGGAGTGCCTGGTTGTATGGAAGCCCCATTTTAAGACTGAGGATGTGTGCCCTGATTATGTGAAAACATCTGGTAAGTTCTGCTCCTTTCTTCCTAGAATCATTTATACATTGCACTTAAAACCGGATACTCCTAACAGCAAACACGTGAAGAAGTGGCCTTTCGGAGCATTTGGTTTTTCTATTGAGCCAACAGTCATTAGGCTGGCAGGGGGTGAGAGCCACAGTCACTGAAAGGCACAGGTCTTGACTTTGGCAGAGATGGATACTATCTTGACAACACAACATACATAGTCAAGGGGGTGAGGGAGTTTCAAAGGTTAGAAAAGATGTGTCACAGGATCAGCATGTATAAGATCGTTGGGTGGCAGGGGACTAACGCTGCCCATGACACTGTCCATGGTTCTGAACCAGGAAGGGCACTTCTCTGGGGAAGGTGGGTGGGACAGAGAGAACTTGCACCTCTTTTGCTAGGCTGTGATCAGTATCATAAGAAAGGAGACGATGTTCTGTGGGTTTGAACATAAGACAGTAGGTTCAAAAAAGCCCTGGGACCTCCTGGTGGTTGGCAACGTTTTTCTGAGGATACACTCATGGTAGCTCTAAAAGACACAAATTCCTCGATGGTATGATAAGCTTCCCCTTTAGGGACCTTCTCAGGATCCTGGATGAGAGTTACTATTCTATAACACAATAATAGCCAACACATCTAGTGCTTACATTGTTCCATTCACTGTTCTCTCTCTCTCTCTCTCTCTCTCTCTCTCTCTCTCTCTC
>NW_026057586.1:16119476-16278617 GCF_023721935.1 Panthera uncia | reverse complement strand
CACACACACACACACACACACACACACACACACACACACACACACGTATCTGTCAAGAACTTAGGGAGTTTTCAACCTCTATTGCTTCCTTGACATGCAGAATTCCTCCTTGGGGAATATCAGATTTCAAAATATCAAAGATATTTTTAAAAAGGTTCTCTCTTCAGGATCATTACCATCTCTTTGATGGGAATCTTCCAAAGTTCTTTTGCATGATTTAAGGGCTTAATTTGAGTATGTTTGTATGTCAGGAAACCTGCAACCATAAAACTCCTAGAAGAGAACATAGGCAATAATTTCTTTGACATCAGCTGAAGCAATACTTGTCTAGATAGTTCTTTTAAGGCACAGGAAACCAAAGGAAAAATACACTGTATCAAAATAAAACATTTCTGCACAGTGAAGGAAACCAACAAAACAAAAAGGCAACCAACCTACTGAATGGGAGAAGAGATTTTCAAATGATGTATCCAATAAGGGGTTAAAATCCAAAATATATAAAGGACTTCCACAACACTCCCCAAAACCAATAATCTGATTAAAACGGTAGAGGCTAGACATTTTTCTAAAGACCTGTGGACACATGGGAAGATGCTCATCATCACTATCAGGGAAATGCAAATCAAAACCACAATAAGATATTGACCTTACACCTGTCAAAATGGCTAGACTCAAAAATACAAGAAAGAAGTGTTGCTGAGAATGTGGAGAAAAAGGAACCCTCATGCACTGTTGATGTGAATGTAAATTGCCATAGCCACTGTGGAAAATGGTATGGAGATTCCTCAAAATTAAAAATGGAAATACCATGTAACCCATTAATTTCACTACAGAGTATTTACCCTGAAAACATGGAAACACTAATTCCAAAAGATATACGCACCCCTATGTTTACCGCAACTTTACAATAGCTGAGTTATGGAAACAAAGGTCAACTGACAGATGAATGCATAAAGAAGATGTGGTACACATACATACACCAACACACAGGAATATCATGCTGCTATAAAAAGGTGGGAGCTTTTGCTATTGGCAACAATGTGGATAAACTTAGAGCATATTATGCTAAGTGAATTAAGTCCAACAAAATCAAATGTCACAGGATTTTGCTTATATGTGGAAGCTAAAAAGAAATGACTCAACAAAGAGCAGAATCAGACCTATAAATACAGAGAACCAATGGTTGCCAGAGGAGAGAGGGGTAGGGGGATGGGCACAATGGGTTAAGAGGAGTGGGAGATACAGGCTTCCAGTTACGGAATGAGGAAGTCACAGGAGGCTCTCTGATCCTCCCTCTTTTGACAGCTGCACCTTCTCGTGCAGTGCCAGCTGTATCTCTGAGACTCTAGGGTAAAGGTCAAAGTAAATGGGTTTGACCGTATTGGGTGCCTATCACCAGGGCTGCTTTTAACTCTGGCAACGTGGATACGGTCATCAATAACCCCTTCATCGGCTTCAACCACATGGTCTATATTTCCCAGTATGATTCCACTCCCAGCCAATTCAGCGGCACAGTCAAGGCTGAGAATGAGAAACTGGTCATCCATGGAAAATCCATCTCCACCTTCCAGAAGTGAGATCCTGCCACCATCAGATGGGGTGATGCTAGTGCTGAGCATCCCGTGGAGTCCACTGGGGTCTTCAGCACCGTGGAAAAGACTGGGCTCACTTGAGGGTGGGGCCAAGAGGGTCATCATCTCTGCCTCTTCTGCTAATGCCCCTATGTTTATGATGGGTGTGAACCATGAAATGACCACTCCCTTGAGATCATGAGCAATGCCTCTTGCACCACCAGCTCCTTGGTTCTTGTGGTCATGGCCATCTGTGACAACTATGGCCTGGTGGAGGGATTCATGACCACATGGCCACCAGAAGACTGCGGATGGCCCTCCAGGGAAGCTGCGGCATGACGGCCAAGAGGCTGCCCAAAACATCATCCCTGCTTCTACTGGCACCACCAAGGCTGTGGGCAAGGTCATTCCTGAGCTGCATGGGAAGCTCACTGGCGTGGCCTTCTGTGGCCCCACCCCCAACACGTCAGTGATGGATCTGACCTGCTGCTTGGAGATACAATGACATCAAGAAGGCCATGCAGCAGGCATGGAGGGCCAAGGGCATACTCGACTCTCCACTGAGGACCAGGCTGTCTCTTGCTTCTTCAGTAGTGACATCCACTCTTCCACCTTCGATCCTGGGGCTGGCATTGCCCTCAGAGACCATTGTGTCAAGCTCATTTCCTGGTATGACAATGAATTTGGCTACAACAATCGGTGGTAGGCCGTATGGTTCAAACGGTCTCCAAGGAGTAGGAGCCCCCTGGGCCACCAGCCCCAGCAAGGGCAAGAGGAAGAGAGAGGCCCTCAGCCGCTGGGAAGTCCTTGCCCCAACTTATCCCGCCATACATTGAGAGTCTCCTGACTTCTACAGAGTTTCCATCCCAGACCCCTTGCAGAAGAGAAGGGGCTTGGGGACCCCTACACCTTGTCATGTACCATCAATAAAATATACTGTACCCAGCCAAAAAAAAAGTCACAGGAAAAAAAATGAGTATGTTTGAATGTTTGTAGGTCATGAGACCTGAAACCATAAAAATCCTCAAAGAGAACATAGGCAGTCATCTCTTTGACAACGGCTGTAGCATTGTTTTTTCCAGATGTGTCTCCGAAGGCAAGGGAAACCAAAGCAAAAATACAGAGGGACATACAGCACAGGGAGTGTAGTCAAGGCTATCGTAATAGTGTTGCATGGTGACAGAAGGGACACTAGTGGTGAGCACAGCATACAGCACAGAGTTGTGGAATCACTAAGCCGTATACTTAAAACTGACGGAACATCGCGTGTCAGCTATGCCAAAAAAACAAACCATCACACAGGCTGGAAGAGAAGAAATCCATGAATTATTAGTATAGAGAGATCTTTTGGGGGTGGGAGAAGGACACTAATAGTACCTTATTTGCCAGCCAGTCCAATCCCTGCAAATTTACTAATTAGGAGAAGAAGAAAAAAAAGCTCAACTCTGAGGAGCTGCTGATAGACTGGGATTCCAGTGCGGCTGACCAGATCTCCGTCTGGGAGGCTTTCTCTTTCTGTATTTATCATCCCTCAGTTCTCAACCAGTAGCAGGCACATTATTCAGTCAGTGCTTACGCACATTTGGTTATAGGGTCACGATTAAGAAAACAAACCATTCATAACGCAACTATAAACAAAAGTCCAACTCATTTGCTAATGGGTCTTCCCTCTTTGGCCACCATACTCGCTCTGTCTTTATTCTGCCTGTAGTTTAAGGCCGATGTGTGAAAACTGCCTATTTGCCAGTGGGTAGACCAGGATGAGGTGGTCATTACTCTCCCACAAACGGCACAGGCGTGGTGTGGGCATGAGGTTACAGGGAGACACACTGAGCAGATACCACGGGGCACCCACTCAAAGCCTACGCCCCGCTCCCCCCACCCCCCCCCCCCCCCCCTTGCAACAGCTGGCATTTGTATCACTTTGCTTCTGCGCCTTCTCTGGCTCCCAGAACCCACATGCCTGCTGGCAGGGCCACCCAAAGGGAGGAGGAGGAGCTTCTGGGCAATTAACAGCTCCCTGGGAACAGCCCTCAACCTGGATCAGTCTCTAACTTTAGACTATTCCCAGAGTTCCCAGCAGGATCAAGCTTCAGGGCCCCAGAGTGGGAACTTACTTTAAGCACACCCTCCATTGTCCACCTTCCTTACAAGTGCCCCCCCCCACCCCCACATCGCCTCCCAAATATACCACATATGCGTAAGTCTCGGCCCATAAGTCTTGGCCTCAGGGTTGGCTTCTGAGGGAACCCAAACCAAACCCCATACCACACCCACCTCTATGCTATTATCGAAGTTCTCCAAGCAGGCCAAATGAACCTGGATTAGACAGGTTGTGTTGGAAGTGGCTTCTCCCTGGGTGTCAGTCACCGGCTGGCTCTTTGTCCCCCTACCAAGAACCTCACCTCAGATCAGCACCAGCTGAGGTCCTTGGACATACTTGAAGAGGAACACACTAAGAGGAACGAAGTAAAAGACACCACGGAGTTGCAGATCAATCGATACGTGAAATACAAGAACGGAGTCCTTCTGGACGCACCACGGTCTCTGCGAACAGCTCTGAATAAGCTAGAAAATGTATGGCTTCCCAGAGTCTTGGTCTCAAATTAAAAACAATTCTGAATGTTTAAATTTTGTAAGATGAAAATAAAAACCCACGTTCTTCTGCTTGTAGGATTGTTGGCACGGTGTGGTAGGGCGACGAGGGGACAAAAGAAAGACGCGGTACTTTATAATCAGGCCTGGTTTTAGCGCACAGCAAAAGCTGAGCAGTTACGACAGGGACAGTCGATCACGTGTCGCAATTGTAACGGAGATGGGCTTACTTCTAGTTTCATGTAGTCAGTCCTCGGAAGTTTCTGGGATTTATCAACAGCACAAAGTTTTAGGCTCACTGAAACGCAAACCCAAAGTGATACCCACACCTGCATACAGGTAGGTACACGCGTCTTCATCTATCCATCAACGATTTACTGAGAGTCAATTTACTGAGATTTGCTGTTGTGTGGCAGGCATCGTGGAAGGTACCAGCAGAAGAGAAGCTGACACTGTGCTCACAAAGCTTACAGTCCGGTGGGGGGAGAGTGATGTTAAATCTTGCACGTGTCAACTCTGCAAGGGTGAGCAAGGATTTTTTTCAAATGATAAGGCGTGAGAATATGAAGAAAGCAGCCTTCTCCTACTATGCTTCTGGAAAGGTAAATTGGTATAAACTTCCTGGCGGACAACGTAAGAGAAAAATCCTTAAAATGTGGTTCTCCCTATGACCCAGGAAACCTTAATATCTAGGAACTTACTCTAATAGTGATCGAGTACACACCTTCAAGGATGTTCTTCGTACTGTCGCAGCAAGAACAGAAACGTTAGAAGCAACCTAAATACCTAACGATAAGCGACAATACATTTAATGGAGCACCAGGATTTTTTAAAATGTCATTGTAAAATGTGTAATGAATTGGGAAGAGGTCCACTTAGTAATGGAAAAAAAGAGACAGAAATTACTACATAATCCTATTTTCTCCCAGTCTAAAAGCCATAAAACTTCCCAGTCTAAATGTCAATTGATGTTTTGTGTAATAGGATCATGGTGATTTCCACTTTTGAATTTTGGATTGATCAGTGTTTCCTAATTTCTGTGCCAAGTTTCCCATTCGGTTTCTGTACCGTTTAGGACAGTAGCGGGTCGTGTCCGTTTAGTTGAAAGAAAATTTAACCCAGGCAAGAATAAGTAGCAAGGGAACTTACTGGCTCAGACCACTGGAAAGATTCACTTCAAGGGATTGTCTAATTCCAGGGTGTGAGAAGTGCCATCACAGGATCCCTCTCTCAGTCCTGCCGCTCCTGGGTCTGCTGGGTGGTTCCGAGGCATACATCTTCATACGCCAGGTTCAAGGGTCTTACGTTTCATAGGGCAACACTGCCATGCAAGTCCTAGGATTTACTCTCTCCCACTGGCCCAAAGTGGGTCATGTGCCTCTCTCTGCACCGAGCATCGTGACTCTGGGGCTAATGCTTTGGCTCACATCTCAGCCACGCACTCCAACCAGCATGGGAGGTCTGCTCCACCTGATGTACTCAGAGTGGGAAAGAACAATTTCTCCAAAACAAAATTAGGACAGCATTACTAGGAAGAGAGAGTAGGTGCCAGGCAGTGGAAGGACATGTTGTTCGCTAAATTGATACGATTTGGGGGGAAAAATATATAGGTCTGCTTAAACATTCTTTTTGGTTATTTCTAAATTAGGTTGATGGGCATGTGAATCAATCCAGAAATCTCCCTTTCCTTAAGACTTCTAAAAGATTTATATTTAAAAATTTTTATTACTATTCTGAAACAGTTAAGAACTTGGTAATTTCTTATTACCATTTTAGGATTGTAAATTAATATGCCTAAGTATCTAAAGATGTGAATCCTAGAAATTATGAAAAGATACAAAGAACAAAATAATCGCTCATAATTCTACAACCCAGAATATCAAGTTTTTCACACCTATCCTTCTGCTTTTATACACATTTGACATTTTGAATAGGTGACATCATACTGATATCCCATTGTGTATGATTCCCTCACTTCCTATTACAGAATAAGCATTTTATTCTCAAACTTTAATTTCGGTTGGCTACAAAATTTTGTTATTTTGAGCGTTTTACCACCAACCTATATGCTATATTTAATGGAGCTTTTGATAACCTTTGGCCTCATTTTAAGATTTCCTTAAATTTAAAAACAACAAACAACAAAACCAAAAAATAAAGTGAGTCAAACAAAAAAAAGATTTCCCTCAATTCAATTAATTGATCTGAGTTTTTGGATATTCTCAAGTCTCTCATCATAGCAGAATAATTTTAATAATTAGAAAATCAGCTTATTCTCCACATTTCAACTTAAAGTAACACACAAATCTCATCAACTTTCACCTAAAATAGTTTTGTTTTGTTTTTTTTAAACGAACTATCCAAGGATAAATGGCTTCTATAGGTAAGCTCTGGTTTCTTCCAAGGAAACGTGTCCTAAATTATTTAGGACTCGTACCACTACCAAAATTTAGATGTTAAATATAAACTTTGGTCCCACTCACGAGTTTTGGATTAAGCAGAATTCAACACAGGCTACACTGACCTGCTTGACTGCACGATGAATCAATGGCAGTTAAGGGAGAATGTGTGTTTGAACTTTCCCCAAGTAACTTCTTGCAGTGGGAACATTTCAGATAAATGTCCCAGTATCGATACAAGGAGGGTCAACATGTTGCAATCTTGCAGACCTCTGCATGCAAAGCACCCGACCGAGACCCACAGAAGGAAACAAGGTTGACTCTAAGCTTCACAATAATATTCGATTTCATTTTGCCAGATAGGGTAAGCGTCTACCAGAACCGTATGTATCCAATTTTCCATAATGATTTTCAGTTGAGCTGAATGTGGCTGATGGCCAGAATGAGCCTCCGGCTTACCATCATTTCCTTCTCTAAAAAAATGTTCGTTCAAAGCCTTCAGATCCTGACATGCTAAACACAAATACAAATTAATCCAATCTGGCACAATGCCTCTTAACTGTAGCAGAGTACACGGTTGGGTGTTTTGTTGAAATAGTGTTTTCAAAAGTAATAGATTTTTGTTGGTTTTCATCAGTCACAAAAGGACTATAAAGCTATTTTTCTGGAACAATATTCTCTGAATGCTGAACTTCTCCTGTTACTCAATCCATCTGTCTTCCTCTCTCAGCCAGTGGTGCGGATTTTACAGTCCAAAGTGGAATCTTCAGCCCTCCCTGCCAGCAACAGCTAAACCCCATGTGTTATACTCGCACACAAGTGTTGCTCCAGAAGAGCTATTTTAAGCAAACAAGAATTTTACTAAGTTGAAAATGAAGAGCCAAATTCCAGTAAGCATTACACAGATAAAAATCCCCCAGCTTTCTTATCCATCGGAATTGGGATCTTTGGATTTCATGATTTCAACACAACTGTGTTCTTTTCAATGCAGATCTCCCCGGCTCTTTGGTTACGGCGACAAGAAATGTATTCATGAGTTACGTGGGTGAGTCTGAGTGAACACATCCTTCCAGAGAAACAGCTGCTTTTTTTTTCTTCTTTCGGGAAGCATTTCCCCCCAATACACAGGTCAGCAGGGAATTTGGGGAACAGCACAGCCTTTATTGTCAGTAGTGGATCCAACTGGGGCGTCTGTTCCTGCTTTCTACCTGATACCTGTGGGTGCTGCGGCCGGTCAAGAATGCTTTTCCTGTGTTTCCCTCACTCCAGACTCAGGTGAAGAAATGGGGGATTTAACAAAGGAATCAGAGGTCACCACTGGCCTGTGGTCACCGGTCATCACGCCACTACAGGAAATCTGTAGGCTTTGCAGAGTGGAAAAAATTGTGAGAAATTCTACTTTTAAAAGACGAAATTCATTGGACTTAGTGAACGTTTTGAGAAAAAATCGTAAAGCAATGCTATTTGAAAAACTAACAAAATTCTACACGGGGGTCATATAAAGTTGCAAAACATACAGCACGAATAAAAAGATTCCATAACCTTACTTCTCATCATCTGTAAAGACTGTGTACATCTTATTGTATAATACGCGTCTGTTAAACACATATATTAAAATAAAGCCTTTACCCTATGCGGTTTTGTTCCTGGCTTTCATTTGAAAGTCCTGTATTTTCTGTCATTAGACACTTTGTGAACACAAGACATTTATTAGCTACATGATATTCTGTATTATGGATAAACCATGATTTAACTTTTCTCTAGTTACTGTATGTTTATATAGTTTGAAATTCTATGCTAAGATACATAATCCTTTAATAGACACCTTTTACACTCTGGATTCAGACCCTGGCTTTGTTCCTTACCAGCTGGGCGGTCTGTGACAAGAAACCCCACCTTCCTGCGTCTCCATTTCTTCCGCCGTATGATGGGGATTTTAACAATATCGATCTCAAGGGCTGTGAAAGTTTCCATCAGATAATGCACGTAAGGTGACTGGCTTAGCTACCGTTCTGCCACAGTTGTTATGAAACTATAACCTGTAATAATTAGAACACCGTTTTGTAACTCATTAGCACATAGGGGTTGCCGAGGTGATTTCACGCACCCTTACTGAACTTTATTGTGAATGGTAGTCAGGGCTGGGTGGTGAATTTTTTGAGATGAAGAAACCGAAGCTCAAAGAGGTAAAAGTGTCCACGGCCCACGATGGGCAGAGCCTGGATAGTCCCGGACCCTGTGTCTCCTGCCCCTGGACTCAATACCGTGTCATGCCGCCCATTTGCACAGGACAGCCTTCTGCATCACTGATGAGATCCCAAGATATGTGAACTTCTATGTGCATTTGATTTAAATTTACCTTTCTGCGACTAAATGAAGTTTTCCACCCCGGAGTGACAACCATCCACACCTCCTCGACCCAAACAGAGTCCTTTTATTGCTTACAACGTGCCTCCTTCAGACTGCCCTGCTATGAAGCCACAAGAACCTTGGGTCCCAAGATGCCCTTCGTAAGGGAAGCCGTGCTGCTGGCTGTGCAAAAAGTCTGATTAGACACACAGCTAAGGGAGCACGGGATACCATGACCAAAGGCTCAAATCCCCAAATCCTCTGGACCTTTCGTTTACCTACGGAGGAGCGCACACCCCTGCATCTTATCTTTCACACAGCCTTGCCCTGTTTGCTCAGGTCTACTAAATGCACTCTTAAGGGCTCAAGCTCCTCTCCTTATCTACCTCAGCTGTTTAGAAAAGGAAGTCTGGGAGATGATCAAGGGCCAGCTTCAGCCTCTGCTTTACTCCTCGGCAACAAAGGCAGAGAGGTGAAACCAAACTGTCCTGGCCCCGGGATGGAGAATCCACTTTTTGGGGCTCCAACAGAGACAGGGTCCTTAGCTTCAGCCTGTCTCTAGACTGCTTCTTGGGTCAAGGGGGAAAAATCAGGGTCCTTCGTGTCATGTTGAAGAGCCTAGACTTAATCCTGCCGGCCGCGGAGAACCACTGTCATTTTCCAGGGCAGGGAATGCCATGACCACACAGGAGTTGGGGACTCCCATTGGAACAAAGCAGAATCTCATGAGGACAAGACTGAGGTCTGAGGGACCAGGTAGGAGAGGAGGGGGTCACAGAAGCCCCGGGGAAGGATTCAAGAAATAACTACTTAGAAATTTAATCTAAAGGCATGCCAATGGATTGGATATGGGAGAGAAAAAAGAATCAAGGACAACTTCTTTGTTTCTAACAGAGCTGTGGGCGGGTGCTACTAACAATGGAAACAAAAAAAGAGGAAACGTGGGTGGGGGCTGAACCCCGAATCTGAAGTCCTTCTGGAAAATCAAGTGGAGGAGTTCAGCCGTCAGTGAGCCACGAGTGGAGGGAAAACTTGGGAGTCATCAGCCACAACGGGACTGCGAGCGCTGAAATCTTACGTGCCACAAGGGAGCAAAGCTACAGCAGTGGTCCACGATGAAACCCTGGGGAACGCCAATGAGCGTCCTGGGAGAAGTGGTCACAGAGAGAAGAGACCCAGAGACCATGATCAAGAAAGGTGAAAGGGAGAAACAAGTGCCTCAATAAGAGAAGAATGGAGAAATGAACACTGCATCCAACTAGAGGGGGACCTTTTGTTTACCTGAAGAACCATGTCAGAAGAGCAGCGTGGGCAAAAGGCTATTACTGCGGGCTACCTTAGGGAGCAAAGGTAAAAATGAAATAATGGAGTAAACGTGAGTGATTCTTTTTAAAAACTTGGGATGCTAAATGGGACGAGAGAGACTAATAGCCAGCAGGAATGCTGGAGGTTTTTTTGTTTGTTTGTTTTTAATATTTATTTATTTATTTATTTTTTAACATTTATTTATTTTTGAGACAGAGAGAGACAGAGCATGAACGGGGGAGGGTCACAGAGAGAGGGAGACACAGAATCTGAAACAGGCTCCAGGCTCTGAGCCATCAGCCCAGAGTCTGACGCGGGGCTCGAACCCACGGACCGCGAGATCATGACCTGAGCCGAAGTCAGCCGCTTAACCGACTGAGCCACCCAGGCGCCCCTGTTTTTTTTTTTTTTTTTTTTTTTTTTTTTAAGTGAGAATCCAGAAAGGAACGGAGTGGAGGGGACCAAGAGGACAAGTTCCTTGAGGAAGTAGGAGGGAATGGGGTCAAGGTCAGGTTGGCCCTGAATAAGAGGCCGGACGTCCCATCCTCTGATGCTAATTTTCAATTTCTCTCCTATCGGCTGGCATTCGTGAAAGTGACATGGCTTCTGTAATTCTCTGGAAAATCTGGCTTGAGCTATGGTCCATGGCATAAAATGAAGGGAACAGTGATACACACACCATTTCCATAAAGCACCACTTTCCCGTTGTTCTAAAAAGAGCTTTCTTCTCAAATACCATGGTAATCAATAGCACTAGGTGTTATTATAACCAGCTGTTTTCTTAAGCACACTATTTTAATCAGATGCTTCATTACAGTGGGGAAAACTCTTCCATCCTCTGTCACCTAAGTGATGGCTATGAATTGATGGGTTCAAGACTGTTAAAAGCTGAATACCAAAAAGCCCAGCTGGAACGTCCTCTAGAGAGGGCTGTCTTGTTGAATACATCTGAGAACTCACTGTTCTTCAAGCATAATAAGGGATCAGGGTAAACCGAATGATTTGATACCCCTCAAATCAACTTGCTGGCCACACAATTACTGAACACAAAGAACTCCCAACATTAAAAAAGAAATGACCCAGACACTGGAAACAGTGCCTCATCAGTGCCCCCGCCAGAATGAAAGACAAGAAGAGACACATTCAAGATAAAAGTAAAAAGCACATTCCCTTTCAACCACATGTGATCTTTTTCCTTTTCATGTCCAAGAATCTCATGTGCTATCAAATCAGGCCTCTCGTTAGAATAAAAGAAAAATGAGAAACAAAAAAAGATGTCCTCAGGAATGAAAAAAACTTACTACATACTTACTATGTATTTAGGAGATTATGCATATAGGAAGGGGGTACCTTCACGTGGCAATTCATTTGGGGAGCCAAAGCACACAAGCATGAGAGAAAAAGACGCCGTCCAAGTTAGTATCCGGCCAGGATAAATGAGTGGCAGAGATCTGAGAGGTGCAGGCTTTCTGACAACGGGCATTTAACTGGGGGCAGCATCCCAGGAAGGGTTCTCAGATGACGTGAGATCAGAACTGGGTGATTACCAAGCCGGGTCTTTGACATTTCACCGAAGGACAGTGGGTGAACAAAGGGATACGTTCAAGACTGTAAAGAGTTTCTCCAGGGCTAGGTGAGAGTTGAAGATGCCCAAAGAAGAGTGACAGAGATACACCTAGACAGGGGAACTGGGGGCCCCATGGTAGAAGGGTCTCGGGGACAACACGTCAGAGCTCTAGTGCGAGGAGCATACAGGTACAGTAGTTATGAGTGGTAGTTAACCAACACTCACTGTAGCGTGGGGCGAAACCCCATTTTTTGTCCCAAAGAGGGTTCCAGAAATATAGAAGTTAATTAAGGAGAGGGAGAATGTAAAGACCATCTTAAGGACCATGCAGAACAGAAAGAACACAGGTCAAGACAGGCTCTCTGAATCCCAGCCCCAGCAGTTTACTGTCCTGACTTCAGACAACTCTCCCGGGCCATCTGCCCACTGATGTCTTCATTACGGCGGTGTGGAGTCAGCTGACCATAAATTCTTTACCCTACAGTTTTAACATCTGGATTTCATGTAATAGCATTTACCTCATAGGGTGGTTGTGAGTATGAAGTGACATAAAACGTAACATGCTCATCACAATGCCTGGTGCAGAACAAGCACTCAAAAAAAATGTCGGTTGCTTTTGATTCGTTGAGAATTATTTCAGCATTTAGCAGCTTCATACGATTATATATGACCCAGGTTAACACAGAATTCACTAGACTACCTGTCCATTCGGGGAACAGAGTTACAAAGTTTAATGGTTGACAGTCTACCTTACAAAGATCTCATGATAATACATGTTTCAGCTTAAAACTAGAGCGTGTGGATTAGAGGCTATCCTATCTTACACATTCTAAGGTTTCACTGTTCTCCTTAACACCCGAGAAAAGCCCAGATGCTCCAAAAAACGTTAAGGCCCTTAGCGGCATGCCTGACTTAGCAACAAACACTCTTGCAGTGTTAACTATCATTCCTGTCCGGTCACGGCTTTGAAACAACCCTCTGGTTGATCGCAAAGGTGCTGCCCGTCTCCAGTAAAGACAAGGTACAAAGATACGCCACGAGTCCTTGTACTCTAACTGAAAAACAAAAGCCTCAGTAAATTAAAAACAAAGTAGGCCAGGACCCGGAACACCTGTTGCTTTGGGGAGTTCCAGTCCCTCACTGAATCTCCAGAAACCTGACCCTGCTGAGAGTCATTATCAAGACATCGGAACATAAACACGCTCGCTGGGGCCAACCTACGAACCTCAAATTTGAACCTCATTTGTTCAAATGCTGGTGATTCATTCATCCAACTGACAGGTGCTGGGCATGTTGAGCACGAGCGAGATCTGGGCTCTAGGGAGGAAGGGGGCACCCAACAGGGAAAGACACAGACCCATCAACTGCCATGCCGGCCAGCCCCGGACGACCTCTGAAAGGGACCCAGCGGAAGTGACACCGCTTCTCGCTTCAGCGCCCAAGACGAGCATGTGCCACACCAGTTGAGCCATTTCCACGTCATGTTCATCTACCAGGCACCGAATGAACACTTGTGGCCACCTATAGCTCTCTTCGCTTAATGTTCTTACGTTGTTGTGTTTTTAGGGGTTGGAGGTCTAGAAGGCAAGACCTGCCTTCTGCTAAACATGGACGGCAGCCCATTAAATCATGTCTCCCAGTGACGGGGCCATAGCCTGCTCAAGCCTCCAAAGCTGCTGGTGCTGCGGCTTTGCTGGGCAGGGAGAAGGGGGGCACAGTATCTACGAAGTCCCAGCAACCTGTCTCACATCTTCCCGTAGGTTGTCTCGTGTCACCCTCCAAATCCTGCGACACATTAGGATACCCACTCCACAGACTGAGGCAGCATTCTTGCAGATTTATGATTGACTCGAATCGTAAACAGCTAGCAATGGGGTGGAGGGGAGGGGAGTGCGACTACCGGATCACAAAGCTCACGTTCTTTCTACCAGCGTTAGGCCACCTTCAGACTCAGAAGGTAGCGATGTCTGATGAAACTTTCCTCGAGACAACAAATTATATAAAACAGAAACGTGACCCTGGCCTCATCCATTTTTCTGCTAGCTCGGCCTCGTCCTCTTCCGCAAAATGCCATCCGCGGGGCACAGGACTGCTGCCTGCGACTGCTAATTGTAACCTCCTTCCTGTCTGGCGGTCACCAACGCCTGCAGGCCTCAGAGCGTTCAGCCCGGGGCGGGGGGTGGGGAGCCAGAAAAAGAAGCTCAACATGAAAGGGAAGTATTGCATTTGATCGTTTCCCTTTCATAATATTTTGAAACCCTGATCCTCGTTTTTCTCCCCACCCCCTCCGTGCTATTCTTGGTTCCCATTCCGTTGTGTGTAACATACACGTACGTTCAAACAAAATCTTCAGAGACAAAAACCACAAAGATTACAATTAGAAATTACCTTTTCTTCTGAGCAAAGTTCAAAAGAGATAGACTAGGAGAACGGTCAGGTTACAATGAAACGCTAGTATATCTTACGTACAGACCTAGGACTTCTCATTACCTCCCTTATGGATCCGTAATATGTCTTTTGAAATAGAAAATAAAAATTGAAGCTCAAACCCCACTTGTTTAAAGTATTTAAAATAACTAAATCATCCCAAATAAGACCACTTACAAAGATAGACATTAGAAGTAAATAATACTTTCTCATATTGCTTTTGGTCCATACTTTTCAAATTTTATGTTCACACAGGCACATATAAAAATAAGCTATAATTAAATATGCATTAACTGTTCTAAAAACACATAAGCACGATGGAAAGGATTTAAATAATTTGATTTTCACTGTATTCATACTTAAAGCATTTTATTGTGAAACATACGGAGATTGGCACGAAAATTATATATTCTGTTGAAACAAAGGTTTTTCAAAGACCCGTGTAAATATTCTCCAAGTTAAAACACAGACCTTTACCAACACCCTAACATTCCTCTTCCATGCCATGTGTCTGCTAATTGTTATTTTTTTAAGAAAGTTATTTTGCTTTTTCATGCACAGAAACGTTACATCACCTTGGCTGCAATATCTAAGTTATTCAGGTGATCGGTTACATATACAGGTTATATATATGTGCATGTGTCCATGCGTATATGGAAGGGCAAAAATACGTTAATCCATTTACCTAAGTCAGTCATAACTTTTCATTTGTAATGGCAGTCACCAAGTGACTATCATCCCATGTCCTGGGCATCCGTGAACTTGGGCCGATTCATTTCGTTGGGAGAGCTCCAACAACAGAAAAAATGTGTTCCTCTTAAAAACTGCATAATTCAGCCTTTATAACCTGGCACACAGAAGATGACTAAACAGGGGCTGATGATAAATGAATGTGTGGCTATTACCATCTTAGAAATCGTTTGCCCAGCCATACGTTCCTAAAAGTCTATTAGCCTAAACACAACATACTTGTCATAGTCATATCATGAATTCAAACTTCTGCTTGAATTTTCAAAATGCCAAGTTCCAAATAAGAACCATCTGTTACTTATCGAATCCCTAATCTGCGTGAGGCCCCTCGGCCCCCCTTCGCTTCAGTCTGGTCCTTAATATTTAAAAACACATGCTTACATAGGATATGCCTAAAGCCACCAAGAGTAAAACAGAAATCACTCGCACACCTAACTAGCCACAACCCTACGTTCTAACGTCACGTATTAACGCTGGGGCTGGATCTGACCCTCAGTCTGAGCGCTCCACCCTGGTCCAGTCCCACCCCAGCTTTGGGGTAAATTGCTCCAAAGCAGGGATTCTCAAAGGGTGGCCCCCAGCATCAGGGAAACTTGTTGCCCTAGTCCATTTTCAGTTCCATCCCAGACCTACTGAACCAGGAAATCTGAGGACGGAGCCGGGCCATCTGTAGATTGACAAGTCTGCCAGTTCGTTCCAGAGGCTCACAGACATCAGAGAACCACTGGTCTAAAGACGATGTTCTACCCTGACTCTGTTTGGTTCCAGAAACCTCCCTGCGCTCCCTTGAAAATGCCTCCCAGAACTTCTGGCCTGGAACCTAGACCTGTATAACCCGGAGTTCATGGCCTGTTTATCTCACAAGTCACCCAACTGACCATGCACATGAAGGAGAAAAGTCGTAAGTCGTGGTGCTAAGGTGTAGAAAGAAAAAAACACCACCACCTAGTATTTAGGAATGCTACACCACAGTTTCTACCAACGATTCCTTAGGTCTACATGACAGACTCATGAAAATTGTCCTACAACTTCTTCGATCTTACGGCAAACGACGCAGAATGTTGTCGTTTCGTCTTCAGTAATAACAAAGTCAGTAGCATCGTTAAATCTTGATGCTGGAAAGGTGCTAAGAAAGGTGGAGACTGTCAGTGTTGGTGAACAGGGTCTTGAGATCTGTCAACATGAGGGTCCTCATTCAGCCCCGGCTCTCTTTTGTAAAAGAGAGAAAACCTTTTGTAAGGTTTTCATCCGTGGCAATTACAGCTATTCAGATTAAATTTATTTCACACCCATCAGACTGGCAGAAACCGCAAAGCCTGACAGAAACAAGTACTGATAAGCATGGAGAGCAACAGGAACTCTCAAACACGAATTACTATCGTAAGTGAAAATCAGCACATTTTGGAGAGCAACGTGCATGCCCAGGGAAGCAAGTGCATGGACTGCAACACTGAGAAACTGGGGCACGTGAGCACAAGGGTGCACACAGGGGCATGTTCGCTGTGGCACCGTTTTTTTTTTTTTTTTTTCAACGTTTATTTTTGAGAGAGAGACAGAGCATGAGCAGGGCAGGGGCAGAGAGAGAGGGAGACACAGACTCCGAAGCAGGCTCCAGGCTCCGAGCTGTCAGCCCAGAGCCTGACGCGGGGCTCGAACTCATGAACCGCGAGATGACCTGAGCCGAAGTCAGATGCTTAACCAACTGAGCCATCCAGGCGCCCCGTGGCACTGTTTTTAATAACTAAAATTTTTGGAAATAATCCAAATGTCTGTCAAGAGAATGGACATATAAACTGGTTTAACATACAGAAAAGCATCATGTGTTTTGATACGGTAAAATACAAAAAGCAAGCTATGAAAAGATAGGTCATGATACCGTTTCTAAGTTTACATACTTGAAAATAGTAAGTATTTATTACTAAGGAATACAAACATATATCAGCATAAAGACATCTCAGAGAAATAATACAATCCAGATTTGGGATAGCGTGAACTTCTCTTCCAGGGGGAGAAGGATACATGGAGTTTCACTTGTGTTTGTCATGTTTTAATTTTTTTTCCAGGTGAATACAAAATGTTATCATGACATTCTTGTTTATTTTAGTTTGAGGGACAGAGAGCGCATGCACAAGCAGGGGAGGGGCAGAGAGAGAGAGAGAGAGAGAGAGAGAGAGAGAGAGAATCCCAAGCATGCTCCGCACTATCAGAGCTCAGAGCCCGATGTGGGGCTCGATCCCACAAACCCTGAGATCACGACCTGAGCCCAAGAAAGAAATCAGACGCCCAACAGACTGAGCCACCCAGGTGCCCCATTCTCTAGCGTTCGCAAAGGTCGAATTTTTCATTTTAAAAATATGTTCTGAATCTAGAGAGATGGGAATAGCAACTCTAGCCCTTACTAACAGCAAGACTTGGGTCAAATTAACCCCCGTGAGTCTTCATTTTCTTATCTGGTGTGGGAGAATATGGAGGGTCCGCTGACAGGTCATCTGTGAGGTTGTCTACATTTTAGAAATACGTATTGCATTGGCTATGTGCCAAACAACCTTCAAGGTATTTAAAAATAACTTATTTAGTCCCCCTAAGACCCCCTCCGAAGCAAGCACTATTATCATCTGGCACACAGCAGGCAGGTACTCAAGAAGTCTTTGTGTCTTTCTGTTGGGCTTCCCATCTTCCCCTCCTCCTTCCCCTCCCTCTCCTGCAACGTGACCATCGTCATATCTAGCCCTCCTCTCTTGCCAGCTAGATTCCTTCAAACGCATTAGCATACGCAAGCCACAGCTCTGGGTTTGAAAATATTCAAGACCATGCGAGAGGAAGATTTTTATGTATAAAGCGATGGTTATCCTGGACTGGGAAAATATCAACTTTCCCAGGAAAATGGAGGGGAGAAAAAGTGCCAGGAGAACCACAACTTGGCAATGGTGATAGAGAAACAAATGAGAAGGCCCGACCGAAACAAACTCAGGGAGCAAAATCGTGTTAAATGGGCAGCCTCATTTCTTGAAACTAAACAAGGAAGATAAAAGAACATTTTGAGCTTTTCTTGTTTTTGGCTAGCCAACTTTCATCTTTTATCAAGAAAGTACACACATACACACACACACACACACACACACACACACACACACACAGAAAATAAAGTACTCAACCTTCAATGTATCTACGCATAAGGAATCTGTTGTCAATACGTTTTTCGTCTCATCCATCAAAACCGGAGTTGAACTACATGATGGGCCTCGACAGAATCGCATTCACAGCCGCACGCCTTTCTGTGTGCCACTGAGTAGGTCACTTAACCTCTTCTACGTCGCTTTCCCCATCTGGAAAATGCTGATGGTATTAGTGCTTACTTACAGGGGTATTATGGTGACCAAATGAGTTATCTGAAAACACCTTGGAGAGTACATGGACCGCAGTAATTGCAAGATGTATTTCTAAAAGAAAATGGTTGTAAATAAGCTACATTTGCAAGACAACGTGATTATCCAACACAACATCTTGCTTTTCGCTAAGTATAGCCAACAGACAATACATCGAAAGATTCATGGTCCCATGGAGCAAAGATGAAGACAGATATAAACACATTTAAAAATTTTTTTTTTCCAACGTTTTTTATTTATTTTTGGGACAGAGAGAGACAGAGCATGAACGGGGGAGGGGCAGAGAGAGAGGGAGACACAGAATCATCGGAAACAGGCTCCGAGCCATCAGCCCAGAGCCTGACGCGGGGCTCGAACTCACGGACCGCGAGATCGTGACCTGGCTGAAGTCGGACGCTTAACCGACTGCGCCACCCAGGCGCCCCTATAAACACATTTTAATACAGTATAGAATAGCTAGAGCAGAAGCTGGGAAACAGAGGAGTCCATTCTAAAAAACTCCACGCTAATTTTCAGAGAATTCCCAAACTTCAAAGAACTTCAGAGAAATGTCCATCTTCAGTTGCCAAAATATACATGTACGTTTGTTTTCTCTTCATTTCCATCCATGAATCTCTCTGATAAAGCCGTTATTTTTTTAGTACAACTTAGACCCATTAAACTTAATCATAAACAGGTTTGTATCTATTATTGCAATACTTTCCAAAAGAACAAGGCTAACACCCAAATATTTCTGTGGACTGCTCTCAAACCTGTCGCTCCCGCGTTCTCTGTGTAGGACATAGATATTTTCTTGGGTATGTTATTATAGAACCCAAATTCTCGAAAGGATAACTTAAGGGCATTGAAATATTTGTATTTAATTACGGGAACTATTGGTCAAAGCTGCTACCCATGACAACTCACAAAATCAATGTCTAACCTAAGGGGGAACGAGAGAAAACAGCCAAAAGTAAATCACATGTGGTAGACACTGGTGACAGTTACGGGCTCTCTCTTTATTCAAGGACTGGATGAGCCAGGAAAGAATTCAGAAGTCTGAGGGTACTTCTCCAATGACCCCAATGACACCTGGCATTCACCTCTTTGTCATCCCCTCTCCTCGAGGGTAGGCTCAACGTAGCGACTTGTTTCTAACCAATAGATGTGGCACAGGTGATAGGCGGTCACTTCTGTGACGAGGTTAGAAAAGACTGGCATCCATCTTGCTGGCTGTCTCTAGTGTCTCCTTGGTCAGTCCGCTTGATGGAGAACATGGAAAAGGCCCACTTGGCGAGGAATGGAGGGTAGCCTCTGGCCAACAGTCAGTGAAAAGCTGAGGCCCTTCATCCAACCTCCCCTGAGCGACTAAATCCTGCTACCAATCACGTGATCTTGGAAGTTCTTCCCCCAATGAAACTTCCATTAGTCCAGCTGACATCTGATGAAATAAAGAACCCAGCTATGCAGGGCCTGAAAAACTCACCAACAGAAACTAAGATAATAAACAGTGTATTAAGCTGCCAAGTTCTGGGGTATTTGGATATGTAGTGACTCATACAAAGTCCATCAACTAGTGAAAATCAGAGGAGGGGTAAAGCCGTTTGCATTAATATCACCCTAATTCTCCAGAGCTAGATGAATCTGACTGGATCTTCTAGGTCCTCAAAACCTTTAAACTTCCATTCATCAGTTTGGAAACGAAGACATTCTCTCAAAGTTGCTTTAAAACCTACATAATAGTCCAATAGCTGTGATCTTCAACTTCTTTTAAAATTACGTGATACCCTGGGAGCGCTATTAATTTTCCTTCTATAGTCTTTTTTGTTTTTGAAAGGTTATCTTATAATAACAGGCCTTTTCAAGGTTCTCCAGGACCTTGTCCCATGGGGAATTCTATTTGGTAAATTCTCCCTAGGGGTCACGCCTCATTCCCCACCTCCTGAATCCTCTTTAATGCACTCGGTTGACTTTAAAGATCCATACAGGGGCGCCTGCGTGGCTCAGTTGGTTGAGCGTCCGACTTCAGCTCGGGTCATGATCTCACGGTCTGTGGGTTCGCGCCCCACGTCGGGCTCTGTGCTGACAGCTCGGAGCCTGGGGCCTGTTTCGGATTCTCCGTCTCCCTCTCTCTCTCTGCCCCTCCCCCGCTCACACTCTCTGTCTCAAAAAAAAAAAAAACAACAAAAAGAAAACAAAACTAAAACAACAGATCCATAATCTTGAACCCATAAAAATTTGAAATTCACGCACACACCTATTTTGAAATTCTACATAATCCTCTCATTTCTCATGACGAATAGAAAAGGAAGTAGGAGGCATTTGTTAATAATTAACATATACTTAATCCACTGCTGCTATCTTTGAGAAATTGATGTACTTACTAGAAACACTCCTTAACGTTTCCTCTGTAGAGGAAGGTAGTTAAATGTTAGGATCGTATTTGTTTTCGGGTTTTGTGTTCTTCATATTGCCTCTAATCCAAAGGAGTCAACATCTCAATTTTTGTCGATTATCTGAAAAATTTTATACAGGACCCAGAAAGGCAGTACATTTTAGGTCTCTTATAAATGTATTAGAATAATTCAGGGTCGACTAATGTTCCAATGAAGTTGAATGCCAATTTTTGCCATTTTATAGGTGGACTGTGGCCAACCCTGGTATTAAGTGGGTGGTAATGGAGAGAAGGGTAAAGGGAGGTGTTGCTCTCATTTTTTGGGGGGGGAGGCAGGTTGGGGAGGTTCCTTTTTGACTTCTTATAGTTCCAAATTGTAATGGTTTAGGTTAAAGTACCAATATAATCCTTTTCCCTCATCAATTTTTAAGAAATGTTTATTATTTTGAGAGAGAACACGAGTGGGGGAGAGCCAGAGAAGGGGAGAGGGAATCCTCAATCTCACCAACCATGAGATCATGACCTGAGCCAAAATCAAGAATCGGGCGCTCAACCAAATGAGCCACCCAAATCCACCCCCCCCCCCACAATGGATTTTCTTAACATAACCACTTTCAGAAAGAAGCCCAATCTATGTTGCAAAGTTTTATTTCTAAATGAATTCAAGTTCTAAAAGAGGTGTCACAGCATCAAACAATGGCCCTCTGTTTCTGTAAATAAAGTTTTACTGGGACACAGCCAAACCCTTCACGTACATGTTGTCTATGGGCTACTTTTGTGCTACAAAAGCAGAATTAAGTAGTTGCAACAGATCATAAGGCCCGCAAAGCCTGAAGTCTTAGTATCTGGTTCTTTGCAGAAAAGGTCTGCAGACTCCCATTCTAAAAAATGATAGAAATAAAGGAATAGTGTTTGTCCAGCCAGTGCTTTGTAGTAAATTAGGCAGAACTGTTAGAAAAATAAACCAACGACGGGCTAGTTACTTCTTCCCTTAGAGGCAGTGCTGAATTTGGAATCTAAGGAATCACACTGGAGTCTGTACATAACGTCTTCAGACGTGGCAATCTTGGACAACGCTAAGTTAAGACCCTTGCTCGCTACATGTGACATTAATATCTGAGCTATCTCTCACGGGTGCTTAAGGACATGGTATAATTTATATGGGGTAACTTTGCACTTGTCTTTTTTCAGTGTTTACTAGTATGAGGTCTGCTATTCAATTTAAGGAATTAAGTAGCCTTGAGAATTTATTTGCTTAAATTCCGTTCTGTATTCTTTGAAAGTCAGAAAAGAAAAAGAATGAAAAATGTGATGACTAGAAACCAAAAACATAGAAGATGATGTCCATAACCATACATCAGAGAGCTTTATGACGAATCACAGGCAAACATCCAGATTAATGTAAGAGGAGCTTTGCAATAATAAGAGGGGGTGTAGGGATCCTTTGAAATCAAGATGGATTTCCTAAGAACATGCACTTCCAAATATTCTCATTACTTTCTTGGACAAGGGCAAGTGTAAGTACATGCAAAATGTTGTGGGCATATCTGGATTTCAACAAGGTACTTAACAAGGTCTTATAATCTCATCGAGGCCGAGCTGAAGAAATATATTGAAAATGGAGAGTACTATCAAATCAAGATACCAATGGGTTGGTATCTATTCTTGGCCCGGAATCGTTCTACATACTAATTAATGACTTGGATAAGATTTTTGACAAAAACTTGCCTATGTGTGCAGGTGACCTGAAAATGGGATGGGTGGCAAACGTAAAATTCTCTATAGTAGTTCGCGGTCTAAATAGATTTTCATGTCCGTTTTGTATGCTCTGCATCTCAGTAAACCACCTGTTAAATAATCTGGGCTTGGTTAATTGGGTATCATTACCCCCTTCATTTTACAAGGGGAAACGAAGTTCAGCTGATGGGTGACAGCATTGGGACTTAATCTGTGTTCTACTGGTAAGTCCACATTCTCTCCACCATGTATGTAAGGGAGGAGTCAGGACCCCAAAGTATCAACAGGCTGTAAAGAATAAGCCAGAATTAGGTCTGCGCTAAGGTAGTATGTGTAATGAATTCTAAACACCAACTTCAGAAGGTTAGAATGGGAAAGAGGCTTGAGAGCAGTCAGCCTGTAAAAAGGTCTAATTTCTTAGTTAACCAGAAGTTCAATGCGCGGTGCTCTTATGGTACAGCTGCTGTAAGAAAGGAGTCAAGGCTACTTAAAATACTCTTCAGCCATAAAAAAAAAAAAAAAAGGAGGAAATCCCATCATTTGCGACAACATGATGGACCTTGAGGGCATTATGCTAAGTGGAATCAGACCTAGAAAGGCAAAGACTTATACGTGGAAACTTAAACAAAAACAAAAACAAACTCTTAGCAACAGATCAGATTGGTGGTTGCCAGAGGCAGAGGGTGGGGTGAAGAAGATGGGAAGTACAAAATCCCAGTTATAAGATGAATAAATTCTAGGGATGTAACATACAGCATGGTGAATAGGGTTAACGATAACTGTATTGTGTATTTGCAAGCGGTGAAGAAACTAGATCTTAAAAGATCTCATCACAAGATAAAATTTATAACTAGGTGAGGTGAGGGATGTTAATCATTTCTCAATATAGGCAGAGACCAAATCATGATGCTCTATGTCCTGAACTTGTATAATGCTATCCCTCAATTGTACCTCCATAAAACCAGGGGAAAGGGTAAGGCTTCCGGACATGTGGTATCTGGAAAGGGCTAACAGTCCTGCTGAATGCTGTTGTTCAGACTTCCCAGACCCTGAGTTCAGTCCCAGGCGTCCAGATTTAAGGGTCCCTGGTAACTGGAGCCACCAGCAGGGATCAGCAGGTGGAGGGAGGGCCAGGATACTGGGCCATGGGAGGAAGCGTTCAAGGGCACGTGGTCTGAGAGGGAAGACACAGGATGATACACGCACTGTATTCAAACAGGTGAGGGGATGTGACGGAGAAGACATTGGACTTCTTCCAGCTCTTCTCACCAAGTAAGGTCACAATGAAAGAGTCAAGATGCCAGGAGACACATATCTGCTTAATTAAAAAAAAAAAAATAAAATCTTTCTTACGATGAGAGTTGTCCCTAAAAGAATCGTACTGTCTTGGTGCATCTGGGTCCCCCTGCTGCTGAATAGTGCCTTGTATGTGCTCCTACTGAAAGCAGGGGGTATATTTTGTACAGTATGAGGTCTGACAACCCCTCCAGGCAGGAGGTTCTAGAAGGTCTATGAGCGAGCTGTTCACATAACACGATAAATTATTAGTTCTCGTACAAATGCAGGATGCTTAGTGCAAACTTCCAAAGCACTACGGAGGAGTTACATAAACCGAAAACGACAGAGTTTTAAAAATTCATACCTCTAGATATTTAGAAAGAACACCATCAAGGAGAAGAGACGATACTCTCACTTTAATAGGACTGATAAATCATTCCTAATGTTCTGGAGCTCTGTGCTCGTCTCAGAAATGAAATAGGCTAAAAGAGGCAAGCACTTTTTTTTTTAAATTTTTTTTTAACGTTTATTTATTTTTGAGACAGAGAGAGACAGAGCATGAACGGGGGAGGGTCACAGAGAGAGGGAGACACAGAATCTGAAACAGGCTCCAGGCTCTGAGCTGTCGGCACAGAGCCCGATGCGGGGCTCTAACTCATGGACCGCGAGATCGTGACCTGAGCTGAAGTCGGACGCTTAACCGACCGAGCCACCCAGGCGCCCCAACACTTTTGAAAAATCTATGTAACGTTGCTGTGATGGTAGCACTGGCCAAGATAGTCCAAGAAAGGCAGACCTGAAGAGTGCCTGGGAGCAGTGAAGTGCCACTGACCCCACAGCCCTTCCTCTCCTGGTGCCCCCAAGGGCCACTGGGGAAGTGCCTCACGTAACTGAACCTCTTCCGAAGCTCTGACCTGCCAACGTCTCTCTTCTCTTGGCCACAGTTGGTTTCCCCATCCCTCCTAACCTCTTGAACCCCACCAGGGAGGAAGACTGACTCCTCCAAGATCCAGCCAAACCCAGGCCACCCAGAAGTGACCTCCTCCTCCCTCTTTTTGAAAAGTCCTTCTAAATCTTTTACGGAACAAACCAACAAGCCTAACTAGAATCCTCCTCAGAATTTTGGCTTCCTTCTCAGGAAGTCCTAGACTTTTCTAGTTCATTTTTAAATGTTTCATACTTCACTATATATTAAACACTGCCTGGGGAGTAGTTTAACATACAGACTCCAGGACCTTGTCTTTGACTTGATGGGATGGGGCGGGGGGAGGTGCTAGGATCCGGTACAAGTCCTCCTCTCTCCCCCAGAGCCTGGGGAGCACACCTGGAGAAACCCTGCTACAGAATCTAGAACTCTGTGCCAACATTCATTCAACATTATTTAGGGAATAAGGTTCACAAGAGAGATGTGGTCATTTTTTTCTTTTTCTTTTTTTCCCCTCACCCAGAGAACGACTTCATTTCTCCTCTGGCAAATGGTTTAGGTTGTAAAAAGACAACAGTTTCATTATGCATATATGATTTTCAGATAAGTTAGAAAACACATGTTAAAAAAAAAACCTTAGCCATCATGTTTACCTCAGACTATTACAAGGCTTCTACGAAACCAATATGTGGGAATCTGAAAGCAAGTTCAGATTTCTCATAGTTCTGGGGTTCTCAGTTTGTGTTTCTTTTTTGTTTACTCGTTTATTTTTTAAAGACTTTTTTCAATAGGCTCCATGCCCAACGTGGGGTTTGAACTCACGACCCTGAGCTCGAGTCATGCGCTCTACCAACTAAGCCGGCCGGCCCCTCAGTTTGTGTTTCTATGAGCATCACCTTCCCTGCTAAACACTGAAGATACAACACAGGTATTCTGGAAGCAGCACATTTTTTTTTCCAGTGTATAAAAATACTCTTTGAAGGTAACGCATCGCGTGCTCTAAGTATTCCTTCCTTTGTGTAACTTCCAAAAAATGAAAACAATGTCTAAAATATCTAGCACAACAGAGATAACATATAAGCAGCTGATCGAGGCATGAAAGAAACAGTTGCTTTAAGAAACTGTAACACTGATGTATTGAGCGCTTTTCCTAACTGCCAGGAAGAAGCGTCAACGATTACCTGGTGTGATGTTTGATCCTTCTTGAAACTTCATGGGTCTCCCTCCATGTAACTAGAAACCAAGATGTAAGAGTTCGAAACATATTTGTCAGCAACCATGTTGCCTTGGGCGCCTGGGCGGCTCAGTTGGTTAAGCATCTGATTCCTGATTTCAGCTCAGGTCACGGTCTTGCAGTTTGCGAGATCGAACTCCGAGTTGGGCTCTGGGCTGCCAGGACGGAGCCTGCTTGGGATCGCTCTCCCTTTCTGCCCTGCTTGTGCTCACACACACACTCTCAATAAAAAAAAATTTAAAAAAAATAAGAAAATAAACAAAAAAAATCCCGTGTTGCCTTAAGATGGTTTTTAACGATAAAAGGAAATGAACCCCTGTTATGAAATAAAAGCTCTCGTATATTTATACACCACTGCTTTATCCTTGCAGAAACTGTCAGATTTGGTACCATCTGATAAACGATCTTTTCAAACTAAACAAGACTTCGTCTCGGGTCTCACACATGCCTGACCTTGCGGCAGCTCTGACCTCGAAGAGAACAAGGCTTCCTCCTGGGCCCAGCTCTCTTCCACGTGTGCGGCTTAAAGAGCTTCACCGCACAGGAGCTAACGGCATGTGTTCTTTTTCTTGAAAAGGACACGAGGCGAGAAGAGGGAGGAAAGCGAGGATTTGTTCAGGTATCAGCAGGAGGAAACACAGAAGCGAAATGCCAGCTCTGACCACCGCAGAAGTGAGTCTGGACATTTCCCCGTTACGCCTTCCACGGAGAAGCCCGATTTGAACTGTACCCATTCCACATGGGCGTCAGAAGACGCCAGGAGCTTACGCGGAAATTGGACATCTCACTGAACGGGTACACTGAGTCACCTTTTCTAACAATCCCTCATTCCTAATGTGTAGTTTGGTTCCAGATGCGGAAAAAACAAAATAGTGTATTTTTTCGGTTAATACAATCAACGTGCAATTTAAAAAGCTCAGAAGTAAATCATACAAAAATGTGCCTCTTACCAGGAATTACAAGTGACTCACAGACCTCTATTTTTCCAGAAGAGAGAATGAGCTTGAGGGCACTGAAGAGGGCAAGAGAGGCTCACTGGCAGAGCTTCGGGTATCCAAGGAACCTTCCCCTAAGATCTCTTATGCTGTACCTCTACATACATTTGCACATGCGTGTGTGGGTATACATGTAGACGTGCAAATTTTAAGGGAGCCTCCACTTTTCCCCGTCATGAGAGCCATGCGTTCTCATCAGAAAAGATTCCAAATAATCAGGCATTCATACAAAACTAAAAAGCAAAAATAAACTCCCAGCCCATTTCTACTCTTTATTCTAGACCCCTTTCTCCTTCTGGTGTGTATTTACCCCAAATTTTGTTCCCATGAAAGTGTTGACACAGAATACCCAGAGTGCCTGTTTTCCCACTCAACAACCTCTCTGGGGATCATTCCACACCAGCAGACTCTTACCCAACCTTAACGTGGCTGCTCGATATTCCATAGTATAGCTTTATTATAATTCACACATTCTCTAATAGGCTTTTATGTTCTACTTCATTACCATTACAAATGGTGATATATAAACATCCCTCTGTAATATTCCGGGGAACTTACAGAAATATTTCTACACATAGAAGTATGTTCACCTGCAGAAGTGGAAGGTGCCAAGTTACGCATCTTATACTTTGATACCCGCTGCCAAATAACTTTTTTAAAAAGGTCACCCTAATCGACACTCCCACCAAAGTGTAGAAGATTCTCCCGTAAGGCTTGTTAACACTAGATGTTTTTGTTTAATGATTTAAAAAAATATTTTTTAATGTTTATTTTTGGGAGAGACAGATAGAGTGTGAGCGGGGAAGGGGCAGAGAGAGAGAGAAAGAGACAGGGAGACACAGAATCCGAAACAGGCTCCAGCTCTGAGCTGTCAGCACAGAGCCCGAGGCGGGGCTCGAACCCACAAACCGCGAGATCATGACCTGAGCCGAAGTCGGACGCTTAACCAACTGAGCCACCCAGGCGCCCAAACCCTAGATATTAACTAGATACTGCGTATTGTCAATTTCCTAATGAAAACAGCCTGTCACCATTTTCACTTGCATTACTTTGACTGCTAACAAAACTGTGCATTTTTCTTGTTTATGACTCATTCCTATTTCTTTAGTGAACTGCCTGTCATATGGGTAGCGGGCCGTTACACCGATGTTCCACAGTAAATCACACCTCATGTTCACGCTCTTGGGTTAACACCTCCACCATTGGCAATGGACTCGGCCAAGTCACTTGCTCGACCAAAAAAGTTATTCGTAAGCATGACCCAAACAGAGGCTTGCTGGTAAGTCCTTACACGGTGGGGCTGTTCCCTCGGACAGCTCACTCTTAGAACCCTAAGTCACCACATAAAGGTCCAGCTTCTTTGCAAGCAGGACCTCATGGAGGACAAGACGCCTGGCTGTTCTCCTCACTCCAGCTGAGGCCCCAGACAGGCCACTGAAGGAGCCACCTCGGACACGCCAGCCGCGGTGCACACCCTACGGAGAAGAACCGTCTACGGCCCTACCACCCTGAACGCGCCCGATCTCGTCTGATCTCGGAAGCTAAGCAGGGTCGGGCCTGGTTAGTACTTGGATGGGAGACCCTATGGAGAAGAACCACCCGGCAGGGCCAGCCCCAGACTGCAAAGCCACGAGGCACACGAGTCAGTGCTCACTCAACCCAGTGCATTGTGGGTAGTTCGTTCACTAGCAATAGATAGCAAACACAATCCTTCATCCATTTTTATACGGATTTATAGAAACTTGTTCTATTTGGCGAGTATTAATCCTTTGTCCCATTACATAGCCTGTAAGTATTCCTCCCAGTTAGCATTTCAAACATGCTAATCTTCTGTATGGTAAAGGTTATGCAGTCAAATCTGTTAATCTTCCAGATGATGTCTATAGAAATTTTAAGGCAATTTAATATCTAAACTGACAGAACTTTGAGTTTTCTATAGTAATCTCATTTTGTCTAATCTGTAGAGCTTCCTCCTTCCCTCTTCTTCCAAGAAGGAAAAGGTCTTGATAGGGTTTACTTTACACTCACTGAGGGGGAAAAACATGTTGTGTCACTCTAAGTTATTTTGAACTCTTGCGTTTATATTTTCTGGCTTACAGCAATCATTAGCTTGTGGACAGTTCTAGACATAAGAGCCTCTATAAATGGCATAAAAGGTTTTTAACGCACGTTTAAGACAACTTTTATTGAATAAGACACAACCTAAGCCCATTAACTGACCTACCGTAGCAACAATTATTAATCGGATGCTCATTTGGGGATGATGCTCTGGGATAGCTAGATTCAGAGCCTGAAAGCACGGTCTATGGCCACAGCGTGTTTACAACGCAGATGGGCTACGACGCAATGACAAAAGATCATAACTCAAGGTTGGAAGTGTGGGTGGTCAAAGGACAAACTGGGATGAAGAGTGGGGAAGAGGAGAAAGATCCAGGTCTGTGGAGGCAGTGCCATGCGGGCTGAGTCTCCAGGACCGATGGAATTTGGATGTGAAGGGGGTACATATGTGAGTCATCAGGCAGAGGGAATTGCCAGCACATGGCCCCCCAGTGAAGGGGTGTGCGCTATAGCAAGCTGTTTACCTTGAACCTTGGAAAGGTCATTGCGGGCCGGGTCAAGGGTAACATCCAATGGCAAGTTAGAGCGGGACTTAAGTTGGGAGTAGCCTAATGAGATCCGGTTTATGGAGATTATTCTGGAAGTAAAAATGGATTAAGGGCAAGAAGGTGGGCAAAACTGTTAATAAAATATTATACATTCGCAGGTGAGAGCTCTGTGGAGTTTGACGTGAGATCACTCAAATTGTGGGTAGAAGGGAGGCGGGGGAGTGAGGCGTTTTCATGACAGAATCAAAAGGGCTGGTGATGACTAATTACTCGTGACCTCTAAAATACCTGACGAGAAGAGCAGATAGAAATCTCAGGCATTTCCATCCACGATAAGACATCACAGGCCTTGTTGAGACCATGGTTTCTATACCTGCAGGAAACTGGGTAGCTTTGATTCCTAAAACTTGGCCACCGGAATCATTTCACGCTCTTTTAAAATTCTGGCACTGAAATGTTAACACTGGGGGCTCTGTACAAATTTTGACCATCTGCCTATGTAACTCTCTCATTTCTTTCAATTCCCTGAGGAGAACGGGAGGCAGGATGCCTCACAGAAGAAACCTGGGGAAGCCCAATCTGTGTTCAAGGACACCCTGAAAACCCAGCCACCTAGTTAAGGACAGCCAGTGCGGTTTCCGACAAAGAATCCAGCTGGGATGGGAACAGACCATCCTCACTAGTCTCCCACTTCAGTCAACAAGTACGTTTCTGGAGAACTACATAAGCCAAGGGGACACCTCTCCCTTCCTTCGCCTCCTGAGAGAGCACTCCCTCAGGAGACTTATTCCTCTGATACTCGGAGGCGTTTCCTGATCGTAAACCTACATTCTTCTCCCTCATGTGTAGCCCTGTCCTCCTACCAACCTCTCTCTGGTAAATATTTAGGTCTAAAAGGTCGGCTAGGTCCACAGGAGAGAGCGAGCGAGCCACAAGCAAGGGGAGGTGGTCCACACGTGGACGTTAAATCCCTAGATGGGGACACACACAATATGTCCTTCTATGGGGCTTTTCTTGGGAACATTTGGTAAAGGTAAGGAATGGCCAAGATTCTTCGATCAGCTCTTCCTGCCCAGAGGGAACAACTTATTCATCAGTTCATGTTCGTCTCCAAGAAACCTTTCGGGTTCGTGAAGCATCCTAAGTGGCGGCCAGCCACTCTCTGCATAGAGCTCGGAGAATCACAAGGAAGAGTCAGAAACAAGTGTGGGGGCCAACTGAGGGCGCTGCTCTCTTCGCTGCCCTTCTCCCACACATCACTCCTTGGGCTCTTCATCGTCAGGCCCCGGGAAGGACAGGACTCTTCTATTTATTACCTCAACTCAGCATTCATTTCTAGCCTGAGCACACGGGACTATTCAAGTATCCCTCACACTCTCCGATCCTGGGGGGGGGGGGGGGAAGACCCCTTTGTCAAGGGTATACTCTAAGACCAAGGCACAAAAGGGACTTGGGGTATCAGCTTTTAAGACGACAGAAAGAGGCTAGCTGGGGACCTCTGACCAGCAGAAAATCTATGGTTCTGTGTCTGGAAACCAAGATCAGCATAATCCACTTCCAAGGTTCCTTGAAAGAGAAAATGGCTCTGCAGGTGGAGTCGGGAATGGCATTCTTGAAGGAGGGAAATGGACAGCAACCTCTGCGTGAGGAAACGGCTGCCAAGCTCGGCAGGTAGGGCCACTGGCTACTCAGCTCAGCTCGGGGGGGTGGGGGGCAGTTTGCTATTGTTTCAGGCTGTGGCACCCAGGCAAAGTGCCCGACCGCCAGGGTTTTTTATTGTAATGTAGCGCCTGACATCAAGTTTTTGCTGCGGAATCCATTTCAAATGAACACGCTGCCAGCTGCACAACGAGACAAAGAGCCAGGCTGCCCCACCCACGGCCTTCTTTTAGAAAACCCTGGGTGACCTAGATTACTGACCGCTGGAGCGACCCCGCTCTTCCCTTCCCAGGCTTGAATTCCCACTGTTACGATGTTTTACATTCGCCAATAAAGAGTGAACCCATAGAAACCCCAGGCCCCCACCCTCGACCCCAACAAAGGCAGAATGCCAGGTCTGTGCTTTCTCTCTTGCTGTGTGGCCCTGGGCATGCTGTGTACCCTCCAGGACTTGTAATAAACCTTGTTTTTTTTCAAAGTTCCCTGATGACTGTTGCTAAGGTACGCCTTGAAATCCCAAGAACCACAGGGGCCGGTGCAGCCACAACGTCGGCTCCGGGTGGGGAGATGTCTGGGAGGCTCCCCCCGAGCAGTACAGCCCAGGTCGGCGCCCCACGGCATTCCCGGCCAACAGCATCACTATCCGTAAGTGGAGACCAATGTGAAACAGCGTTGCCATGACAGCTACTGGGTTACAGCCTAACGAGGGAGAGAACACGCATCCATGTGACATGAGGAACAACAGGGCCAGGCAAAGTGGGGTTCATACGAGATGACACACCTAGAAGAGATTGCAAAGAACAGCAAAATTAGGGAGGGCTTGAGGGAGTGAAACATCAAGTGAATGGGTGGGGGTGGGGGACACTGGAGGGCAGTTCAGATGAAGGATCCCCATGAGGGTAGGACAGAAGCAACAGTGAATGGCAATGTTTTGGCAACGGGCCTGAGCAGAAACAATCATATTTCCATACCAGACCAGGAGGATGGAAGCATCCAGGACTTTAGAAACCCAACACAGAGGTTCAGATTTCAACTGGACGTGAGAAAATCACACTGATTTTTTTGGGTGGAAAGTCCGGGGGAGGTTGACCAAGTGGAGCCATGGACCTCTGTTGTACTTTAGGCACGTGGTAACGAGAAGAGGGCAGAAGGACAGAATATTCTGGAAGAAACAAGACCTACCTTGGGCTGGCAATGGTGGTAGGGGGAGGACGGCAGTATAAACAAGCCAGCATCACAGATCTGAAGCTTAGACTTTACCTTGAGAAAATGGCGGAGCCCCTGGAAGAAATTAAAACTGGGAAGGGCAAGCTCGTGTTGGGGGAGAAGAGGAGGAACTTGGTTTTCAAGAGGTCAACCAAAGCTCCCAGTTGACGTGTCCAGCAGGCAATCCTAGCAGGAATGGCCCAGCGGGAAAGACAGGTTTGAAGGTGATGCTAAGGCATCACCAGCAGAGCCACAAGAACAGAGCCGCTTAGAGTAACGACATCGGAAGGGCATCGCCTCACAGCTCCCTAAAAGCGCTAATACAATGGGGGTCACCCACCTGATAAACATTTCCATGCATGGAAGATACCGGCTTCCGGCTAAAGACAATTTTGGGCTAGGCGCTGGAAATAGTTGCGGCTATGATTCCCAATGTGGCTGAGACGGAAAAAGTGAACGTGAACACGTACAGTGAGATATCCAGCCACCTCCGCCACCCCGAAACTGCACAGGCTGGGTGTGGAGTGCCCAGAAATATGCCAGCAGGGCTCTGGGGCCCCTAGCAAGGCTCTCCTTGTTTACAGCAAGAGAGACCTCGGGTCATTCTGCTCCTGCAGGGAAGGATGACCCAACCGAAATACAAGCATTGGACATCTCAGCTGAGATTTTGAAGACTTTTACTTCAATACACTGTACTTTTTTTTTTTTTTTTTTTTTAATATTTGAGAGAGGGCACGAGGATACCTGCACACAGGAGGGAGAGAGAATCTCAAGCAAGCTCCGTGCCGGGTGTGGAGCGGGGCTCCGTCCCATGACCTTGGGATCATGACCTGAGCCAAAAATCAAGAGTCAGACACTCAACCTCCTGAGCCACCCAGGGGCCCCAATACCCTGTACGTTTACTCTCCCCATGACGAAGAAAGCTGCCTTCTCGTTACGCCCTTACACGGCAGAGAGCAGAGTGTGTGCAAGCAAGCTCTCTGGTCTCTTTTCACGAGGGCGTTAATCTCATTCATGAGGGCTCTACCATACCAACACCACCTAAGGCCATCCCACTGGGGGCTAGGATTTCAACCCATCAGCTTCGGGGAGAACACGATCATTCAGCCCTGTAACAACATCGAGAAAACTTCTATAGGCTTCCAGTTACGGAATAAATCACAGGAATAAAAGACACAGCATAAAGAATATAATCAATGACCTCCAAATAGCCATCTATCAGGACAGAGGGCAGCTACGCTTGAACACAGCGTAACGTATAAACTTGCTGAGTCACTACGTCGTACGCCTGACACTAACATAATACTGTGTGTCAGCTACGCTCAACAGAAAACCAAACAAAAACAACAGAACACTTGAGGAGGAATGCTTTGATTTTTCCAGTCTAGAAGAGGAGGAGGGATAGGGACTACAGGGCATGGCTAGGTAGCCACTAAGATTCCCTTCAGATCTGGCAAGGAACAATTATATAAGAAAAAACAAACCGGGAAGCCCTTTCGATTAATCTCAGAGCAAATCAGCTGCTGCCCAACAAGTGGAATCATGGACCAACTATTGGCAGAATGCCCTTAAGACTCAGAACATGACCAAAAGAAATACACTGTGCCCTGGGAAGCTCTCCGTTGCCCTCGTAAATCTAGACCAGACTGTTTCATGCACACTTTTAAAACCTAAAATAACCCGCACTTTAAAGCGGCAGCATCTGATTCGAATATGGTGGCATGCTAGAAATGGAACACCGGGGAAAGTAACCATGGCGGATGTAGACTGGTAAGTAAGCTATTCTTATTATTCTACCATCCCCCAGAAGAATTCCAGCCAGACAAAACTGCAGTTGGAAGGAGCAAACAGAATCACGGGCATCCCTGGAGGGACACAAGGGCAAACCGACTTAAGGGAAGGTATTATTTGATCTCATTGATTCAGGCTGACGTTAAAAAATAGACACCCTCCGATGCACCTGGGCCCAAGGTAACCACCTCTGCCAACCAGCAGCTTAAACCCTTGGGGACACCAGGCACCAAACCCCCGTCTTCCCTGCCGCCTCTGTCACCAGTGAGGTCAAAACAATGATGGAGAGGTCAAATCTCAGACCAGGGGACGAACAAGCAAGACCAGGAGCCAACAACACTTCAGAGACGTAGTGTCTGGTTGGGCAATTAGCGTGCCCCTCGCCAAGCTCATGGGCAATAATCAATGATCCGCGGCTGTTCTCCACGCTGGGTAAGGAGAGCACAGAACCTGACCCCTCCCCCGTGAGCATGACACCACCATGTGACATAAGAGCCCACCCATTTTGCAGAGTCTGTTCCTCATTACCCTCCCCATTGTACAGATAAGCAGGCTAAGCCTCAAAGATAATTTGCCCGAGGACACAACTGAGGAACTTCGCGTGCCAGATGGCTGTCAGCCACCGGGCTTCCTCGGGAGTCTGCTGGGATGAGGGGGCTGTTCCTTAAAAAGCATCTCTTGCTCTGATCCTGTTGGCTTGTGCACTCCTAGCTTTAGCCCCTCTATGTAACAGCCACCTGGAAGCTATGTAGTCACTCAAACCCTGCAGACACCCGGGCCAGCAGCTCAGCTATAGGCGGCCTTCCTCTAATTGGCGGGCAGTCTTCCTCGAATTCAGGGGTCGTGGAAACAACTATGATCCATGGATAAAATCTGGCCTGCCATTTCTGTCAATAAAATTTTACCGGAACACAGCTCCGCTCACTTGTTTACATATTGCCTACAGCCGATTTCAAGTTACAAAGGCAGAACTGAGTTTAGTTTTGACCGAGGCCATATGGGTCGCAAAGCTCAAAATACTATCTGGTCCTTTCTGGAAAAAATGTCCTGCCCCCTATTTGGTGGCCCCACGCTTTAGAAGGACCCTCACTTGTAAGACTTCACAAGCTTCAGACAGCCAAGTTCTACAGCAGGCTGATCCTTTAGTAAACCTTTTCTCATCAAGTGCATTGGACTAGAAAGCCCCTACGAAAAAACCCATATTTCAGAGGAATTGTGCCTACCCAAGCCCCAGGTCAGAACATTAGCTGAAGAACCCTGTAAGCTCAAGAATCCTGCTCCTAAAAAGAGAGGCGATACATTCTCTGAAGCCATTTTGGAAAACACTTCCTAACGAATAAAAGCAGAAACCTACTAAAAAAAAAATATGTTTTAACTAATCTTTACCATCATCTGCTTATAAGAAGCTGCTCCTTCACATTTCCTGAAATTCAGGACTTTTTCCACTTAGGTGGAATAGTTTTGACACGGACAAGCAAAGGAGAATGTGATAGCACAAAGACCTAGGTCAGATCATGACTGCGCCCACCTACTGCCTCTATAGCCCTTGGCCAAGTTACTTCACATCCCTGATCCCGATTCACGTTTCTCCGTCTGCATTGCAGAGCTATGTGGCTTCTCTCTACTGCTAGGTAACAGTTCACCCCGAAACTCAGCGGCTTAGAACAAGGATCGCTTATTCGGTCATCACTGTCCGCCGGGGCTGGGCTCAGCTGGGCAGTTCTGGTCTTGACTCACGCGTCTGGCTGCAGCCATTCGGCAGCTGGCCCGGAGCTGGAGGCTAGAAGATGGCCTCACTCATATGGCTAGCGCCCCCACGCTGGCTGTCATCTGGGCCCACCTCTCTCTGGGGGCCTGTCATCATTTAGTAAGGAAGACTGGACTTCCCTCACATGGGGGCAGGAGCATTCCAAGAGAGAGGCAAAAGCCGGCCTGCCTCTTGCGGCGAACGCCATGGAACTTGCACATTATCGCTCTGTCACATCCTATTGTCCAGAGGACGCCGTGAGAGATGGCGACAGGGACTCCACCCCTTGATGAAATGAGCAGCAAAATGTCACAGCCATGGTTCCTCCAGGATGTTTGTATCTTGCTGCCTGTTGTGATGATGAGGGAACACACGTAGTGGGTTTCATGGGGGTGGGGAGGGGGGTCGGTTCACGAACTTGCAGAGCCACAGGGAAAGAACCTCTCTTCATCCGGTTTTTGGCAAGATGGCCTTAAAAACACTCCTATTACTGTGCATCCTGGTGCTGTGTCTGGAGGCAATCTGACAACTCCTTAGGCTTCCGCTATCCCAAGTACCCATTTGCTCACTTAATTTGAAAGGAACGTTCATCAAAGTTGGCGACGGGTCCAGCGGAGTTTTCCTAGCAGGAAACCTCATTTAGAAAGAGGACTTTGTCCTGGGAAGTTGTCGCCATCAAAACAGAAGATACCTGGTCAAACTCATTTAGTATCACGATAAATAATTCTAGGCGACAGGCTACAGCAAACGTAGAGTATTTTCACTTCTCTAGTCAAAGAACCCACGTAATCATTTGGCAGGGGGGACAACATCACTGGAGATGCTCTTTTCTTTTCCTAAGGTGTTTTGTTTGTTTGTTTGTTTTTTTAGGAGCATGCAAGTGTAAGCAGAGAGGGGAGAAAGAATCTTCAGCAGGTTCCAACACTCCGCGTAGAGCCAACCAACGCAGGACTCGATCTCAGGACCGTGAGATCACAACCTAAGCCGAAATCAGAGTCGGACGTTCAACCACCCCGTAGACGCTCTTACGATGAGCATTTAGGCTGTATTAAAGGTGGAGTTTTCCTCCCTTGAACCGAAGCTGACCTTCCTCTGATCATGTAGTTGACTCAGCTGTCCAGCCGTACAAAGATAAAAAATAGTAACATCAGGGAGATACATCAGGAGTAGCATCGGTCCCACGGGAGTACGGGCACTCAGGACACCAGACCCTCAGAGGCACAGGGGACCCCGCTTACTTGGCAGGTGAGGCAACTGAGGCCCAGAGAGGTTCTTACACTCCAGTAGAGCGACTGTCACACACAGTTACTGCACAAACCAGGCATATGTAACCCAGACGCAGTGATGGCCCCACTTGGAATCAACAGACTGGCTGCCGGGCCCTGGATGGGTATGGCGTCACAGCCACGGAGAAACGCTGTTGTGCCTTTTCGGTAGCACCAAACTCAAGCCATGAAAATCCTTTCTGTCCCAGGGGTGAAGTCAAAGGGATAAAGTTTGGGGCACAATCCCAACCTGCCGCGACACTTTCTGGTTGGGAATAGCACATTTTTTAGGTGGGCAGGGCCTGCCTCGTAAACAGTCTCCTGTTACGGAGCCCAGATCCCTGAAAGGTGGAAGGGACCTGTCACCACTCTGACTTCCGTAACCTGGGTTGGCCACAGATGCCACGCTGCTCTTCCTGCCCTGCAGCCCGTCACCACTCGGTGACTTGGAGGCCTGAGGAGGGATGATCCCTCTGGCTCTGGAAGTGGAAATAAAATATGTCTGTGGTGTTGCAAGGCACAGCAGCCGAGGATGGAGGAACTTTCTACCCCCTTCCAGACTATAGAGGGGTCTATAGAGCTGTTGTAGACAGCTCCCATCTAGAACAGAATCTGGTTATTGCTCAGCGTTCAATGAGGAGAGAGGACATTTCTTTCCACATCACAAGCTTGACCCGGGGTACAAAAATTAGGGAGAGATGCTGGCTCATTATTTTAAAAACGTAAGGCCAGTTTGCCACTTTTGATCCATGGCTGTGTGTGGACCCTGTTGCATAGGACCTGCCCACATGATCATCTGGCTTAAAACAGATCATCCAGCATGAAGAATTTCATGATTTCACGGAGGACCAGATGGCCTTTGAGCAACCACAATCTCTCTTTGAGCAACGATCGTGTTCAGGTCGTTGCCAACTCCCTGTGGGTCACTAGAATGACAGGCCAACGTGGCCAACTCACAAGGCCTCCAAAGTTAGATGTGCCAGATAACCACAGGCGACTGGGATCTCTTCTCTCCCTATCACATTGCAGATTTTATGCGAGAAGGTGGTTCACAGTCCAGCAGGGGGGACAGTCTCGTGGAGGCGGATGAGGAGAGATTCCAGGGGTGCAGGCTGTGGCCCTTCCGGCCTGGCCCAGTCACTACCTGGAAACGTGCTCATATGAAGTGGGACCACAGGTCTCCAATGGCACGCCCCAGTGTCTGGACAGAATAAAGCCAGCTTTGAGGTATAGAAAGAGGCTGGAATGGGAAATCACAGTGCCAAATTCTGCCAGTAACTAGCAGAGACCTTAATTAAGCCAGGCGTGGATTTGAAGTTATTTGTATAATAAAACAGTCGGAGAACAGGATTTCTTAGGATTCCTCTGGCTGTGACATTCATGTTGTTCTCTCAGAGCCAACTTAACAGACAAATGGAAAATGTTACCCATTCAGCTCTAGTGGGAAATACAGCGTCAAGTGGTTTCAGAATCTACGACATTTTTTTGAAATCATGCATTTTAATAGTCCTTCAACGAGAATTATTGATTACCCAATACTCAAAAAATGAAGTTTAAACAAACACAGGGATCCCTGGCTTTTTTCTCTTGGGGGGGAGAGCTGAATTTGACAGTAAACTTTTATAAATTTTTAAAAAATGTTTATTTTTGAGAGAGCATGTGTGAGCATGAGCAGGGGAAGAGCAGAAAGGGAGACACAGAACCCTAGGCTGTGCAGGGCTGACAGAGGCTGACACGGGGCTCAAACTCACGAACCGCGAGATCATGCCCTGAGCTGAAGCTGGGTGCTTAACCGACACCCCATGACCCACGGCCTCAGCTCTTATGGTCTCTCCTGTTACGTCTGCCCAAACCAGTGGTGATGTTCAGCTTCTGCTCCAAAAGTCCGGGTCCAGTGTTAGAACTCACGAGTCTGGTTCCCGCGCCAGCTCTTTGGGTTTCTAGTCCGGCAAGATTAAAGGGACTGAAGTCACTTTATTTGCCTAGGGGAGCAGGTGCTGCGCTAAATTACCGTGGGAGTCTTTGCTTCCATTCCAAATGTTCGGAAGTTGAAAGAAATGCCGCCCCATCTGTGCAAATGCCAGCGACCTGGAGTCCTTCTTTATTTTCTATCACGTGAAGGGAAGTCGGTGTCGCGGTCACAGCTCACACATCCTAAAGCAACAGACCGACTCCATCTGTTACAGATGAAGTCCTGTCTGGGCAGTCAAACCGTAGCTCAGGAGCTGGGGGTGTGACAGAGCTCGCCAGAGGGAAACTCTGCTGCCTGCAGCCTTGACGAGGACGCGCTCGTTCGACGCACATGATATTCAGATTCTCTTCATCTCCAGGGCTCGCTCAGAAGCAGGGGACACCCAGGTCTCAGCTATGCAAGCTCCCCGGTTGGCTCTTCTGTCCCAGGACCTCTGCCCCTCCCCTAGACACCCAGCCTCCTGTTTGGTGACCGCCTTGAAGGACATCTCAGTGGCCCTACCTGCTGCGGCTTCGGCGCGGGCTGCTTTGGGAAATGCAGGAGAGACAGACAAGGCGTCTTGCCCTCGGAGCCCCTGAGATCGCGGCAGGGCCAAATCCCAGCTGTGGCCAAGTCCTGGGCGTGTTCAGGGTCCAGCTGTGTTCTGTCTTCCAGGAACGATTAATGTGGGGGACGTGATGGAGCGCAGAGCAGGAGTCGTCCTCGGAGCAGCAAGACAGAAGAAAGTGACCTGCAGTCACATTGCCTCCCCAGCATTCCTTCCTGGAGATGATTCATGGAAGCCCTGGGACTGACCTTAATCAGATGTGCTGTAAGCACTTACTGAATGTGACCCAGCTGCAGAAGATAGAGGTTTATGCAGCATTAAATTAGGCAGCTGGAGCAAGAGCCATGACAGTGACCTCGTGTGTTGGAATTTAACGAGAAGGTTCCTTTCTGCTCAGAGCACCAACCATTTTTAGCAGGTTTTAAGGATCGGGTCAGTTCTGAAATTATTTGAAGAATACATCATCCTAACTTCAACCCGATGTTTCCCCCGCTTTTCCTTGGTTCCCCTGAAGGGATAGCATTCAAGGAAAGAGGTACTCCCTGGAAACCCATCTTATGGATAGCTTAAGACAAAGATAAAATGGTTTGCATCGTTGATGGGAACGTTTATACATCTTCGCCTCAGCTAAGCTGGGGCTTCCTGGCCCTGGATAGTCTTACATGAACACTGGTCACCAGTTAAGAGTGAGGTGCGACAGCAGCCAGGCCTCGCATGTTCCTGAGGTCATCAGAGGGCAGCAGGTGCTGCCGCACCTCCTGGGGCAGCAGCTGGGCCCGCCCTCCCTTCAGCCTCTGGGCATCCTGGACCAGCTTTCTCCGCAGGCTGCCCACGGTGTACGAGCCAGAGGCCTAGAGGCAGTGGGACACAGGTTCCAGCTCGTCCTTGCTCTTCTCCGTTTCCATCTTTCCTTCCAATGCCAGCCCCACAGACTTCAGGTTCAGCATCAGATACAGAGGTGAGGGACTGTTGAACTGGGCACAGTTGTGGGCACTCATAATAAGTCTCATTTTATCAGTGTTTCTGCTCCTCTAGGTCCCTAATACACGTATCTTTACCAAACTGTATCGCGATATGTAACTGAGGGTTTTTTTAACAACCATATCATGGTCATGACCACCCTGTGTTGAAGATGAGAAAGTCCTAGGAAGAAAAACCCCCAAGACTCTCTCCCAAATAAGAGCACAAGGCAGCTCTATGTTTGGCGACTCAGGCAGATCTGTGGTTCACTTTTTTATCTGATATTTTTGTATCTTGAGAGTGCACGAGCAAGCATGAGCAGAGAGGTTGCAGGGGGAGGAGAGGGAGACAGAGACCATCTCAAGAACTGCCCCTGTATTTCACTTTCTAGGTGACTTAGCACGCACCTTTAAAAAGCCAAAGCTGTATATAATATGAATGTATATATTATGCATGTAGTTTATTACCGTAGGCAGAATACAGGAGCTGTACCCTCTGAAAGTTTTAAGTACACAGCACAGTACCGTTAACTGTCGGCACTGGTACACAGATCTCTAGAACTTAATCTTGCGTAACTGCAACTTTTACCTGTCGAACCACTCCATTTGCCTTACCGCCACTTGCCTGTTTTCTAGCTGAAGCAAATACTGCCTGGTTCATGAGATCAGGAAACTTACTTTTATGCAAAAATCCAAGGCCACTTTGCAACAAGGTGGGGACAGCTTTCCCCGATTCAGCGTCCACATAGATTATTTACAGTCTATAGTTGGTTGAAGATGAAGCACAGGGCTCCTCGTACGGGGCCATTCATCTGCAGGAGGGTCGAAAATCAAAGTCCCAGGACAAAAGCAGTATACATGGTCATAGGCTCACCTGTGAATTCTCAGATCTGTAAAATACATAGGCCTGTGTGCGTACACACAGGCTGACTGGCTTGGCATGAACACCTGACCTACAGGAAGCGAACCCATGAGGAGACCAAGAAGCGATCCAAATCTCCTTTTTTAGAATACTAAGAAATTTAGAGACATAAATCTGGCAGAACTGGGGAGCAGAGTAGACTTTTCCCATCACAGGCAAATTGGTGCATTTGGACAGCCCCCCGATCCTGGCAATACGACTTTGCCTCCCTGGATCTGTTTCTTAAAACCAGGTGAGCTCCGACCAGGACCCAGGCGTTGGTTTCCCAACCACACCATGTACTCTCGTTACTGATCAGCCCCTGGCCCTCTGACACTGCAGAGAACTCCCCCTGTCTCTACTGCAAGAGCCTTCACCCTGAGGGGCGTGGAAAGAGGTCACACATCTCTGGGTACAGTTGTCCGTGTCGCCACCGGGCCTGTAGTGAATTTCTCTTGGACTCTTCAATCCAGTCTCAGCCATGCTGTTTCTGCTTCCTTAACTCAGCAGCAGTGTCCCATATACATCAAGTTTACAGATTGCTTTAGCTTAAAACGAGAACTGTTGGCACGTCTACGGGAACATTTGCCTGTTTTTAAGCGTTTATGTGTTTATTTTGAGAGAGAAAGAGAGCAGGAGCATGGGAGAAGCAGAGAGAGAAAGGGAACGAGAATCCCAAGCAGGCTTCGTGCTCAGGGCTCCATCTCAGGACTGTGAGATCATGACCTGAGCCAAAATCAAGAGTCAGAGGCTTAACCGACTGAGCCACCCAGGTGCCCCATGCTTACATATTTTTAGTCTCTGGTGCATTTGTGTCCATGATTAGGTTGGGGGGGGGGGTGTGGAGACGAGCGCAGCCTGAGCCCCACTAGGCGGTATGGCACCAGCGCCAAAACCTCAACCACACTTGAGTGTGTGTGTTGGGAGGAAGCGGACGACAAATCTGCGAAGACATGATCAGCTGTTCCTAATTTTTTTCTGATGTTTGTCCACTGCTTGTGCATTCATTTGGCCATCTGGCCAATACTCATAAGCAAACAATCGGCAGCAAATATCAAGGGTTTCTAAAAAATATATGGGAAATGTATAAAATTAAGAAAATTCTGCTTTACCTTTTTCCTCCTGTGAGCTAGGAAAGTGATGCCACAATTTGATTTTGGCCGTGGACCTCCTCTGACTGGCTCAAAGGACACAGAGTTTTGAGCATCACTGGGTCTCACAGGGTGAGGCCCTCTCTGCTAAAAGCGAGCCAACGTCGATGGGCGGTTGGAAACGAAGCTCCCTGGGCTTCAATTCAGCCACTGAGTCTCTGCTGAACGCCTACTAGGTACACAGAATTCTCTGAGTACCTCTCACGCTTCTGAGATTAGAAGACAATTCTCATCAATAAAAAGGTTTAAGAGCGAGGAGTTGGTAAGACATGTGCACCAGCTGTACAAGGTACAAGACTGTTCATGACCATAATTCCAAATCGGTGGTAGCTCAGTGTGTCTAGTGATGTGGGAAAACATATATAGTAAGTGAAACGAATACAGGGTGTATGCACACAGTAACTCCTTTTTGTATTTATAAATTACCTCCCTTTGTGCATTGAAAATATAAAGTTAAGGGGCGCCTGGGTGGCTCAGTTGGTTCAGCGTCTGACTTCGGCTCAGGTCATGATCTTGCCGTTCGTGAGTTTGAACCCTGCGTCGGGCTCCGTGCTGACAGCTCAGAGCCTGGAGCCTGCTTCGGATTCTGTGTCTCCCTCTCTCTCTGCCCCTCCCCCTCTTATGCTCAGTCTCTGTTAAAAATAAGCATTAAAAAGAGAATATAAAGTTAAAGCAAGTGAATCATAGTCTCTACTGGGTAGGATCCAGGGGAATTTAACCTTTTCCATTATGCCTTTCTATAAAGTTTGAATTTTAGATGACTTTGTACTTGTAATTTAAAATGTTTTCAGAAGGCAAGTGTTCTAAGAATTCAGAGTAAATGAAGACCCGACCTGCTAATTATTAGAAAGATGGTTTCCCTGAATGGCTCCTGTAGTCGGAATGAAGGCCAATGAATGCTGAGGCCGTATGAGGTTGACGGAGGAGAAACCAGAGACAACTACAGAAAGCCCATGTTTTCAAGAAGCCAAGAACAAAGTGATAAAGACCTGGGCTAGGTCCGTGGTGCTGAAGTAGGACACAAAGAACGGACCTAGGAGTGATTTAAAGGCAGATCACAAGTGGACTTCAAAATATGTATTCGGGCATTGGTCACATGAATCCCAGCTAAAACCAGCAAACGTGATGGCCTCAATAATCCAGCATGACCACTGCAACAGAACTGAAAAATTGGCTTTGTTCCCATGTTCACGACAGGGCTGGCCGACAGACCTCTACAGAGGAGGGGGAGCCAGGTCAGGGGCTAGGGAGATCCACTGGGAGGAGAAGCAAGGCTCTACGCGTTTGGTTCAGGTGGTGGCCTTCTCGGGGAGACTCAGCCTGTCAAAATGCAGGGGAGGGGAGTAAGCAAGAGGGGGGCTGAGGTCGGGACTTTGTCAGGTAAGAGGTATGTCAGATTGGGGCGCCTGGGTGGCTCAGTCGGTTGAGTGTCCGACTTTGGCTCGGGTCACCATCTCACAGTTCGTGGGCTTGAGCCCCATGTCGGGCTCTGGGCTGACAGCTCAGAGCCTGGAACCTACTTCGGATTCTGTGTCTCTCTCTCTCACTGCCCCCTCCTCCATTTGCGCTCTCAAAAATAAATGTTTAAAAAAAAAATAAAAAAACAGAGGTATGTCAGATTTCCAGGAAGTCTGTCTGCTTTGTTCAAAACAGGAACGAGATCCCAGCCAATGGCACAGGCTGAGGACAAGGAATCCAGCCCCCAAGGAGAATAGCTGACAAATTCTGTCAAGGGCTGCTTCACAGCAGACGGGGCTGCAGGATTTAGGACACACTCTATGCCCCAGACCTGAGCCAGGCTAGAGCACGAAGACTTCAGGGCCTGAAATCAGGGTTAGGCTGAGACCGTATAGGCAGGCCAACTACATAATCTGTCTGACCCAGCACGAGCTGCAAATGTGGGGCCCATGGGGCGCCTGGAGCGGGGTGCTCAGTCAGTTGTTGATCTTCTCTTGATTTCAGCTCAGGTCATGATGCCAGGGTCATGGGATTAAGTCCCAGTCAGGTTCTGAGTGTGGAGCCTGCTTAAGATATTCATTCTCATATTCTCTCTCTCTCTCTCTCTCCTCGCCCCCTGACGTCCCCTGCCTCCGCCCCTTTCCTTCTCTCTAAAAAGAACATGTGGAGTCCTTGTTCAAAAATTGTAAAAACTTCTCAAAATGGTGACAGAAGGGCATTAAACTACATGCAGGGCCCTTGTAAGCATGGGGCCCTGGGCATTTGCAGAGGCCATGTGGCCATAAAGCCAGCCCTGCCTGCACGGGAAGGACAAACCCAGACCCTGTGGCAAAGAGGGCAAGATGAGTTGTCAACTTTTTTTTAACAGCACAAGTATCCTGTTAGATTCTTAAGCACACTGTTGAGTTTTCAAACTGTTTTCTCCCCAAAGTCCTATGCGAAGCCCAACTTAATGCCTAAGGTACTCTAAGGCACGCCTGGGTGGCTCAGTCGGTTAAGCGTCCCACTCTTAATTTCGGCTCAGGTCATGATCTCATGGTTTCGTGGGTTCAAACCTCACGTCCGGCTCTGTGCACTGACCATGTGTAGCCGGCTTGGGACCCTCCCTCTCCTCTCCTCTGCCCCTCCCCTGCTTGCACTCTCTTGGTCTCTCTCAAACTTAAAAAAAGCTAGTCGAAGGCAGAACTTTTCAGTCTACTTCAGGACTCCTGTCCACAACACCCCACCCCGTCTCTAGTCATCACTCCCCCCACGACTCCTGAGTCACCACCTCCGGCCTCTGCACTCCAGGAGGCACCGTCCAGACCACAGGAGGCTCTACTGTACTCCCTGAAAGAACACACCCAAGAGGACTTTGATAGCGAAATGCCAGGACCCCGCAACAAGGGGTTCCGGCGACAGCAAAGCAAATCAGCCAATCATTTCATCCACGGGGTATAGCTTTCCCTCTCACACGGTAGCACAAAACGCCTCTTCCGGGATCAGTCATAACGCATCTGTTTCCATTATAAACAACTATTCATTGGACTCTTATGACCACCTTGAGGACAAATTTCTGGGGTGGGGTAGGGGGAGCAGGGGAACACTTTGACCGTAACTTTAGAGAGGCAGTAAAATCCTCAAGTACGGGCTCTTCAGACACGTGTTTGAAAAAAGCCCCCTAACAAAGTAGGCAAGAAATGCCCAACGATGATGCTGAGAAAGAACTTTCCGCTCTTCTGTGCACTGCCAAAGATGCGACTTGCTGATGCTAATCTTATCTGAACCTATTAATAAGATCCCTAAGTTCCCTTAGTAAGAAACACCACCAGTGACACGACGACTGGGTAACAGTTGTCTCTTAAGAAATATCGCTCCCCACCACGTTTTTCCTCCAAGGGTGGGGGGGGGGGCGGGAAAATGATGGATGCTTCCTGGAATGTCTAGCTACCAAAAAAAAATCCGTAAAGCCTAAGACATTAAAGATGAAAGTCGTGGTGAAATGAGCAATTAAGATAAACTAAACGGATTCTTCTTCTTTTTAAGACCAGCTTCCGAGGCCTACCACATGACCGCCACAAGTCACATTGCAAACTGTTTCCTATCTGTAACGCGAACAGCCATTCTGTCTTTACCGAGAGAGATAATCAGACGCAGGTTCTCGCATTTGCTCCTTTATTTCGTGAGACCTCCCTCGCTCCTATGACTCTTGGAGGACACGGAGACACTTCAGTTAGCTGATGGAAAACGAACATAGGAAGAGATAGGGAAGCAAAGGACACTCTTTGTTCCCTGGATTTCACCTTCTGACCATCATTTATTTATTTTTCTTTGAGAGAGACAGCACACATTTGAGCAAGGGACAGGGGCAGAGAGAGAATCCTAAGCAGCCTCCACACACTCAGCAAGGAGCCCGACTGGGGGCTCGATCTCATGACTCTGGGATTACGACCTGAGCTGAAGTCAAGAGTCAGACACCCATCTGACTGAGCCCCACCCCACCCCCTCCTCCGGGCGCCCCTTCCCTCAGACCATTCTAAGCTGCTAAGTGGATCCTGTGATAATATAGTGATTCTACAGGTGACCAAGGCCTCTGTTGGTAACCGATGTCCTCCCTTGGCATGTTTTCCAGGGCTGAGGTCCTATGTGCTGCCTAGAACGGTCTGAACTGTATCTAAGATCGGCCAACAATGCGACTCTGCACAACAAAACTCTGTTCCGACACGAATGAAAGTCATTGTCCATAATGTGCAGATTTAAAGCAGACCCCACTCACTCTAGGTTTGAGGAGACTCGTATTTCATGCACCAGAACATGGATGCAAGACATCCCTTTCCTGATGCTATTTTTAAATCGCACGGTTTTCAAAAATGCGTAACTTGTTTTGAAGTTTTAATTTTGTCTATTTATTCACAGGCTATAAAAATACTGCTGTCGTGGCTATTTCTCTAATTTTTGAAATCTGAATTCATACAGGAACAGAACCGCCGGGAAGAAAATTCCTCGTGGGGGCCAAAGTGGGTCTCTACAGGGGTCCTTCCAGCACTTTCCAAGCCTGAACCTTCCTGAATTCATCAGCTCAGGCAGCCACAACAAAATACCACGGGCTGGGTGGCTTAAACAACTGATTTATTTTCTGCAAGTCCAAGATAGGGAGCCGGCTGGGTTGGTGTCCAGTGAGGACTCTGGCCGTGGGCTGCAGATGCAGCCATGTGTGTCCTCGCATGGCTTTTCTTTGTGCCCACGGGGGCAGAGCGAGCACACACAACTGAGCTCTCTGGGGTCTCTTCCCACAAAGACAGTAATCCCGCCGATCAGAACTTCACCTTCAGGACTTCAAGTAACCTTAATTATCCCCCATGAAGACCCTGTCTCCAAATACAGTCATGTGGGGGGGGGGTTTGGGCTTCAACACGTGAATTTTGGGGGTGTGGGGCAGACACAATCAGTCCATAACACCTCCCAGTCCTGACATCTCCAACGATGTGGTAGAAACAAAAGGCCAAGATTTTTCCGCGGAACAAACGTTCAATTCTGCTTTGCTGTCCCGGTGCCATCGGCGCACAGCTGTTCGGTTGGTTTACAAGGAGATCTGACCCCGAATTCTGCCTCTACTCTGTCCAATGACATAACTGCCAGGCTGTGCAAATGAAACGGTACAGCCAGAGAGGTGGGTGCGTATTGCAACAGAGGTGTGACTGGACACAGCCGGCCTTCCTCTGCTCCCCCAAAAGACTTCTTGAAGGGAACTAGCACAGAATGTCTGTGAGGAGTCTCCTGAGCTCTTTTTCCTGGCTGCCCTCCGCAATACTAACCAACGGACTATTTTCTTCTCAGAAGGGTTTTGAGAGAACCTTTAGTAACGTAAGCCTTCCGATTTCTCCCTCTCTTGACCACGAGAACTAAGGAGATTGCTAAACTGAAAAGGCCAGAAGCTCGTCTTCTAGAAGCCGGGCAACACCTGGTTTACGGGCCCGGAAAACTGAAGTAGGAAGCTGTGTGCCCACCATCACCACAATCGGGCGTGAACCACGGAGTCTGCAGAGGGACACGAACCCTCACCAAGGAGGGACGAAACGTTACGTGAGGCCAAGCAGAGCCGCTCCCTGAAACAGGCTACGTGCCAGGCGGGGAGGGCTTTGGAAAGTCAGGCTTCTGAGCCAGAGCTTAACACCATCCACAGTGAGTTTCTGATCAGGGACGCACACTGACGCTTAAGGAAGGTGCCTCTGGTCCCGGATCTGCCCGCTCTAACATTTCTGGCTTCTGCAAGCGCTCGGCGTAGATTCTCTTGGATTTGACTTGAGCCCCAAATAGCCATGAGCAAGTATAGTTGCTAGGGCAGGGACCCCGAGATCACAGGCAAGGAAGAAGAGTCCTGTGTGACGTGGCCAGGACAATGACCTCCCAGAATATGAAAAGGAAACTGCCTTCACGTATAGTGCTGTGGGAGGCCTCCCGGAAGGACCCAGGGCAGAACCTCCGCTGGGCAGAAGAATCGGGGCAGAATCCCAGCACAGGGGCTCCGAGAGAGCTGATGCCCCACGGCCGCCCACCAACCAGGATGACAACTGAGGCATCGGGGCCTCCGTCATTCATGTGGTCCCCAGCAGTGCCTTGGGCCCAGATCCCACAGAGCGGGTCCTTCAGCGGGGGGGGGGGGGGGGGGGGCGCATATTGCTTCGATTTCACGCTCCATCAGAGGGGGTAAATGACCGCTGGGTTGGAATGTAGGAGCTTGCCTCAGAAATTCACCCTACCACTTCTGATTAGAGTAATAGTCATCAACCCCCCCCCCCCAAAGTAAAACATGTTTTTCTGTTTTTGCTCAAAAGTGGAGCAAGCCCAAGATGAATTTCTTTCCTTTTAGAGGTGGGTTTGCTAAGGGCATCAGGAAAGGCTGAGACGTTTGGCACATCATATATTGTTTTGCTGCATTATGACGTGACTCGTGTGTGTTTAAAAATAGATTATAGGGGTGCCAGGCTGGCTCAGTTAAGCATCCGACTTTGGCTCAGGTCATGATCTCACAGTTCATGGGTTTGAGCCCCGGGGCGGGCTCTGCACTGACAGCTCAGAACCTGGAGGCTGCTTCAGATTCTGGGTCTCCCTCTCTCTCTGCCCTTCCTCTGCTTGCATGCACTCTCTCAAAAATAAAAAAAATTCAGAAAACAGATTACATGGCCTATAATGGGGTTTTTCCTTTATCTATACAGTAGTCCCGCTAAATACTAAAATAAAGGAACAGAGGACATGGGCAATTGGTAGAAATATCTGCATCTTTTTTTTTTTTTAATTTTTTTTAACGTTTATTTATTTTTGAGACAGAGAGAGACAGAGCATGAACGGGGGAGGGTCAGAGAGAGAGGGAGACACAGAATCCGAAGCAGGCTCCAGGCTCTGAGCCATCAGCCCAAAGCCCGACACGGGGCTCGAACTCACAGACCGCGAGATCGTGACCTGAGTTGAAGTCGGACGCTTAACCGACTGAGCCACCCAGGTGCCCCAATATCTGCATCTCATAACAAGACTGATTTATTCTAGTTTATCTCTGACGCACGGAAGAGTGATTCTCAACGTATGATCCGGACTTGGGAATTTGCTGGAAATGTCATTTTCTAAGGCCCCACTCCAGACCTACTGAATCAAACTCGGGCAGGGGCCCAGCAATCTGAGCCAGTTTCCAGTGTTGCCCAGACACTGGACAGAGCTTAGCCTTTAGCCTACCGGAGGGTCTAGTCTTCAGTCACTGGAGAAACCTAGTGACACCCTGCCTACTTTCCAGAACAATCTAAGCCGGGCACCAACATGGATCTTCGTGGTGCTTGTTTTGGTAGAGGCGGTCGCTGGGGGAAGAAAACAAAAATGAAAAGAACATATTGCCTGGCATCACCTTGGAGTTCACTAGCATTTTCATAGTCATGGAGCATAAAGAGAAATAAACCATGAACACCCGTAACAGTGAGGGAGTGTTTTTAAAAAATGTCTTGTAGCCTCAAATCAATTCCCTGATCAGCTTGCTGTTGAGTTTAATCCAGCCAAGCCAGTATTATTTTAGGTGTCACAAATTTTGTTTCCTTTGCCCTGTGAAGCTGGAACCAATTGCTGTTATAGGGAGACTAAATAAAAAGAGGTCCCGAACTTCCTGTTATCACGGGTCGATTTTTTGAGGTACTACAATAATATCGTATGGGTGATTTGGGTGTTGTTTTTTTTTAAACATAATTAAACCCACATGAAATGGCACCACACAGACCTTGTCACAGACTGTTTTGACCATGTTTCCAAATGAAATACTTCAAGGAAGAAAAATGACTATACAGCAATTTTTTCCTTTCTCTTCATGTTCTCGATCATGACTTGGTAACACATTGTTTAGGGGGAAAAAAAACCCTACTTTATGTGGAATGTCAAAATATGTAAATCAGTCAAGATAATTTATATTGCTTGGGCAAGCTTGGCTGGATTAGCTTTACTTTCAAACTTCAGCAAATACAGATAAGCAGGGTGAGCTATAGTTCTTGAGACAGCCTTGTGTATAGCAGGAAGCAGAAGCCGAATCCCAGCACAAGGCTCAAGAAAATCAACTATTAACTCTTTGAACATTGGTGCTTCGTTCACGATGCAAAGTCCTGAGGAGCGTGAAGACTATACCGATGTATGTCCCCGAAACGGTCAATTTTGTGCGTCAACTTAGACTACGCCGACGGGCGGGTTGGTCAAACACTTCATCTAGATGTTCCTGTAAAGTTACTTTCTAGATGTGATTAACATTGGACTCTGGAGATTCTGAATAAAGCAGATTACCCCTCGTAATGAGGGGGAGGCCTCTTCTATTTGAAGATCTTACGAGCCAAGACATAGGGTTCCAAAAAGAGCAATTTGCCTCCAGACCACAACACAGAAAATCCGCCTAAGCATCCAGCCGTCAGATTTGAGATTGCTACAGCAACTCTTACCCCAAACTCCAGCCCGCAGGCCTGTCTTACAGATTTCAGACTTTCTGGCCCCATGACTGCAGGAGTCCATCCCTTGAAATCAAGTTCTGTCCAAATATAGATCTTATTGGTTCTGTTTATCTGGGGAAACTCCAACACAGCCCCCCAACCCTAACTTTTGACCCACAGTCTCCATAACATGTTTACTGCTCTTCTGTTCTCATTTTAATTGACACACTTTAGTCAAAACGGCAGGGGGAGGGGTGGAAATCGGGGAACTTTCCAGAGTTTTTTTTAAACCCAGTGTCCCCACTTTCCAGGCAGAAAATGAAATTATGGCTTACTAGGGTTACCGCAAACTGGAGTAACTTCCATAAACATTGGAAACCCTACAGAACTTTGTCTACACTTCATTATTCCATTCACTATAGAAGGTCATTCTAGTGTCAATGCTTGGCTTCCCCAGTCCAGTGTGAGCATCCTGAGGACAGAGAATGCCTGAAATTTCGCACGATGTGCAGAGTCGTTGAGTCACCAGGTTGTATACCTGAAAGTCACGTCACACAGCATGGGTGTTAAATGTACTTTCTGCTGAATGAATGAGGGCTGCAATCTTCAGAGTAAATGCTATCCTAAACCTCTTCTGCTCCTTCACACCTTCCCCCTCCCCTCTGGTGGGCTCATGCTCCACCTGTACAACTGGCTTCGAAAAGCTGCACACTGGCCTAGCAACTTCCGAATGACCTCAGTTTAGTCTTCCCTGGTTCACACCAGGGCCGCCCCTGCGACCTGATTAATGTCAGGTGAGACTGCTTCAATCCTTCCAGAACGTTAGTCGAGGGCCACTGATGATTTGAAATCGAAGCTGATAGTCACCCCACGGACTATCTTCTCAATAAACCACACTTACAGGAAACGATTTGGTAACGCTGAGCGTTTGAGAAATGGGGCCTGTGTTGAAAACATCATGGGAGGAAGGCCACTGCCCAGGGAGCACTTGTTAAGAATTGGGCCAAAATGGCTAATAGGTTTCACCAACTTCTTTGCATACGGTATTTTCGTTGAGTTCCATGCATAAATTCCATGAAAACGTACCTTCAAAGTTCTAGGCTCTATTCTGGAAGAAAAGATTCAATCAAAAAGCCTGCTTCTGGATGCAGCTTTCAGGAAATCAACGTATAGGGATCATCTCTATTTCGCTGCAGCCTGGGCAAGGTGTTTAGCTTTGATACATAAGTCTTATGGGCACCTGTGTGTTTGCCAAATTTGGGGTGAGGCGAGACCATCCTAACTCCCAGTATCTCCAAATGTGACCTTGGAAAGGGGGGGGTCACTGCAGATACGATTAATTAACACGAGGCCATACCGGAGTAAGGTGAGCCCCTAACCCATTATATTGGTGCCCGTATAAAAAGAGAAAATTAGGACACAGGTGCACACACAGGGAGAAAGCCGTGCGAAGATGAAGGCAGAGATCGGGGTGATGTGGCAGGAGCTCAGGAATGTCAAAGGCTGCCACGAACCCCCAGAAGCTACGGGAGAGGCAAGGGACAGATTCTCCCTCACATCACCCCGCGGACGCCCTCATCTCGGACTTCTAGCTTTGAGAAATGAGAAATTACCTCATCTGTGGGACCCGCAGCCCTCGCCAACTAACCCACACCAATCCACAAAGCCCATGCAGAACCACAAAGGGGCAACCGAACACATTACAGGGCAATTCAAATGATAACTCTCGTAGCAGGAATGAATATCTAACGTGGGCCAGCACAAGATGATCCACATGGACAACAGACAGAATTTGAAGGCAAAGAGAATGGGAACGGAGACCAGAGGCCTCCGAGTTTGGTCGAGTTTTGCCCAGGCCATACCTAATTGCATAGTTCTGGTTTCTCTGGCGTGCCTGCGTCTGGATGTCCTGATGCCCTTCCAATCATTCATAAAGTCCTAAGTGGCCAGAGGTAATCATCTAGAAGACTGGACCCAATCTACTCTGGCCACCACAGTTCTGATGCCTTACATCGGCAATACTGGGTAAGAGCCCCCCCCCCCATCTTACACAGGGGATTTCGTCTCCCCACTCCGTTTTCATATATATATATACACGAATATATACATATATATGTGCGTATATATATATATACATATGTATGTGTGTATATATATATATATGGGCATATATATATACATATGTGTGTATATATATACATGGGCATGAATATATATATGTGTGTATATATATATGGGCATGAATCACATAGTAACATTCACCCTTTTTTTTTTTTTTTTTTTTTTTTTTTTTTTTTTTTTTTTTTTTTTTGAGAGCAAGAGAAGGGGAGAGGTAGACAGACAGACAGACGCAGGCTCCATGCACCAACCCCACGACCATGAGATCATGACCTGAGCTGAGATCAAGAGTCAGACACTCAACCAACTGAGCCACCCAGGCACCCACGTTTTGAGTAGGCTTCATGCTCAGTGCGGAGCCCAACATGGGGCTTGAACTCACGACCCTGAGATTAAGACCCAAGCAGAGATCAAAAGTCAGATGCTTAACTGAGCCACCCAAGCACCCTAAAATTCACTTTTTTAAGCGTATGGTGTGCAAGATTTGGTACACGTGTAGTCAGTAACCCATCAAGATCTAGAACAGTTCCATCCCCACCCCCCCAATCCTGTCCCCGAAACCCCTCCAGCCCTAGGCAACCATTGATCTGTTTCCTGTTCCTGTAACTCTTCCTCGGCAAGAATGTCACCTAAAAAAGAAATCACACAGGAGGTCACAGCCTTTTTGTATTTGGCCTTTTCCACTTAGCATGATGCATTTGAAAGCTGTTCACGTTCTCACATGTCTGAGCAGTTCCTGTTTATTGCTGAGTAGTACTCTGTGGTCGGGATGCACCGTGGCCGTGCGCAACCCCCAGATGCAAGGCATTTGGCTGGTTTCCAGTTTTTGGCAATTACAAAATAAAAGCCACTGTAAATATTTGCATACACATTTTTTGTGTGGACATAAGCTTTCGTCTCACTTGGGTAAAAACTTTATAAAAAAAAACAAACAAAAAACAAAAAAACATCAAACTGTTTTCCAGAAATTGTCGTGCCATTCAGACAGCTGTTTCTAAAGTAGCTTTTTCCACCACCTACGACACGGGCTCCATAGGACACTCGACATTCAGGAAAAGATTAGTCAGTAAATGTTTTTGTTAGCAAGCAGTGCGTTACAAATAGTGTTATTTTAAATGGGAAGATGTCTAACATTCGTCGAAACCCTCGGTATTTAGGATTAAGCCAACAAACAAATGTAGCAAGACTGTAAGGGAACAGAGGCCTAAGACTAAAAGCCACTTCTTTCTTCTTTTATTTCGCCTCTGATTCAATATGGGATTAGATTGCTTTTGCCATCCCCCCCCCCCCCCCCCCCAACACACAGTGACCAGCTGTGAGCAGAGCCAGGCTGTGGCTTTGACCCTGCCACTCCCCGCTGGCCCACCCTTCTTCCACCTGTAGTTCCTACCACGGCATTTGTGTGCCAATCAGATGAACGGTCACCTCTAACGCATCGAGGAGGTGAAGTGCACCCGTTTGAGAATTTGTGCAGGTCTCACCCAGAGTGCATCTTCCCCAGAGACCTGTCTGCCATCTTCGTAAGCAAAGATGCCAGCACGCCTGCAGACTGGGTTTGCGTACCCCCGATTTTCTGACCACTTCCTACCCCCCCCTTTCTCTCTGAACTCCATGCCAGGTGTGTGGATGCCCCCCCTATACACGGGACCAAGAGAAATCCCGGTGGGAAGTCCAAGAGCCAGCTGGTCCACGTATAAAAAATTCAACGCCCCAGTGTCTTCTCCAAAAGGTCTTCGTGCAGACTTGTGTTTGCAAGGGAGCAGGGGTGCCTGGGAACGTATGGCCCTCCCGGATCTGGACACAGATGGGAAAGGGATGGCGGAGTTGGCGAGAGAAAGGCAGGAGCACAAACTATACACTTAGGCAAATGCACATGTAGGGGGAGAGAGACTCACGGGGTCACCGGTGGTCGGGGGGTGGGGGTGCAGCCTCTATGAGGCTGCTTTTAAGTTTCCAGGCCACAGCTCCAGCTGGATCTTGTTTTCTTAACAAAAGCCAAGGCTGGCAGTGCAGTGGAGGTTCGAAGATTAATTTAATAAAAGGAAAGCCCCCTGGAAAGACACAAGGGACCAGCTTAAGCTGCCCTTGATTGACGCCACTTCTCTCCCAAGTTCTAAACCTAAGTCATAAGGCACTGCACCCCAAACATCGTAGACTTGATAAAAATAGGCTCACGTTCATTCGCCCTGTAGAAAGAAGTGCTAGTATGATTTGTGGATTTTTTATCAATTCTATAGATATCTATGAATAAATCCGTGCACAGGGAGCTCAGTTGGTTGGCTCAGAGGGTTAAGCGTCCGACTCTTGGTTTTGGCTCAGGTCATGATCTCACGGCTTTGGGGGGTTCGAACTCCGCATCAGGCTCTATCCCTCTTGCTTTCTGCCCCTCCCCCACTTGCGTTGTCTCAAAATAAACTTAAAAAAAAAAATCAGTGCATGAGTTATACAGAATACAGCCTGTACCCACACGCATACATCTATCTTATGGTGAATGTACACAAAGGAGTTGTGGTAGAACTATATCTAATTTTGAAGAAAAAAATCAGTATGATTTATTTGACCCAAGTGAATTGGTTACACAGGAAAAGGGCCAACCTACAGAACTGAAACAGTTTAAATTCAAGATACTTGCCTTCATCATGAAGAACACAGGAAAAAAAAAAAAAAAACACAACACAGGGCTAACGTGGATGTCTGTCGTTTTGCCTCACTGACCAAAGCCTCATCATTAGGAGCTCAGGATATTAGAGATTCTCTATCCGACTTCTCTCAAAGCACAGGAATCCCCTTGCCAAAACGAATCCTTGTCAGGCTTTTTTCAACTTTTGAATTACAAAAATGTTTAATGTTTTTTAGAGAGACAGAGCAGGAGCGAGCACGAACTGGGGAAGGGCAGGGAGAGAGGGAGACACAGGATCCCAAGCAGGCTCCAGGCTCTGAGCTGCCAGCACAGAACCCCACGTGGGGTTCAAGCTTGTGAATCAGGAGATCATGACCTGGGCTGAAGTCAGATGCTCAACCGACTGAGCCCCCCAGACGCCCCTGAATCTTTTCTGACAACTGGCATTGCTGCGTTTTTGGCAAACGTGCTTGTTATTGGCTTCTTAGCTGTTAAAGTTAGTTGGAAAAGCCAAAGGAAACACAGCAGGAAGAAACCAAAAACAGCTGTCCGTGCCATAGATGCACAAAGAGGACAGAGATCATACACCTGATACACGCTTCCCGACAAGTGTCCTCAACCCCGGCTGCCCACTGGAATCCTATGGTATCTTAAAAAAAAAAAAAAAAAAAAAAAAAGGGCAGACATCCTAGGTCCAGCTCTGAGATGCTAATTTAAATGCTCTAGGGAGGGGTGCCTGGGTGGCTCAGTCGGTTAAGCATCCAACTTCAGCTCAGGTCATGATCTCACCATTCTTGAGTTCGAGCCCCGCGTTGGGCTCTGTGCTGACAGCTCAGAGCTTGCAGCCTGCTTCTAATTGTGTGTGTGTCTCCCTCCCTGTCTCTGCCTCTCAAAAATAAACACATGTTAAAAAATTTAAGGAAAAATAAAACAAATGCTCTGGGGAGCCCCTGGGCACTGAGTGCCTCAAAAAGCTCTCAGCGTTCAGTGGAGGTCGAAAACTATTATTGTGGTTCCCACAGAGAACAGTTGTTTAATTCACTGTTCACAGATTTCTAGCCATTTCACCAGCACGCATGGACCTGACTTGACAGGAGCACGTGCCCGGAGTATGCCGGGCTACCAGCATCCAGCCTTCATGGAATTTACTAGAACTGGTAGGCTGAACCCACCAGAGAAAGAGGCCTCCGGGATCCGGAAACGGGGGAATGACAGCGTAAGAAAATCTTCCCGAAGCTCCCGTCTTTTCCGTAACTCAAGGAGAGCAAGTCACGTCTGATTGAAGCGAAATTTGTTTTCTAGGGAAAACAGAGAAAACCCAACTGAGAGCCTGAGAGGGTGAAGCCAGTCGTCGGGCTATTACAAGAAGTCTTAGGGCGAAGACAACCCTGGGAGTAGTTTAGTCCAACAGTCTCATCCGTGAGATTCGGCCACAGAGTCCTAAATGTAGTGACTCCCCCAAGGTAGGGGCTGGGGACTGGGCCAGGATGGCCATGCTTTTCCCACCGGACGATTTACTTGTTTCCAACTTCCAGTCCTCACTGCTAGGCAAGACTCAGGAACTCGAGACCACGGGAGGTGTTCACTACATGCTGGCCAGACTCGGCGCCTGCGATTCTAATCCACCTTTACGTGCTGTTCATTGGAAGCCGCCTTAGGGTAGATGAGAAAAGGCACCCGAGCTCTGCACGATCTCCTCTGGTTTTATTTACTGCCTTTCGCTTGGGCAACCATTGCCAGCACATTTGAAACCAATGGCACGGCTTCTTGTACCACGCAGAACACTGAGAAGCAGCTGAGCAGAATGTATGTTGACAGCAGAAATATAAACTTACCAGGCAGGCTGAGCTCTTGGGGAAAATGTTTCAGGCACTCCTAAGTCCTGTCTCTTCAACCTTTCTCGAAAGTAGGAACAGACACGTTCCTACCCAGGATAGGGGGCAGGAGAGTTAGAGACCCCAGCTTGGGGGTTCCCGGATTCACCGGGTAACGAAGCACACCCTCGGCTTCCCATACGGAGAAACAGGCCACGGTCGCTACCCTTTTTTGGCAAACCTAAGGGGTAAGAGGAATGGAAGGGGGTTTTTTTGGTCCTTCCAACACTCCCACCATGAGTGCATTCTCAGCGTCGGCACTACTGACCTCTGGGGCTGCAGATTTCTTTGTTGGGGGGCAGGGAGGGCAGCCGGCCTGTGCTTTGTAGGATGTTTAGTGGCATCCCTGGCCTCTGCCCCTTAGACGCCGGGAGCGACGACCAGAAAGGTCTTCGGATGCTGCTAACGGTCCCCACTATGCAGCGGCGAGCCCGTGCCCTCAAGCATCTCACTCAGCCCCAGCAGCAGCTCCATTAAAGGTTTTGGGTTTTCTATCCTGGTCTTATTGCTAATAATAACCCTCCCTTGTCACAGGCGCCAATCGTGAAGATGCAATGCTAAGGTGGGGAAAATCGGGGGTTACCCTCCAACCCTAACGCACCCGTGGGGTTTAGGGTTCCCCTTCCCTCCCACAAAACCGCTTACTACTTAACCTACCCGCCTCTGTTCCTCCTGCTAGGATTCCTCCCTTGTCTCCACCAGGAGAAACCCTACTGGATTTTGAAGGTCCAAGTCACCAACAGTTCCCATGAGGCTTTTTTTTTTTTTTTTTTTTTTTTTTTACCATTTCTTCCTTTACCTTTCTTACACTCTTGGCTCAACTTGAAGGAAGGAAGGAAGGAAGGAAGGAAGGAAAGGAGGAAAGGAGAAGAGAGAGGGGAGAGAGGGGAGAGAGAAGAGAGAGAAGAGAAAAGAGAAAAGAAAAGAAAAGAAAAGAAAAGAAAAGAAAAAAGAAAAAAGAAAAGAAAGAAAAAAAAGAAAGAAAACTGCAGGGGTGCCTGGGTGGCTCAGCGGGCTAAGCCTCCAACTTCGGCTCAGATCATGATCTCACAGTTCGTGGGTTCGAGCCCCGCATCAGGCTCTGTGCTGTCAGCTCGGAGCCTGGAGCCCGCTTCAGATTCTGTGTCTCCCTCTCTCTGCCTCTCCCCTGCTCATGGTCTCTCTCTCCCTCCGTCTCAAAAATAAACATTAAAAAAAATTTTTTTTTTTTTTTTTAAATAAACTGCATTGTGACCCAACACAGCGCAGGCTCCATTGATGTGTTCTAAGACCTTAGGGTGTTAGAACCCAGTCTGTGTTGTCCAAGCCTGAGGCTTTATTCAGCTGAGTGGATACCAACCACCAGACGACCGCTAATGCCAAGTGCTTGCTAAGAAAAGGCTGGAGTGTGAATGTGCAAACAGACTTCGGGAGTCCGCTTGGAGGCTCTTAGTGGGGACTGGGGCAAGAGGGACTAGTGGCTTACAATGTCACCCTCTTTCACTTGGTATCGTGTGCGCCCTGGAGTGGTGACAGTGGGGCCCCACCGGCCCCCCAACTGAGGGTGGCCACCGGCCCCAGAGCCGGATGCCTTTGCACCCAGGCCCCGGATCAGGACTCTCAGGTTTATTTTCTATCCTGTTCACCAGAGAGAGTGAATTCATTTTTTTTTTTTTTCCACAACCAGATAAAAATGCTAAACTTGCCAGCTATAAAGTGGTTATTTTTATGAAGGAAAAAAAAGCCAAGCTTTAAGGAGCATACAAACCATTTTTAAGTTAAATTCTAACCCCACACAGGGTTCGTCACCTGAACTCAGGACACGGGTGGGGTCTCCTGACAAAATACCTTTGCTAAATTGAAATGCACACTTTTAGCTTTAAGTTCATGTGGGGAAAAAAAATAAAACACACGAGGAACTTCTGCTAAACCTGAAAAAAAAAAACTAGATTCTCATGGATGGAAGGGAACTTCAAGATAACTTCTCTAGCTCTCCATTTTAATGCTTACTACTTGATTTTCTTCCATATATATAACCCAACGTTGTCTCCTGTGGGGGTGGAGGGCAAAACTGTCCCTAGATGAAAAGCGCATGATGACAAGAATGTGCTCTGTTCTTTGCTTTGGTTTCTCGTTACCCAAACACAGCCAATGCCCTTTTTCTAGAGAGCCACGTGACAAATTTCCCTTAGGATTTATTGCTAGGGGGGAGAAAGTTTCTCCCCCCCGTAGATAACAGCCAAAGGCTTCACTCCTTCACTGTGCTCCGTGGATCTTGGATCACAGAGTCGAGGTAGAGATCTTCCCGCACGAGGCCAATTCTTTGGTCCCAAGGGTGTGACTAGCCTCGTGTTCATTTGCAGCTTTTTACAAACTCCAGGCCTTCTGCACGTACCCTCAGAGAATCCCCCCAAAACACAATTTTGATTCTGTCACTTGCCTGCCTGAAACTGGCAAGAGCTAGTGGCTTCCTGTCCCTGCAAAGGATCAAAATCACAGACACGCCCCGCCCCCAGCCTGTCTCATGAAGACGCACCAGGGACCACGCCTCTCCTGGCGGTCCGCGTGTGAGCCACACTAGCCTTCTTTCAGCTTCTCCAGCACGCCACCTTCCTTCCTGCCGAATGGAGTTTCGACAAGCTATTCCCTGCATATGGAGTACCCCCTACTACCCTTCATATCTCTTAAAATGTCCCCTCCTCCAGGAAGCCTTCTCTGACGCCCCCTCCACTCCTGCGGTGCGGTACCCAGGTCTCTTCTCATCAACACGCTCATCGGCTTCCTACCACTTCCCCATGTTGGTAACTTCACATTTCCTCTGTGGTTACTTGGTCACTACTGGCCCCTGGCCTTCACTCTTGAAAACAAAGAGCCACAACCACCACGTTGAAAACAAGGATCGTGCCGGGTTTTGCTGCCGCTAAGCCCTCAATGCCAAGGTCAGAGCCTGACACATCAGAGCAGCTCAGGAAGGAACTGGTGGGTGCGGGAACTCGGAATGAAACCCATCGAGATTCGCAGAGCACCACTCTCAGGGCCGTCAAACTCTCGTTTCTCCAGAGGTAGAAAAGGGGCAAAGCGTCTTACATTATTCAAGATCGGCACAGCTTTTTTTTTTTTTTTTTTTAAGCTGTCACAAGCCCACGTGGAGGTAAAACTATAGACACTAAAGAGGCTCGGCACATTAATCTACTTGGCACCCAAGACTCCCAGCTCCTCATCGTGGGTGTCCTGCTCACACCTTTTTCTTCAGTTTGTACAAATAGCTTACATCACACTTGTAAGCACCGATTTTTTTTTTTTTTTTAATTGAGGCAATTGGGACACTGGGTGGCTCAGTCAGTTAAGCATCCGACTTCGGCTCAGGTCACGATCTCCTGGTTTATGAGTTCGAGCCCCGGGTCGGGCTCTGTGCTGACAGCTCAGAGCCTGGAACCTGCTTCAGATTCTGTGTCTCCCTCTCTGCCCCTCCCCCTCTCTCCCAAAAACAAAACATTTTTAAAAAATTTAAGAAAAAAATAAAAATTGTGGCAAGAGGAGCCACTTAGTAAGAGCAGCATATACTAAGACCATCTTTAATTACACACCTGTATTTCAACCCACTGCCATGTTCTTAAATATAAGTTTTTTATTTTAAATAAAAAGCTTCAGATCTTAAAAATATTTGCTACAAAATTATTATCAAAATGGAAGAAATACGGTCTTCTCGATACTGAGACGTAAGATTTGATATGCTGTTTATTCGCTCAAAGTGGCACACAAATACTAGCTTCACGGACAAGGAAGTGCTCAACCTGACCTTAGAGTACTGTTCTCTACTTCAACCCTAAGAGGCTTTTTCATCAGTTTTGAGTCCAAAAAAGAACCAGGAAGTTTAAAAGGAAGAGTCACATGATAACCCTTGGGAAGAGGGAGTGAGCTCCGAATTATTTTTCTCCTTCCATGTCAAACACACAGGGAGGCCAGATAGTGCATCAAGATCTGGGAGGTAGGGAAACGCGATCTGCACAGGCACACTTGAGAACAATAAGAAAAACCTCCGTGTCTGGGAAGAGAGAAAAAGCAGTGGAGAGTGGCTGAGACACTCTGGTTTCTGGGAGTGGTCCCCACTGAATTTAGGAAACGTAGCCAAACAGCCCTCACAAACAGGCTTTGGGACACAACCAGAACCAAGTTCCCTGGAAAAGTAATGAGCTATGATTAGGCTGACATTAGACCTAACATGCTTCCACAGCAACCCCTCTAACAGAGGCAGAAATGTAACGTTCTTCCATCGGCAAGGAGGAAGGTGCATCGGCCACGTCCGAGAGCACCTGCCAGACCGCAAGTGAGCACAGCATCCAGGATGATCTCCTTGTATGACAAACCCCACACTTCAATTGAGGACCCATCCGCTGCTTTGCAATCTTAGTGGACCAGGCTGAGACAGGTGTGGAACACGTATGGTGGGTTTGCCTCCCTGCTACAAAACTTAGCAGGAAGCTCAGAGAGAAACACGTTGCAGACCCACGACTGGGAGAATTCGGCTGGAAAAAAAAAAAAAAACAGATAAAAACGAAATCGTGAAGCAGCCTAAAAATGACCTCAAAAATTATTCCTTAAAGGGAGAAGGAATAGAAATTTTCCAAGAAGTCTGGAGATTAGGGGGGAAAAAAAGCAGGTATGAGACAGAGCCAAGTACAAAGCATGAACATTAAAATCTTAAAAAAAAAAAAAAAAGGATTATTTCATCAGAAATGAAAACTGGTGAACTTGAACAAAGAATTGAAGACCACTTCGCTGGCAGATTCTACCAAATATGGACTGAATAATTCCAATTTTGTAAACTCTGACAGAGACCAGAAGATATACTTCCTAATTCACTTTATAAACCTTAATAAAGCCCTGTAAAAATGTATGAGAAAGGACGCTAACCTCCATCATGAACATCAACATGAAAATCCCAAACAAAATATTAGCATTCCAAATCCAGCAACAAATGAAAAATAATACATTATGACCACTATGGGTTTATCTCAGGAATACAAGTTTGTCCTAACATTGGAAAAAATGAATATAGCTTGCTGCGTAAAGACAACAGATCATAGAATCAACACAATGGATGCCAAAAAAGCATTTGCTAGGATTAAACACTCACGTAGGATAAAAACCTTTCAGCAAACTAGGAATTGAAAAGAACCTGATTTAGTTAGGACAAGATATGCTGTAGGAACAAGCCCAAAATTTTCAACAGCTTAATACATAAAAGCATATTTCTTGTTCACATAAGAAATACAGACTCACAGGGGGTGCCTGGGGGGCTCAGTAGGTTGAGCACTGGACTCTTCATTTGGCTCAGGTCACCATTTCATGTTCATGAGTTTGAGCCCCGCATCGGGCTCTTCTGCACTGACAGTGTGGACCCTGTCTCTGCCCCTCCCCCTGGCTCATGCTCTAAGTGACTTCTCTGGGCGGTTTGTCTTATGGCTCTTATCACCGCTTCTATTAGCATTTTCCTGGAAGCCTGAACTACTGAGATGGTCAAGAAAAATAAATAAAAGACGAGAGGATTAAAAAAGAAATAAAACTTGTATTTATCGCTGATAAGATTACAAGACAAAATCCAAACCTTCAGATAAAGTCCTAGCGTAGGAAGTTATTAACTTTGCTAGATAGAATTTTACAAATGAAATCAATTTTATTTTATAAAGAGGTAACGAAGCATTTAAAGATATCACTTTAAAGCATTAAAATGTCAAGTCACTAGCAATAAATTGAAGAATTCCAAAAACACAAAAACTGTGAGATACATCTTAAAAGGCCAAAGGCAACAGACTCGTAATAATGAACTACAAGACTTATAAAGACATCAGTTCTTGAAATCCCCAGATTTTTTTTTTTTTTTTTTTTTTTTTGGTGGAACCGGACACTGGTTCTAAAATTGACATAGAATAACCAAAGGGCCAAGAGCAGCCCTGGTTAACTTTTGAGGTATGATGTACATAGTAAATTCCGGAATTCACAAAAATCTATGCGGATAGTGTGATTGTCTACATAGGTAGAGCTCATGGGACTACCACTCACATTAAGATGTGAACACTTCTCTCACCACTCAGTAAGGTTCCCTCATGCCCTTTCCAGGTTACAGTTCCCCCAGGAGGGGGCCAACCACTATTCTGACTCTTAACACTACCAGTTAGCTTGGTCTCGTCTTGCTCATGTAACTGGAATCAAGCAGAACGTTTCCTTTTGAACCGGTTTAAAGCACGTGAAGAACAACACGCAATCATTCCACCAGAAAGCAAGAAGCACTCCTCTGCTCAGTTCCGCAGAACAAGAAATTTGAGAAGCCTACCTAAAGGATATTTTTTTAAACGCTCTCGGAAGACAAAGAAGTCCACCAGAAAGACACCCCCTGTCCCTGGATAGGATGACTCAGCATCATAAAGATGTCAGTTCTCCCTAAGTTAATTTATAAATTCTAATAAAATTACCGACTTCAATAAAAAGATCAACAAAACTTTTCGCTTTTTATGGAGCTAGACAAGAGGATACTGAAGTTCATATGGAAAGGCCAAGAGCAAGAATAGTTAAGACGACACTGCAAAAGGAAACGCTGGAGCCAGCAAAGGTGGGGTGGGGGGGATTGCCCTGCCAGATGGGAAACATACGGCAAAGCCTTTCAGAATTAAAAAGTGGTACACGGTGGGGACGGACCAACAAACGGAATAGGACAGAAAATCCAGAAACCAACCCAACCACTTTGGAAATTTCGTACATAAAATGAGGCATCTCAGGTCACGGGGATAAAGATGGACTTAGTAATAAATGGCACGAGGACAACTGGACAGCCGTTTGCAAAAAGACTCCGATCCAGACCTCAATCTGCACATGAGAATCAGCTTCAAATGAATCTGGTTATAAATGCAAAAACAAACGTGCTAGAAGAAAACATGGGCTGGGGGAGGGGGAGGAATGCCTCTATAAACTGAGAGCAAAAAGCAGCTAAGTATAAGCAAATTCCACATGCAATTTTTAAAAACATTGATAAATTCGACTACACAGGAATTAAAAACTTTTGCATCATGAAAAATACCGTAGGTCCGACGACAAACTGGTGGGAAAGGCTCGTAGCGCATGCCGCAACGAAAAGGCTGATATTTATATGGTTTTATATGTTAAATGCAATTACATATTAAATCTATTTTGCATGTACGTATTTAAAAATAGGGTGGGGCAAAAGCCCAATGGAAAAGTGGACTAAATTCATGGACAGTGAAGATGTAAAAATGCCCCTTAAATGTATGAAAAGATTTACCCATATTGCCCAGGTCTACCCATAAGAAAAGCCATTTAAAAGCACATGAAAATATCCTCTTTTTATCTATCAGATCAGCAAAAATTAAAGACCTTGAATACACTGTCGTCCAGGCTTGGGGAAACACACATGCTCAGAAATTGCTGGTGGGCAGGCAAACTGGCCCACCCCTTACAGAGGGGAATCAGGAAACACCTAAAACAACAGACAAAAACCTATGAAAAATTTACTGCTGGGTTTTAGCCACATCGCTTTTAGGAATTTGTGTCTCAAAGTGAAAATACATGTGCACAAGCCTATTGACTGGATTACGGGTCACTACAAAATAATGGGAAAAGCACCCGAACAGGAGAGACAAGTTGAATGAACTATGGTATAGCCACAGAATGGGATATTCTGCGGCTGAAGAAAAGTCAAACGAAGATCCCCATAAACGGACACGGAGGGAGAGCTCCACAAAATAATGCCTAGTGAAGAAAGTTAAAATGCATCAGGATGTATACGGCACAACACTTTAGTACCATAAAGGGATGCCACTATTTTTATATATATGTATCGATTTTTGCTAACAGAAACCTAAGGAGAAATGAACGAGATCACTGGGCAAAAATGGAACACACGGATTAACACGGGGAATTGTACTTCCGAGTATTCGCTTTTGGGTAGCTTTGCATTCTGGAATCACGCTCCTGTCTCACATCCTCAGGACTTGCCTCAGTAAGGACTAAGCGCTCCGTCAGCGGAAGCCAGACCACAGAAAACTCTACAGACCAAAGGGCCCAGGACCTTCAACAAACAACTGTCAAGGCAAGAAGGGGAACGTCCGTAGATTTAAAAACCATTGTAAAAGACAGTCTGAATTAAAAATGGGCAAACCCTGGGGCCACCTGGGTGGCTCAGTCGGTTAAGCGTCTGACTTCGGCTCAAGTCACGATCTCACGGTTCGTGAGTTCGAGCCCCACGTCGGGCTCTGTGTGGACAGTTCAGGGCCTGGAGCCTGTTTCAGATTCTGTGTCTCCCTCTCTCTCTGCCCCTCCCCTGCTCATACTCTGTCTCTCTGTGTCTCAAAAATAAGATAATAAAAATAAAACGGGCAAACCCTAGACTTCAGGGATACACACAGGGGAGACAGAACCACAGAGAAGCACGAGGAAGTATCAGGAAAGTGGCGATTTTCAGAGGGAGAGAAGGCTTGTGCTTGGGGACACGGTACACGGAGACACGTCTGGCTGGCTATTTCTTGACCTGGGTCCCGGCTACGAAGGTGTCCGCCTTGTATCAAGCGGCACAGTTGTTTTAAGCAGTATTCTATTTCTGTGTTGCAGTTTACAACACAAAGCTTTTTGAGAAAAGCCCAAACAGCCACTCGTCGATGGTCCGCGTGATGCCGATCTGCGGACATCCTTACGCCTTCGGCGTTTTTCTAGCTGAGTTAGTGCAACGCTGCAACCCCTGCCTTCCATCAGATGCTGCGCGGTCAGAGAACATATCCTCATCCTTCAGATTAGCTTAAGACAAACAGAAGAGACTAAGTGTTGCCAACAGTAACTATTGCATCGCATTCTAGTACCAACTGTAAATGCTGAAGTGTGTGTGTTCCATCAGCTGTTTGGGATTATCGACACTGCTATCCTCCCTCAACAGCATAGACAACGAAAACCAGAAAGAAAATTTTAATTCCTTTTCTCAAGAAAAATGGAAGAAAAAGTAAAACGGGCCTAGGGTCCTCACAGAAGACAAGGTCTGAAATCCTGTGAACTCGCCAGACACGTTTATAAGCTTTAGAATCCTGGCTGCAGGCAGTGCTGGCTTGAGTATTCCCGAGATTCTTAATTTATGCTGACATTTGAACCTTTTGTGGATCACGTGGCAGTTCTAGGTCTTATTTTTTGAGGACCTCCCCTAGCAGCTGTCCCAATTTACAATCCCACTCGTGCACTAGGATTCCCTCTTCTCCACACCCACACACCTCTGGTCTGATGATGGCCATTCTAACAGGCATGAGGTGGTATTCTCACTGTGATTTTCATTTGTACCTCCCTAATGACTAGTGATGGTAAGCGTCTTTTCAGGCACCGTTATCATCCAAGAATTCCACTTTGGGGAATATATCTTTTCCTCACTGGAAAAGATATCTGCACCTCCCATGTCCATGACATTATTTACAATAGCCAAGACCAAAGTATCCATCGACAGATAAATGGATAAAGAAGTTGTAACAGGTGTGCATACACACACACACACACACACACACACACACACACACACACACGAAGATTACTCAGCCATAAAAAAAAAAAAAAAGAGGAAATCCTACCATTTGTAACAACATGGATGGACCCTAAAGGCACCACCGCTAAGTGAAATAAGTCACAGAAGGACAAAGACAAATACTGTATGATCTCACGTGAAATCTTAATAAAAAACTCAGAAAAATAAGACATGGTTACCAGAGGCAGAGGGTGGGCAGAAGGGCAATTGGAGGAAGGTAGTCGAAAGGCAAAAATTTCTAGTTACAACAGATAAAATCAACTCCCACTTACAAGACAGTGAGTCATTTAATCATGATACCTCCCAGCCAGCACTGCTGTGTGATATACAGGAAAGCTGTTGAAGAGTCAATCTTGAGTCATCCTGACAAAAAGCTGTACTGTATCTATAGGGGATAACAGAGGTTAGCTGAACCTATTGAGAGAATTATTTCACAGGGTACGTAAACCAAGCCATCAGGCTGTACGCCTTAAATGTAAGCAGTGATGTATTCAATTATTTCTCAGAACTAGGAAACATTAGGAGAGCTCGTGTTGAGCGAGTGCAGAGTTTCAGTTGGGGACGATGAAGCTCCAGAGATGGACGGTGGGGATGGTTGCACGACAACGTGAACGTACTTAACGTCCTTGAACCTTCCAGTTAAAAATGGTGACGGTGGTGAATTTTAGGTTATGTGTTTTTTGCCACAATTTTTTTTTTTTTTTTTAAGAAGCAAAAGACCTGCAGGTTACTCCGGAGCAAAACACAATTCTACCATAAAGTTGATTGTTCTGTTTAGAAAGTCTGAATTTTTCTCGAAAGGGAACAGACCTGCCAGGAGTGAGCCTACCAGGAAATTCACTCCAGCTCTGTCTCCATTTGGTAACTTTTTTTTTTAAATTTTATTTTGTTGTTTATTTTTGAGAGAGAGAGACAGAATGCGAGTGGGTTGGGGCAGAGAGAGAGGGAGACACAGGCTCCAAGCTGTCAGCACAGAGCCCGACGCGGGGCTCGAACTCACGAGCTGTCAGATCACGACCTGAGTCGAAGTCGGACGCTCAACCACAGGCACACCCCCCCCGCCCCCCGCCATTGGTAACTTTTGAAGCTGAGCCTCCACCCGTGGGGCCTGGGAGGCTGCCTATTACATACCCAGAAAGTGAGTAAGGACATCAGCTCTCAAACGTGGCTCCCCAGGAAGCCTAAGGAGGCTAACGTTCCAAGGTCCCCTCACCTAAGCACTGCAACACCTGATATTTTACATTAAACTTTGCATTTTTCTTAAAAGCCCACTCCTGTCTCCAATCTCCTACTTCCACATAACAGGCTCTCCTCTGTGCACCCCAGCATCACAGTTTTTTATCCCCACCCTGCCCTTTACGAGCTGCAAAATCACTGTCAACATACCTTTTTTCCCCCGTCATATTTGTAAACTTTTCCCAAATACCTTCTTCCCAGAAACACGTGTCACCTCCCCCCATTCTCCACACCCCCCACCAGAGTGGCACAGGTGTGCAACTGGTGAACCTCCATGGATAGGTAGCATTGTCACAATCCTCCTAAGTCCATGGTCGACGGTTCATTCTTTCGCACGTTGTTTGGACAAGCGTATTGACACGTGTGTCCGCAATTGTAGTATCACACAGAGTGGTTCCGCTGCCCTCAAAATTCCCCTGGTTCTGCCTCTTCATCCATCCCTCCCCACCCCCAACCCTTGACAGGCACTCATGTTTTCACGGTCTCCATAGTTTTAGCCGCTTCCAGAATGCCAGACAGTTGGAATCATACAGGATGTAGCCTTTTCGCACTGGCTTCTTCCACTTAGTAACACGCACGTAAGGCTTCCCGATGTTTTTTCGTGGCTCGCCAGCTCATTTCTTTTTAGCCCCGAATCATATTCTATTGTCGGATGTACCCCAGTTTATTTTACCCATTCACCTACTGCAGGACATCTTGGGTGCTTCCCAGTCTCGGCAATTAGGAATGAAGCTTCTATAAACCATCAGTGAGGTTTTTGTTCTCAAGTCCTTTGGGTAAACGCCAAGGAACATGACTGCTGGATCTCACAGTGAGAGTATGTTTACTTTTCCAAGAAACCACCAAACTGTCCTCCAAAGTGGCTACACTATTTTGCATTCCACAGCAACGAATGACAGTTCTTATTACTCCATCGGTGCCAGCATACGGTATGGTTACTGTTAGGGATTGGGGGCCATTCTAATAGGTGTGCAGTGGCACCTCGGGGTTCAATACTTTTATTCCTTTCCCTCCTTATCTGAATAACGGAAACAATTCCAGAGCCAACCCCGTCACGTCATTAGGAGAACCAACCGGAACGACGCAAGAAAAATCACCTGGCAGTGAACCTGATCACTGTAAGTTTCTCAGGATGTTTTATATTTGTATCATCACCTGAACTCATCCAGAAACTAGGGTTAAGTTCCCTCGGCCAAGATATTGCCTTAAATTCCTACCACCGGTGACTGCCCTTGGCTCTCAAATTTTATAGCATTAAGAAATAGTCTGAAAAGTACTATGTGTATAAACATAGCGTTACATGTGTATAAACAAGTTACCAGGCGTAACTTACCAATGGGGTCCCACAGTGACAGCCCTCCCCAAGGGCTACCCCAAAGGCTTTGCCACCTCCAAGAAATGCCTGAAAAGTGAAATTTAGGGGTTACAGATTTCCTGGAAACATCATCCATGGAAACCTACATAATTTTAAAATGTCTTCAGGGAACTGGTATGGCCTATTCTGTGGGGCTTTTAATTCTTCAATTCCCAAGTGAATTTTTTTTTTTTTACACAAATGGCAAAAGAAGGGGGTAAATAAATGAAAGTTCTGAATATAATAGCTGTTTACTTCCCTTATAAGAAATGGAGAGAAATGGACAGGATCTCATTTCTCAAAAGTATAGCTTAAAACATTTTGGTGGTTTCTAGCAAAGAAGAGCGGGGCAGGCAGGGACGAAGATTGGGCAGAAGGTCCAAACATCAGAGTCTACGATCCTGACTCCACGCCAGCTGAGAACAGATCACAATGACAGACTTTTTGAAACAATTTCTCCACGTAATTGTTTTCCTGGTTTAACACCAAAAATTAGGTGTGCGTGGAAATTTTTATGGGAGTGGACCCTTTTTGGAATGTTTCATTTCCAGTATCTGGATTACCTTCAAGAGTCTTAGATGACTAATATTTCAGAAACACGCTAGATCTAAGTTGACAGGAATTCATTCTTGGCTGTAATATAGGACAAAGGAGGAAGAAAGCCCTACAATAAGGAACTAACTTCAGTTTTACAACAGAAGCTAAACTCCCATGTGCAGCGGCCCCTCCTGCACCCAGATTTCGGTGGCGCCCAGATTCTCACAGTTGACAGGTGAGGAGCGAGCTCACACCCCATCTTGTTATATTGAGACAGCAACGGTTCACAGAAGACTCTGGTCTGTTTTGTTGTGTATTTGAGCGGGATCCAACCATCAATAAAAGCAGGGCTGTTCATTTGGTTAAAACAGGACTCCTCTGGAAACAAAGTGATGGGTTTGACCTTTAAGGAGGCCACCCCGTCTCAGATGGGTAAAACCTCTTCCATAATCAAAGGACACACTTCCTTTAAAAGCTTGGAACCAGAAGCTAGTCGTCCCAAAGATGGCCACAGAAGAACACGTCGATGCCCCAATGCAAACAGGTCAACACAGCCAGAAACAAAAATTCTGAAGAGATGTTAATCAGATCATCTTCGAGGAGGAATCACAGTACATTTTCTCCAGTTATTAAAGGCTTTAAAGTTCACTTAATGTTTTTGGTTGGCCAAGATACTAGAAATAAAATAATACTATGGTCAGTGGTGATGAGCTTGGGCTCTGGAGTCAGACTGGTGGGTTTAAACCTTAGACCTCTCACTAGCTGTGTAAACTTACTCAAGTTACATAATCCCTCCACGCCTTTTTCTCAACTGTAAAGTCAGGATAATCTCAGTATCTATCCCAAGAGATTGTTGTAAAGATGCAAGGAGATAAACCCTGTAACATGGCGGGACACATAAGTGTTCAACTAATATCACTCAGCGTAATGTGGAGTCAGAAAAGGGACAGAAAAGATTAAGGCTTAAGGAAGAAAAAGGCATTTTCTGGAGCATTCGCTGTATGTATAGTATACTACGTAATCCTCACAAGCAAATCCATGAGGCCTTATTAATAAGTATCCACTTATAGACACGAGAACTGAGCCTCAGAGACACTGCATGGTTTCCCTAGGTCACACAACTAGTGAACAGAGGAGCGGGGGATACGAACCCAAGTCTTACCTCAAAATCCCTCATATTTCCATGAACGTGGTCTTTCCTTAGGAAATGTCCACGAGGACGCAAATACATACACTTAGAAAGGACCTTAAGAGCTTTGCTAGTCCGACTCCGTCTCCGCATTAATTTCATTCAAGCACCTTACCAGTCAACTACCCTTTGCTTCAAGGTTGTTGGGAAGGATCGTATTTTGGAGCCTCTCAAGGAACGCAACTTGGAACCTCATTCATGGTCTGAATTGTAAGGGAACGAAGAAGAGAAAGGGAAGGAAAAGGCAGGATGGAAATGGAGGGTCAGGGACCCCGGTGGACGCTGTGTGCTGTTCACCCAGTACCCACACCCCTGTCTCTCACAAAAGGCGCTATCAAGTAGGGGTCAGCAAAGAGGAGCAGGAACCGTGCTATGTAGTTTTAGCATAAAAAGACTATCAGATGTCAAGTGATTTACAAAGCCTGGAGCAGGAGGCTCTAGGTGAAGCAGTCAAAAAAAAAAAGAAAAAAAAAGTCCCCACAGAATGACACTGCATGTGTCATGATACAGAAAGTCACCCACCACCGCGGGGCGCCACCAAAGTATGAAGTTGCTGAATCACACTGCCACGGACAGGGTCCACACCAGCCAAACGTGCTGCTTATTTACCTGTTAACCCAGTTCTGAACCCAGGTCTCACTCGGGTACCAGAGACTGGCAAGGTCCAAATCCTAGCCACAAGGAGGGAGGGAATGCAGTTTCCAGATCTCTACCCTCTGAAGTGTGCCAAGGTACAGCAGGTGGCGGCTGGGAGGGCCGTTGAGGTAACCTCCTCACAGAACCACCTCTGTGCCCTAGTACTCTGTGGACCATCACCCTTCCTACTGTTTACCTGCGTGGGCTGAGGTAGGGACGACCCCCCATCCCGCCAAGGGTAGCGTGTGAACCAGACCCGGCCTCAGTGATGGGTTCTCTGGTGGGCACACAACCCAAGCTGGGGAGGAGGCTCCATTCCATGGTCTTTCTGGATCCCCTGAGAAAGACCATCTCTTTCTGATGGATCTAGGGCCACAAGGACGTGAGGCTGGCATTTCTGGAGGCTGTCGCACCAGCACACGGCAAAATATGCCTGAGAACGAAGCCAACACAGAGGGGAGGGGAGCGGAACCGAAAGACGGAGCGGTCTCAAATCCTGGTGTCACGGACTGGGGCCCTGAGTCCGGCCGTAGTTGATTTCAGACCCACGTCTGATAGTCCACTACTATTTCCTATTAGCCCACCTACTCTTCTTCTACCTTTCACTCTTCTCTTGGTCTTGGCTTCTTTTTTCTTCTCCTTTCACTCTTTTAAAGTTCTGCTACTCCCCCCCCCACCCCTGCAACCACAGTCCGGAGTCCTACAGGGGATGGAAGGAGGGAAGAGAGGAGGAAAAGCCAAGGGCAGATGAGGGCTAGGTGGGTGAAGGAGGATTGATCAGTTACATTATGCAGATTTAGAAGTTCTACGTGCCAGGCACCACGCCGGATGCTATTAATTCCATTAGCTCATTTGGAGCCAATTTGCGAGCTGATGTATGTGACAAGTGCTTAATTGAGACACTATGCGGTTTGGGACGCGTCAGACATCTAAAACTCAGAGTTACCATGCCTGGATAGGACAGTCGCAGCGCCGAATTAAATAAAGACTAAAATGGAAATAACTACTCTGTTGCAGTCCATTTCCTTAATTCTGGTCACCGCGCTGTAGTAAACAGAGTGATTGGCTACATTTGGTTTCTTCGCAGAAGTCACACGTTGTCCCGGGGGCACTACTGACGTACCATTAACTTGGTGACGGTATGCCTTACGGCTTGGTGGCTACGAGCACAAATACGGAGTCAGGTCTGGGTTCAAACGTCAGCTCTGCTTCTTCCTGAGATCCGAGCAGATTACACTCGGTGCCTGAACTCTTTCATCTGTACCACTGGGATGTTAATTCCTGTCTGGAGAGTTATTGTAAGCAACCTACACAGTCTGGGGTCTTACAGATAGATTCAGAGACCTGAGAGGCTTCAAGTGGAAGGCGGCACGTCTAGAAAATGGAACCCGTAGTTAGTGGCAATTAAATTCTCATTCGAGTCATGTCCCTGCATTTTACGAAATGAAAATATCACATGACCTCGCACACTTGTTGGTTCAAAAGGTGGCCCCGGTGTCACCCCTGGTTCATTCCTATCCCACCCATCATTTGAGAGCAAAACTCTCATCGCTGAAGGTCAAAAATTCATCCTAACCCCCCAGAGCTATGGTGCTTCTGAATGAAACAGGTCATTCCAGAGGGACAGCAAGAGCCCCCACCAGTCTCCCAGCAGTTCTAAGGTCAGAAGAAATGCCAGACGTTTTTAAGGGAGTAAAGTGGGTTTCCCTAAGGGATATGCTGGGAGACCAGTCAGCAGAGCCTCCTTCGTGTTCTAGCTGCCTCCCACCCCACGCACCCCACAGCTGGTTACCGCCGACTCCTCGGCACACAGATTCTCCCCTCAGAACAGCTCGCCCCTTTTCTTACAAGGGCCAATTTAGTCCTCAGACTTCTCCAGTTGGCATCCTCAGCCCTGACCCCACCCCCGAGCCTCAGGATCGATATTCCTTTAAAGATCTCAAGGCTGGTGAGGGGAGACAGGGAAAAACACGCCATCTCTCATTCCTGTAATTCACAGAGTCCATTTCCCCTGCTTGCAGGAAAGGGGGCCTATGTTCTGCTTTAAACAGGGACCCCTCTTAGCTATCCCTGTTTCCTTTTCATTGCTTTCGTTACCTAACAGAACTTGCACTGAGGTAGCATGTGGAGCCCAGAACACTACGGAATTGGGAGAGAGGACATTCTGCGCTTGTCAAACCAGACAGTGTAATCCCATCTTTTGAAATTGTAGAAGAAACCGTGCCTTCTCCGTCCCCATGTACATACCCTTCATCCCCTCTCTATACTGTTCATCTTTCCGAAAGGACTTTTCAATTTTACCCATCTTTAAATAATCAGCAAATTCAACATCTGATCTTCTTGCTTGCACAGCGAAGTCCAAACATCCGCAAGCTTGAAACATTTAAAAAATAGAGAAACTTAAAAAAAAATCGACTGCAAGTGATGCGAGCGCATTATTTATGAAACTGAACCCTACCCACTGTCCTTTACTAAACACCATAGCTGGGTTTCATGGGGCCCAAAGTACAAGAATTTGGTACCAGGATCCATCTTTAGAGCAATGAAAGGGCAGAGAGAGACTGGAGTAGGAAAACAAGCTGAATTTTTTCATGATTTTCTTACCTCGGTCTTTTCTTATTCTGCTTTTGCCTTTCGACAAGCATGTTGGGAAAGACTGAGATTACAAGAATTATCTTCATGCGATCCTTTATTTCTCCCTCCTTCCATCAAGATTTATTAGTATTGCCTTCAAGACTCAAAGCACAGACTCTCATTTTTCATTAGTATCCCTGATGCTTATGCACAGAGTACAAACTCAACATAAAACCTCTGGATAAACACATTTTCCCACTGACAATGACCTCACTAGGAAAACACCACGCTGTGAAACAGGAAATACCGAAAGGGGGCATGTGTATAGCACACACAGGGAGAAATCTCTAGAAGGAGTGATCACAATAAGCTTGAACAACCACAAAGGCTTTGGGGGAAGCCTTGAGGCACAAGCAGGACTTGGAATAGGGCAGGGACCAAAGGGAAAAGGAGAGTCTATGGAGAAGTGAGGGGGTAAATCCTGCAGACCTAGGAATTGTGGGCCATAAATTCTTACCCAATAGCAGTACGACCCTAACATCGTTGTGAGAAGGATTACACGATGGTCAGTTTCCAATTCCAACTCAGAACGTTTGATCTGACGGGAGAGACTTTGTAGCCAAAAATGGTAAAGAGGTCAAGTTTGAAGTCAGATGGACTTGAGATCAAAACCTAGCCTCACACTGGCAGGTTCTGCACCCTTGGACAACTTGCTGAACCTCTGCGTCTTACTGTCGTGAACTATGAAGTGATAATACCTATCCCTGTAAGGTGGTTGAGGGGACTAGGAGACTGCTTGAATTGTGCTCACGTGCTCCCAGGAGCACAATACTCAATTTGTTTGCTATTACACATTTTAAGTGTCCTTGGAAAGAAATTCAAGAGTGTGTGCGCGCCATAGCCAAATGCTAACCGCTCAGAAGATCCTGGAATAAACCACTGGAGGCTAAGCAGCCACGGCTCCTACAGCCTCAAATATCAGGGCACAGGATTTCGTCCCTGGGGCTTGAAACTCTTCTGGAAGACGCTGAAGAAATGGGAGACGCTACGTTTCGCAAGGACTCATCAATTAATGTCAGCCAGGCCCTTCGGGTCCTTGGATGAAAGGTTTCTGTAAATAAAGTTTTTATTATTATTTCTAAAACAGTCTTTCTCTACTGCTGCGAAGAGGCAGAATGTGGCCTTTCTAGATAAGGATGGCTCATCTCTCCATAAAACATCTGATTTAAATATAGTCTTTGGCTTTCTCCAGGGAGCACAGCTCCTGACTTCAAAACCTTTCACATCCTGGGTCATTTTCAAGTTTTTGCTCATCTTTAAGTAATTACAGAATTATCTACTAAGTGATTCTATGTTCCTATGTTGTTGAATCTAATGAGAACATGAAGTGAAATTAGCACCCTTCTCCTGACAGGGTAGTTCTTTTTTCCTCTCAACCCAGAAAACGCTCTCCTCTATCTTTTATAAAGAAACATACCAATTTTCTCTTAGGAGGAGAACCACCTCCTGTCCTTGTTAAAATACTGGAGACCGAGCAAATAGGTCAAGAAAAAAAAAAAGCAGCTCAGACACGATAAAGGGGATCCAAAGGAGCACCTAGAGCTTGACGTGGACTTCCTCGGGCTGCAAGGTGTTCAACCACTTTACGTCTCAGATTCCACATCCAAACAGGAAGGACTCTGTAGGGCCAGTATAGGACCACGTGGGAAGCCTGATGCTCGATGAGCAGAAACACCGATGCTACCTATCACTTTTTAAAAACTGAAAGCCGGGAGGGCGCCTGAGTGGATCAGTCGGTTGAGCGTCCAGCTCAGGTCATGATCCTGGGGTCACAGGATCGAGCTCCACGTCGGGTTCTGAGCTGAGCGGGGAGCCTGCTTAAGGTTCTCGCTCTTGGGGCGCTAGGTAGCTTAGTCGGTTGAACGTCTGACTCTTGAGCTTGGCTCAGGTCACATTCTTACAGTTCGTGGGATTGAGCCCTGCATCGGGTTCTGTGCTGACAGTGCGGAGGCCTGCTTGGAATTCCCTCTCTCCCGCTCATTCTCTCTCTCTCTCTCAAAATAAATAAATAAAAGGATTCTCTCCCTCCTTCTGCCCCTCTCCCCTGCGCACACTAAAATAAAATGGAAAGACAGAAAACATTAAAAAAAAAAAAAAAAGAAAGAAAAGAAAAAGAAAGGGGGTTAAGGTACTTTATCTCATCTCAGGCAGACCAGTGAGGAAGAACCCAATGGAGAAAGTAGTCACAAGACACGGGGGGGGGGGGGGGGGTGGCCTTCGCTTCAAGAGGTTCAGCGCTACACAGACCCGCAAGGCCAAAGAGTCACTGGACAGAGACCCATGGCGCCACCAGTCAGGGGTCTGTGAGCCCTCTTTTCAGAGCAGGGGTTAATGTCATGCAACACAGACACGCCTCCAGTAAAAGAGGGGTTTCAAACCGACCTTCTCTAGAGTCCACTCTAACAGATATAAAACACATTTCACTCCCTCCCTCTCAAAAATAATAATAAAAAAAAAAAAAAACGATGGGGGCGCCTGGGTGGCGTAGTCGGTTAAGCGTCCGACTTCAGCCAGGTCACGATCTCGCGGTCTGTGAGTTCGAGCCCCGCGTCAGGCTCTGGGCTGATGGCTCGGAGCCTGGAGCCTGTTTCCGATTCTGTGTCTCCCTCTCTCTCTGCCCCTCCCCTGTTCATGCTCTGTCTCTCTCTGTCCCAAAAATAAATAAAAAACGTTGAAAAAAAAAATTAAAAAAAAAAAACGATGAAGACTATATATGGACTCTTAGACACCATGCTCACAGATACAGAGAGCACAGGGAGGGGTGGGTGAAGTGGGTCAAAAGGTATAAACTTCCGGTTATAAAAGATGTCGACATAACATACGGCATGGTGCCTATAGTTAGTACAGTATTGCATATTGAAGGCAGCTAAGAGAGTAGACCTTAAGAGTTCTTATCACAAATTCTTTATGTATGGTGATAGATGCTAACTAGACTATGGTAACCATTTCTCAAATATATACAAACATCGATTCATTCTGTTGTATACCTTAAGCTATTATATTGTATGTCCATTACAGCTCAATTTTTTTTTTTTTAATTCTAGAAAAATTTAAAACCAAGGAAGAGTGAAGCCTGATCATGCCTTCATTTCCTGAAAGCCAGTCGCTGTGCTAGGCACCGAGGAGCCACAAGGAAAAAGACACGTCCTATCCTTCGAGAACAGACGGTCAGAGGACTGGAATAAGGCGTGAATTGGGATCTATCTGGCATGGCCTAAGGAGAGTTCCTCACTGCCGGGTAGGGATGGGAAGGGCTTCGCGGACAAAGCATTACTCGAACTGAGCATCGAAGGACAAAAAAAAAAAAAAAAAAAGTGAGCCAGGTAGATGCTGAGAGGGTGGCAAATGGAGGCAAGTCTGGGCAGAGGAAACCATGTCCTATGACCAGGTCCTCTGCACCCCCATTTGCAGCCATTAGGGTCACTGCCCAGGAGAGAGTTCCTGACTGCCTCCCCTGTGCTAAGACCTTGCTGAGAAACCATGGACCTAAAGGTGACACGTTCCTAGGTGGATGAAACCCTTTCTACTCCCCAGAGACCCCCGAGTTAACATACACTCCTGTCGTCAGACAGGAAAAGCCAGAGAAGGGCCCAACGGCCCAGAGCCCCCCGGGACCACTGCCTGATGAGGTAGCCTTGGGATAACCTGTTGTCCTCCTGGCAATTTCCGTGGGAAAAGCCGAACGAGTGACCTGTTCCACTTGAAAACGGCTTAGGCCGGGCCCCAGGAAACGGGGTTGGGACAGGAATCTGAATGCCTGAACTTCCCAGCCACAGCTTCTTGCCCAGAACACGTTACCCTTCCAGAGCCACGGTGATGATCTCAGCTCCTGCTGTGCTCCGGGACAAAGTCCAATCGATCCCAGACTTCAAGTCGGACAAATATAGTTTTCCTAGTAATACAAAATTAGTCCTTATCTGTTAACCGTTTCAGAAAAAAAAAAAAACAAAACAATGCTTTGTGGAGCTCCCAGAGGGCAGGGATCACACTGGCATCTCTTCTGTGTGCTCTATGACCGCGCTAAAGGCATTAGAACTCCCCCAGAATTGTTTAGTTACTTGGGATGAAATTCCTCAGATGGGATAGGGACGCAGTGACCCTTTCAGGGAAATCAGAAAGGCATCTGTGAGGAGGAAAATGTCCACATAGCAAACCACAAAGCACACAAGTGAAATGCTGACTTCCTATGCGCCTTGTTTACAAACCAAACTTTGTTTTAATTATCTACATGCTTAACAAGTCTGTTATGACATCCCATTCCAAAGGGTCACCAAAAAAAAAAAAAAAAAAAAGACGTAGTAAACATGACTTTTTGCCTTCAAAGATAATGCCCATGCCCTGCCATCTTTGGGTCCCCTCTTGGGACCAGCTCAGCATCTGTAAATCAAGCATCTCCAAGTGGCCACAGGGGGACATACACAGAGGGGTGTCAAGAAACACATCAAGTATCCTCTCTGGAGGCTGCATTTTATTTTGGCTCTTTTGTCCCTCTGGCTATTTTACAATGAAAAGAGAACCTAATGAAGTCTTCTTTTGTAGCCAAGAAATCGGACTTTGAGCATAACTGCTTTCTTAACCGAACCGTGTGACCTTACACTGATAAACGCAAATGCACATTCTCACTTGACATTTCACTAGCTACTCAGAGAAGGGCTTTTTTAATGGATGTCCACACTCTAAATGAAACCCCCGAAGCAATAAGCACACGCATGCCTTACACCGATTAAAGGCCAAAGTGGTCCTCTTGAAAACCAAGGTTAACCCCCAAATCCTGTCCACCTGGAAATGCTCAGCCTTTTTGCAGTTGTGGATTTGGTCCTCTAATTTTGTGTGGTTTGGGTTGATCTTTATATAAAAGCATGTGCCAATCAGCATGGTAGATGGTGGTTCATGAGCTCGGATATACTGTGAAGATCCCCCTCTTAATGTCCAGAGTCTGATAGTCTGTGAATTCAAAAGGATGAATTATTTACATGGATGCAGATTGCTACCCTGGAGACCCAACACCATCTAGGATATTGTTCCGACTGGACAATCATCCCAAATTTCAAAGGACTTAACAATGAGCGATGGGGGCACAACTCCTCTAGGAGTTGGTGATTGCCTACGAAGGCTAAAAGGGGAAGCATGATTGCTACATTCATTTTGGTTTCTTTGGCTGCTCTCCCTCTAACGCCCTTCAGCTGTCCTCGACAGACTCGGGTTTTATCCCAGAGCACCACTGCGGGGCTTGGGAGTAAGTATAGCACAGTGGTTAAATGCAGGTTCTGGAACCTACCTAAATTCAAATTCTAACCGCTTACTGTGTGATACTAACGAGGTTATCTTAATCTCTTCAAACCTCAGGTTGTTGGTTTACCATCTACAAAATGGGGGCAATAAAAGCATGTATGTGAGGGGCTTATATGAAAAATTAAAATATAACAAGCTACTCAACACAGTGTTTGGCCCACACGTACTCAATAAGCATTAGCTAATATTGTTGTTGCATCATTTACAAAACTCCTTTTTCCAGGACTTTAAATCTTTTTTGACTCCTTATAGGTCAATAGGACAATGAATTCTCCTTTGTTCCAGATCCCCAGACCCCTACTTTTAGCTTGTGCTAAACAGACTACTTACACTTAGGCCAAGATGTTAATGCAGACAACATTATTTAGCAGTCATCCTACCAAATGCTCTCTTTGCATTTCAAAGGAGAGGAGCTGTCCTCCGTCTTTACTTCCTACCTTTGAGGAGAAACATAGGACTAAAGCCCAGTTTTAATTTTATATCAGCAATGGAATAATCTGGAGAAGGTTCTTTGAAGTAGAATTTGTCAACTACTCAAGAAAGGTAAAGATTTCTGAGAAGCTCAAGACTTGCCGGTGAGCATTTCAAGTGGAACTTTAATACAAAGAAGGTGTTTATTGTGAATGAACGATTATCCAATCGCTATGGAGCCCCAAGCTTCACTGCCATAAGGCCCAAAGACTTAGGCCAACGCACCCATTCACTCACTCTTTAGTTTGTTCCTTTGAGTTTTCAATGACTATTCATTCACCATTCCTTGTGAACCATACACGGATCTAGCTACTGGGATGTAAACTTTTATAGATTGTTGAATTGATCTAGCAACTAGGATACAAAGTTTTATAGATGGTTGAATTGCCTTTTAAATAGTTGCCACTGAGGTGAATAGAGGACTCATAGAAAGCAGGTCTAATACAGAAGGCAGGCTTACAGAAGGGGGAGTTGTCAGGGAGAACTCTACACGTATTCTACAGCTCTGACGTCCAATATGGTGGCCACTATGTGGCTACTGTATCTTTGAAATGTGGCTTATTTAGAAATGGAGTTAAAATTAAAGACGATTTTAAAAATTAAGTTTAAATAGCCTTAGGTGGCTAGCAGTTGCTATGTTGGACAGGACAGCTCTTGAGAAAGTGCTGCTGAATGACTCCTGTAAGACAACCGGAAGTTCCTCAGGATCGGTGGTGGTGGTGGATGAAAGGCATCTGCAGAGGTAAAGCAGAAGTATTCTCAACTTCCCAAGCTCCCAATTACAAATGCATCCCCCTCCCCACCAGCCTCTTCCTTCTGCCATTCCTCCTCAGTGGGAACCCAAGGTTGAGCCTTCTCCTTCTGATATGGATTCCATTCCTTCCTCAGTCACCTCCCATTTCCTTTATCAAGTCTTCTATACTGGATCTTTCCCTTGGGCATATGAACATGCTCATGCCTCCTCTCGGTTCAGAACAAGTTCTTCTCTTGCTGCCATCTTTCTCCCAGGCCCAGTCAAATCTCCTGAAACAGTATTCCAACATCTGTTGTCTCTTTTCTCTCATTACCCAGTGTTCCCTGATTCAGAATCTGGTTCCCATCCAGATTCCCTTCCACTGACACAGCTCTCCTGAAGATCACCAATGTTCTCTTTGAGGCTACATCCAACAGCCTTGAGTTCTTGCCTAACTTTTCTGTCACATCTGGTCTGTTGACCGACTGCTCCTTCTCGAAACGTCTCCCTTCGTCTTCGGGACAGCACTTTTCTCTCTCCTTTCTTAGGCGGCCACCCTCCACTCTGCTTTACAGGCTCCTCTCGGTGTTCTGATGAGTTTGGTCTTCAGCCATTTCCCCCTTCTCATCGTGCACCCTCCTTCGTGGAGCCTCATCTGTTTCTGTGGCTTCATCCACCATTCGTATGCCAGAAGTCTAACTCCAGCTCATTTCTCTCTCCTGTTCCCAGACGCATACATACAGCTGCTTACCGGACATCTCTCACATGTTATAGGTAGCTCAAATTCAACAAGTCCAAGACTAATCAATCATCATTACCCAACCTCATTACCACTAATACGGCTACCTCCTTAGGAATTCTACATGCTAAAGAATGGTTCCATTATTCACCTAATAGACCAAAGCCAGACAAGCCACTCTGATCTCCTCCCTGTACTACACCAAGTACTACAGGTTCCACACACTTACTAGTTCTCCAGCCCTCATAGATCTTTCCATCCCTGCTGCCACCGTTTAGTCAAGGGCTTCCTACTTCCTGGCCTCATTAACCCTGAAGGTATCTTTACCTCCTATCACTTTCACTCTCCTCCTATCCATCCTTCATGCCATCAGATTTGATGGAGTAGATTGGCAAAGGCTTTTTCTGAAAGAGTCTAATATGAAACATTGCCAAAGCATGAATTTTCCAAAGCAGAAGTCACGCCAATCTACCCATAGAGGCAATGATCCAGTTATGGGGGGAGGGAGTGGCATAATATTTCAGCACGAATGGACAAGATTTCCACTTACTACCAAGAAAATATGAATGAGGGGCACCTGGGTGGCTCAGTGGGTTAGGCATCTGACAACAGCTCAGGTCATGATCTCCCGGTTCGGGAGTTCGAGCCCCGCGTCGGGCTCTGTGCTGACAGCTCAGAGCCTGGGGCCTGCTTCGGATTCTATGTCCTGCGCGCTCTCTCTGCCCCTCCCCCGCTGCACTCTTTCAAAAATAAACGTTAAAAAGATTTTTTTTTACATATGAAATATTTCCGCACAGTATTCTTTCTCCAACTTTGGGACATAGATACAATGGGATATCACAGGAAAGTGAAAGTAGGCTAAGTATCCGGGTCAACATGGATATAGCACATAAACCTAACATTGGGGGGGTGGGGAACAAAAGTCACATGATGATTTATGTGAAACTTAAAGACACGAAAAATAGTACTATGTGTCACTTACAGGATAAACACATAAGCAACAAAAGCATAAGGAATGTGTGGGAATAACAAATAACAAGGTTCAGGATCGTGGCTCTGTGTGGCTGGAATAGAGAGGGCTGAAATCAGGGAGATGACCAAGGGGTGTGTTAACCATTGAAATATTTCATATCAACCTGAGTGCTGGAAGGGCCTTCACTGTAGCATTGTTCTATACTTTTATATATATTAAGCAACGTATATAATACATATAATGTGTGTATGTATACACATATAGTGTTTACTAAATTGTGTGTGTATATATATTATTCAGAAAATTATTTAAAGGTAATTTCTAAAAACAGACCTTTTTATGCAAAGACCATCTAACACTGTCCTAAGCTCTGCTGCTCCCCACCCCTTCCTCTCAAAAAAAAAGCCACCCCGTAATCACGTTACAGACCAATATACCCCTAGACCAGAAAAGGATTTCCTAGACTCTGGCCGTAGGAAATCTCCTCCTCCGGCACTCGCTGATAAAATTTAGAAGCTAGAAGCACTCCCAGAATTGGGATACTGTGCTTTAACGGGATCGTTAGTGTTCATTTTCAGAAGGGCTTTTGTTTCATATGCACGTTACATAACTGCACCGGTCTGACCCGCCTGGGAACCGGGAAAGCAGCACTGGCGCCTCCAGCCGCTTCCTGAGAGGGCTCCAGGGCTCGCTCAGAAAATAATCCCACCGACCCCTAGAGGTGGACACACGAGCTGAGCCTCAGACGGAGACCAGAGGCGACAGGGCTCGTTCTCTGCAGAGCCAGCTAGCAAAGCGAATTCCGGCACACCGCTCCCCTTCCTCCCTACCGAAGTCCCTGGGGCAGGGGGGAGGGGGATTCATGAGCTGCCCGCAAGTGTTCAACACCAGACAACCCAAAGGGCCTCTTTATGCACAACAATCAACTTCTGACGAGCTCCCGAGCCAATGTTCTTTGACTCAGATTCACTCGGCTTTCTGAGTTGCTTTTTACTGTATAGGCCTCATGCTTTAGCACAAAGAGGAGGAGGAAACGAAACCGTCTGCGACAGCAGGCTTGTTTTCAGAGAACTGGAAGGTACCGAGACATCGACCGGTTGATCTCACAGCTGGCTCTGGCGCTTTCAACAGAACAAGGTAGTCTTACACTCAGGGCAGCCCGGCCATCAATGCATGTCCTTCGTCATTCATTAGGTGTCGCTCAGCTGGCATACTCAGCATCAACACTCCCTCCTTCCGGTGGAGGACTGGTGAGGACTCAGAACTTGAGTGATAACCCAGGAAAGGACCCCTAGGACACCTGCTTGAGGGTGACTGCTCTCTCGCGGCCCCTCCCCTCCGGGCACAGCTCAGAAGGAAACGCACAGCGACCAGACTTTTTCAGAAAGCAGAAAAACGATTCAAAATGCTCTCCAGCAGACACCCACGCTTGGGCAAAGCAGAAGGTTGCCAAAAAGCGTTTCTCTGAAGGCAGAAAGGTGGCCTTCGTGACACTGACCTAAAAGCTTCAAAAGTGAGCCTAGATCTTAGGCATCAAGTTCAGGCTCAAGTAGATGCTGACTCAAGTACACAGTCAACGGAGAAAACAGAGATCTAAAAAGTCTTAGGAGCAGGACAAGGTCTACCCGCTTGGCTGACTTAAAGCTATTCAGTCCGTGTGCTTTCGAGACCTGCTGGGATGTGACAGACTGCCGGGGCTCCGCGATTATTCGCATCCCTGGGTCTGCGGAGTCCTCCCCCCTCAGAATTCCTTCAATTCACCGAAAGCGGGGGCTGAACGAACACGTATTTTTGCTCACCTTTACCTTAAGAGCGACGGGGGCAAACCTCAAGCGTCGAGAGCTTAGTCAACCTTTTGGCAGAAGCAACCGTCCTTCAGACCACCTAACCCTCCATCAGTGCGCCGCGGACGTGCTCCAGAGGGGACCCTGGCCTTCCCTCCCGCCTCCTCCAGGCAGCAACCCCAGGGCTGTCAGAGAGGGTACAAGGACCACCCCAGCTGCCCTCCCTCTCCATCCTGGCCTGCCCAGAGGAGAGCCACCTAGCCGGCGATGCTGCCATCCCGTTCTTCCCGGGAATACAGCAGCAAGAAGGAAGGAAGGAAGGAAGGAAGGAAGGAAGGAAGGAAGGAAGGAGGAACAGGAAGAAGGAAGACTCATGGAGCTTGATTATTTGGCAGGCGCTGGGCTAAGGGGCCGAAGAAATGGAGGCCTGGACTGCCCTGATCAATTAGCCAAGTTCACACAGCCAACAAGTCACGGAGTCAAGACAGGAGCCCTGGTATTCTGAAGCCTTCTCCGCTGGGCCGTAGGAGCCACTGATGTAAAGGATTCTGAAAACGCCCATCCTGTGGTTCCCCTATAGAGGACGGTGGTTCAGGGCAAAGAACTCAAACCCAGTCAACCCAAGAGGTGGGCTTTTTCTTCCGTGTTTGTTTTGTTTTGTTTTTTTAACCTATCTGGGTGGGAAAACAAGACTTACCCAAAGAATTCGAGACTGTGGCAAGAGGGCATATAATTAAGTAAAATTATGCGGTATGGACTTTAAACCCTAAAGGAAGTCAGAGCAGACAGACCTCAAGGAAGCTTCCCGACTGGGGCCTGAGGCGAGGGGGTGCAGGGGGCGGGGGGTGGGGAACGACAGGAACAAACACCAGAGGCTGCACATACACACGCAGATAATCACATGACCCAGCGGCCAGCAGGGCACAGCTGTCATTAGTCGCCATCCACAGCGTCAAAATACAAACTTGTAGAGTACACTGGCTGTCAGTGCATTTCATGTTCTCCAGAGTGGTTTCTGGAACACTTAAAAATTCCAAAGTTACTTCTGAACTGGTCACTTTTAAAAGTTCACATTCAGGGCACCTGTGTGGCTCAGCTGTTCAGGCGTCTGACTTGATTTCCGCTCGGGTCATGAGCTCCCACTCGTGCTTGCCCTCGCTCAAAGTCAACTTACAAAAAAGTGAATGTTCAATGCGTTCAAGTTCACAAATTCAAATTTAAGTTCCCCTTACAAATCCATAGAGTGACGCTAACAATTCTTTTAAAGAGAAAGTTCACAAATGACGCTCTCTGAATGTTTTTAACCGCAGTCAGAAATTTTCAATCATCCGTTTTTAGAGTATGTCAACCACCTAACTCAGATTTTTCATTTAAAATTTCAATATAGGGGTGCCTGGGTGGCGCAGTCGGTTAAGCGTCCGACTTCAGCCAGGTCACGATCTCGCGGTCCGTGAGTTCGAGCCCCGCGTCGGGATCTGGGCTGATGGCTCGGAGCCTGGAGCCTGTTTCCGATTCTGTGTCTCCCTCTCTCTCTGCCCCTCCCCCGTTCATGCTCTGTCTCTCTCTGTCCCAAAAATAAATAAAAAACGTTGAAAAAATAAATAAATAAAAATTTCAATATAATCAGTTCTTAATGTCTCTCATTTATCCGTTAATTTATCAGTTTCCATGCTTGTAAACATGAGTCTAAAACCTTTTACTCGATTACCTATTTTAAATAGAAGCAAAAGAATTTTTCTCTCATAGGCAGCACTTTTATAATTTTAAATACCAACAATATTTGAGATAGCAAACGTATTTTTTGGTTTTGAGCCAAAAAATAATGTGATTTGCTTTTACTTAGCTCTTACTTGAACCTAAAACACACTTAATCCACTCAAGAAACAATCATGCCTTCCCAAATAATTTGAGTTTCCTTCCACACTAGCTTTGGGGCATTTTTTTTTTTTTTTTTTTTTTTTAAACTGGCTGGGTTTGCACCCTGGCCACAATCTGGAGCAGGAGACGCCCGGGGCAATTTTTCTCAGCGTCCCGTGTTATGGTTGTTAAATCAACACAACCCAGAAGGAATGGCCTCACAGCCCACATCCCTAGCCTTAAGTACCGGTTGCCTACGTCTTAATCCTGTAAGTCTGGACACCGGGATTGTAGCTAACTTCCTTCAAGCCGAGGCTGGAGGTTTCAGCTCTTTGGCTCTTACCCAGTCTTTCTCAAGGCTTTGTTGGCCTCTGTGGCCACAGTTCCAAAGTTGAGCGGATGACCGTTTTTCCTGACTTCCATTAACCTGATATAAAACGGGGTGACATTACCCCACCTAGGGGTCTCAGGGTTGCTCTCAGAACAAACGTTAATATGCGAGTCGTGGGTCTTAAGCACAGCACTGTCATATTCTGTTCCTGGCGGACGGCACAGCCAGATGTTCCAGCCAGAAACCCACGTCTTCAGTGACTCCTCTCCTCGGCACATCCAATTACAAACATCTGACAACCGTGCATCCAGTCTTCTTTGCCTCCTGTCCTCCCCCTCCACCTGCCCTACCTAGGACAGAGACTAGAGCCTTTCTCCGTCTTGATTAGAAGACTACCCCCAGTTCAGAGTCCTAACCCGTCTCCCCTGTAGATGTCCCCCACTCTGCCAAAGGGACCTCTGAACACACGGCTCTGCTGGGATCAACCACTGAGCTGTAAAACCCGACGTAGTTTCCTACTATCTACGGGGTCCTCCCTTTGGGATGTGCAAGGCTGTTCAAGGCTTTGCTTGCAGTTTCGTTCCCAGAATCCCTTGTTCTTGTTCCCCGACACCATGCTCACTCATGTCCTGCACTTTGGCCCACCCAATTCCTGCTGAATAGAACAGCCCTCTCTCTCCTCTCTTCCTCATTCCAGGCTCATTTCTAATGTCACCTGCACTAGTCAAGCCTTTCAAGATCAATTGTCAGAAAACCACAAAAAACACAAAAACAAAAACTCCCCTCTTACGTGTGTTTTCATTGCACTTGATCTACACGTTGGCCACATTAAGCTATAAATTTCCTAAGTAGGTACGAGCACATAGTCAGGAGCTGTTTTATTCTTTATCGACACAACACTCAGCATATTTAACCTGCCGCTTGTTCCACGAAGGAGGACGTTATTGTTGGTACAAAGTAGGTGCTAAATAAACGTCCTCCCCAACCCCACAGAGGTCACCTTAGAAGGCAAGATCCACACAGGAACTTTGTTTTGTTCACCGGCATAGCTACAACAGTGCACGTAAGCATTCGATATATGAAAAGGAAGAAACAAGAAGAAAGTTCCTTCAGAAGAAGGGGGATACCTTCTAAGGGGACTTTGGCAGTAAAAGGTTACTTCCAAACAACTACCACCATGGCCACATCAGGATCAAGAGAAAATTCTGAAGTCACAGAAACCAGACACAACCAAGCCCTGCTGTGTCCAACGAGGTAGAGATCATGTGAATGGGTGGCCTGGCCTGCCCCCACCCCAGCTAGCACACACCTGGCGCCTCCCTCACAACCCGAGGATCCTCGTGAGGGCGAGAGACCAGCTCTCAAGAATCTTCCAGAGCTGGACAACGTGGGCAGCCTTGGCCAACCAGCGAGGGCTGCTGTGGGGCCAGGGGAGCACGTGGTTAGACGGAGGAAGGGAAGAACATCGAGAGGACAGACTCGAGGAATGCTTGCCTTTGATGAAAAGTTGGCAACAATGGGGGGGGGGGGCTGGTGAGCCAGAAGAGGCTGAGAAGTGATGGCTAAAGCATTTATGGGAAACCCCAAATGTGGTCAACACGGGCTCTGAGGTGAGGGACTGGGGGGTTAAGCAGCACTATCTAAGATATTTGCAGAGTTGGATCCGTTTCAAGTCTAGACATTAAGAACATGAGGAAGGGAAGGGCTGCCCCTTTCCCCCTTCTTTGGGATTATGGCTCCCCAGGGAGGAAACGGGACACCCCCCACCCCTACCCCCGGGCTACAGGGAGGTAGTGCCATGATGGCTGGAGCTGACCTCTTGTGAAACTCCCTCCGAGGCTCCCAGCCAAATCCACTGCTTCAGTCCTGGCTCTTCCAAGGGCCCGGTCGCCTTCATCTTTCTCCCGCCTGGCACTAGACGCCTGGTGCATGGGAGACAGTCCGTTAAGGTTGGAGGGAGTCCAGGCTTGAACAAGTTGCATTCCGTTTCCCAGAAACGGATTCTTAACGTAATACCCGAAGAATTTCACACAATAGCCACAGCATGATGAAGGCGCTGCCGAATTTCATTTCGAAGTCCACTCAGAGAGAAGGCTTGGGTTTTCATCCCAACCCTGCCACGAACTGGGTAACGCTGGGCAGGTCGGTACACCTCAGCCCAGGCTTTAACTTTCACGGGTGCTGAGGCTAAGAGAACAGGGTCCCTCTGGTCTGGTTCTCAGGGCAGATGGGAAGCCTCTGATTCTCAAATGTGGCTGCACAAACCTAGCTGTCCAGTTTCCCCCAGACCCAGACGTTAAGGACCTTTGGGAGTGGAGCCCGGGCATTGGCATTCCTAAAAGCTGCCCCGGTGATTCTAACACACAGCCAGAGTCGGAATTTACAACGCAACGGCAAGGGCAGGGAGGCCCAAGATAATTACCGGAGCGTTGCTTCATGCGATTGGGGGGCGGGGAAAGGAGGGTGAAAGAATTGTTCTGGCACCGCCTTAGAATCAGGCACCACTTGCTTCTCGCGCATTTCCCATCGCTCCCCGCACACTTTTAACACCAGAGGAGGAGTTACTGGATGCCTCAGGTACACTTCTGAAACGCTTACGGGTTTTGGTCTGAGATTCTCTGTTCAGCAAAACGACCTGTGAAGGTGGCACGCGCGTTACCATAAGCCCAGCCTTTGGCAAGGACATCACCTGAGCACATGCTGCTCAGACCGAAGGTCGGGGGCTGAGAAAGAACAGGAAACCTGAGAAGGGTGATTTAAAATGAAGAGAAATGCAATTTTCCATCAGAGCTGACTGCCTTTGACCAAGAGCAGGTCACAGGGCAGAGGAGGGAGGATGAAAGGCAGAGGCAAACACCACTCCGAGGGATTTCTTCTAGAGGCCTTCCCCCCCCCCCCCCCCGCCATGAGCTGAAAAGCAATGCCTGTGTTGCCCTGGCCGGTGTCTGACTCCCACCAACATCTTTCCCTGGAAAATTCTGCCATCAGGTTTTTCGTTTTTAGGCTCACGAGGCATCCATGTTAGCAGACACATTTTTCAAGACAATACTTCTGACTTGGGGATTAGTCTGCTCCGATCTGAGCCACGCTGACATTGGGGCCTCCACATGTGAATGTGCTCTTATTTGATCCATTGCCCCCACCCCCCACCCCGCCCGCCGAGAAGGTTCCAAGGCACCGTGCCTGCAGTAATCAAATCAGTATGTGACTTCCACGTCATGCAGAATTAATCAGACATGATAAATTAACAGATGGATCGTATTTTATAACTTACCTCAAAGAGATAAAGTGGATCTAGGATCCCTAATTAAAAATCTAAGATAACCGGGGCGCCTGGGTGGCTCAGTCAGTTAAGCGTCCGACTTCGGCTCAGGTCATGATCTCATGGTTCGTGGGTTTGAGCCCCACATCGGGCTCTGTGCTGACAGCTCAGAGCCAAGAGCCTGCTTCAGATTCTGTGTCTCCCTCTCTCTTTGCCCTTCCCCCACTCCCACTCTGTCTCCCTCCATCTCAAAAATAAACATTAAAAAATTTTTTTAAAAAAATCTAAGATAACCAATTTGAACCATGATTCTGTATTGAAGTTAAATGTCCCCATAAACGAGGATTGATTTCCTACATTAGTTTTGTGGTGGTTTATGTGCAATTTAAAGATATCAAATTTGGTGCAGCCAACTCCTGTCCCCCCAAGTCTGTGTGACTTTCAGAAATCTACATCCATTATGTCCTTAGAAAAGTTCCCCTTTGAACTAGACCTTGAGGGATATTAAATGGTGTCTTTCCTTGGGATGAAAGAAAGGGCTGAGAATCATCACGTGCCTATGAACTACTGATGTTTTTAAAGCAATAGTTTAATTTCAGATGGAAACTTTTTGTATTTTATGCAAGGTAGAGAGTCAGAATGAACAAACACTACCCCAGCTATTATCGTGTGAAAGTTACTTGATTTCAATGTTATGGGACTATTAAACATTCATAATTACACATAAGGGTTTTATCCTGTTGTTAGCATTAAAAATTTTTTCCATCAGTAAAGAAGGATGGAAAATACTTGAAAATCTTAAATATGTATCAGCCCCAAAGAATCTGTTTACCTCAAAAGCACAAATGATTTAAATCATACTAGAAATGATGTCATCATGTAGTACATGTTTTTCTAAATCCTAAAGTTTCAAAAATATTTTACTTTTCCCTCAATGTCTAGTTATTTAGACTATCACATGAGAATGCGTACTAATTTTCCAAACTGCAAGCCAATTGTTCCAAAACTACACATTAATTCTGCATTAATTTGTGATAATTGCTACTATATATTAAAGGATGAAGTATCTCTGATTTGTCCTGCTCAAGTTTTAGGAGCTATTTTTAATATAATTTGTTGACAAGTTAGCTAACATACAGCATATACAGCGCGTTCAGGGCTTCGGGAGTAGATTCCCATGATTCACTGCTTATATTCAACACCCAGTGTTCACCCCAACAAGTGCCCCCACTCGGTGCTCATCACCCATTTCCCCTCCTCTTCACTCCTCCCATCAACCCTCAGTCTGTTCTATTTAAGAGTCTCTTAGGATTTGCCTCCCTCTCTGTTTGAAACTATTTTTTCCCCTTCCCTTCCCCCATGGTCTTCTGTTAAGATTCTCAAATTCCCCATGAGTGAAAACACAGGATATTTGTCTTTCTCGGACTTCTTTCACTTAGCATAATATCCTCCAGTTCCATCCATGTTGTTGCAAATGGCAAGATTTCATTCTTCCTTATGGCGGAGCAAGATTTCATTGGGTGAAACACATCTTTATACATTCATCTACTGATGGACACTTGGGCTGCTTCCATTATTTGATTCTTGTAAATAACGCTGCAATAAACACAGGGATGCACATAGATTTTCAAATTCATGTTTTCGTTTGTCTTTGGGTAAATAGTTGTGGAGTTAGCGGATCATAGAGTAGTTCTATTTTTAATTTTTTGAGGAACCTCCATACTGTTTTTCATAGTGGCTACACCAGTTTACATTCTCACCAACAGTTCAAGAGGTTTTTCCTCCCACAACCTGGCCAACATTTTTCTTTTTTAATTTTAGTCATTCTGACAGGCATGAGGAGCTATTTTGCAATTCAGATTTGCAATTCCCTGATGAACGACGATGAGTATCTTTTCATGTGTCTGTTGGCTATCTGGAAAAGTGGCTACCTAGGTCTTCTGCCCATTTTTAAATTGGATTGTTTTTTGGTGTTGAGTTACAGAAGTTCTTTATGTATTTTGGATACTAACCATTGGATAGGTCATTTGCAGATATCTTCTATTAAGCTGTCTTAGTTTTGTCGACAGTTTCCTTTGCTGTGAAAAAGCTTTCTACTTTGATGTAGTCCCAATTTTTTGCTTTTGTTTCTCCTGCCTCAGGAGACGTATCTAGAAAAATGTTGCTATGGCCAACGCCAGAAAAATTACTGCCTGTATTCTCTTCTGGGATTTTTATGGTTTCAGGTCTCACATTTAGGTCTTTAACCCATCCAAATACTAACCAGGCCTGACCTTGCTTAGCTTCTGAGAGCAGATGAGATCAAGTGTGTTCAGAGTGGGAGGGTTACAGACAAGGTCTTTAATCCGTCTTGAGTTTTTGTGTATGGTTTAAGAAAGTTTTCCCAACACCGTTTGCTGAAGAGACGGTCTTTTTCCCCACTGCTATCCTTGCCTCTTTTGTCAAAGATTGACCACATAATCACGAGCTTATTTCTGGGCTCTCTATTCTGCTCCATTGGTCTATGCATCTTTTTCTGCCAGTACTATACTGTTTTGATTACTACAGCTTTGTAGATCTTCTATCTGGAACTGTGCTATCTCCAAGTTTTGTTCTGGACTGCATGGATCCTGGAGATTGCTTTAGGGAGTATGGACATTATAACCATATCCATTCTCCCAATCCACAAACATGGAATATTTTTCCATTTGAATAAAGAAATTGAAAATGATATAACCAATGTTTTATAGTTGTCAGATGACAGCCCTTTCACCTCTTTGGTTAAGTTTATTCCTAAGTTTTTTGTTTTTTTTTTTTCCTTTGGTGCAACTGTGAACAGGACTGTTTTCTCTGTCACTTCAAGATTAGCATATAGAAAGGCATCACATCTCTGTATATTGGTTTTGTATCCTGCATTCTTAGGAGTTCCTTTACCAGGTCTAGTAGTTTTTGGGTGGAGTCTGGAGGATTTTCTATATATAGTATCAAGTCATCTGAAAATAGTGAAAGTTTTACTTCTTCTTTACCTATTTGGATGCCTTTTCTTTTTCTTGCCTGACTGCTGTGGCTAGGATTTCCAACACTATGTTAAATAAAAGTGTCGAGAATGGACATCCTTGTCTTGTTCCTGATCTTAGGTGGAAAGAGCTCAGTTTTCCACCATTGAGTATGATGTCAGCAGTGGTTGTTCATATATTGCCTTTATGTTGAAGTGTGTTCCCTCCAATCCTTCTTGGAGGGTTTTTATCATGAATGGAAATTGTATTTTATCAAATGCTTTTTTGTGTCTCTACTGAAATGATCACGTCATCTCTTCTCTTGCTGTATCATGTTGATCTGCAAATATTGAACCAGCTTGCATCACAGGAATCATTCCCACCTGATTGTGATGAATGATTTACTATGTTGTTGGATTCAGTTCGCTAGTATTTTGTTGACAACTTTTGCATCTATGTTCAGAGACAATGGCCTATAGGTCTTTTTGTAGTGTGTCAGGTTTTAGGTAGAAGGGTAATGCTGGTTCTGGAATAGTTTGAGAACAAAACAGGTGTTAACTCTTTAAATGTTTGGCAGAAACAGATGGCTATGAAGCCATCTGGTCCTGGACTTTTGCTTTTTGGGAGTCTTTTTGATTACCAGCCACAAAACTGAGTCAGTAATCCGTCTGGTCAAATTTTCTATTTCTTCCTCACATCAGTTTTGGGAAGTTCTGTTTCTAGGAATTTACCCATTTCTTCTAGGTCGTCCAGTTTGTTGGCCTACAATTTTTCATGATTTTTTCATACTACTTTGTAGCTCTCTATGGTTTCGGTGGTTCTTTCCATTTGACTTTTTGAAGAGTCTGACTAGAGGTTTATCAATTTTGTTGATCATTTCAAAGAACCAGCTCCTGGTTTCACTGATCTGTTCTATTGTTTTTTAAGCTTCTATTTCATTTATTTCTACTGTAGTCCTTGTTTTCTTCCTTCTACTTTGTTCTTTCTCTAGCTCCCCTAGGTAGAAGGTTAGGTTGACTGGGATTTTTCTTGCTTCTTCAGGTAGGCCTGTATTGCTATAAACCTCTATCTTCGAACCACTTTTGCTGCATCCCAAAGATTTTGAACCACTCATTGTGTTTTGTCTCCATGTATTTTTTATTCCAATTTCTTGGTTGACCCACTGTTTACTAGCATGTTATTTAACCTCCAAGTATTTATGTTCTTTCAAGATTCTTTCCTACAGTTGATGTCTAGTTGATAGCATGGTGATTGGAAAAAATGCCTAGTACGACCTTTTTTTTTTTTTTTTTAATTTATTGAGACTGGTGTTGTAGCCTAACCTAGGATCTAGAGACTGTTCTGTGTGCATTTGAGAACATGTATTCTGTTTTAGAATGGAATGTTCTGAATATTTCTGTTAAATCCAGCTGGTCTCGTGTGCCATTCAAAGCCACAGTTTCCTTTGTTGATTTTGTTTGACGACCTACGTAAGTAGGATGTTAAAGTCCCCCACTATTATTGTATGACTATTGATTTCTTCATGTTTGTTATTAGCTACTTTGTGCATGTGGGTGCATAAATATTTACAATTATTATGCCTCACTGGATTGTTCCCTTTATGATTATACAGTGTAAAGGCATACCAATTCCTTTAAAACAAGCAAACTAAGCTGGTAGGGAATTTATGATAGAAAGCTGATGAGGGAAAGCCCTTGTTCACTATCCCATTATACATTTGTACAGCTTTTAGCTTTTATCCTTGTAAGCTAAGCCTCGAGAGGGGCAGGGGAAAGAGTAAGGACGACACCCTTGCAGAGAGAGAGATATGCACCTGCACTTGTGCACACACATGAACCCTCCCCCCCCCCACCCACATTGGGCACTGTGAGAACCTTGACACCAGCCTTCCCACATGACTTAAAGGTCTCCCCCTCCCCCTTCACTTCTGGCCTTGGTGCTTCTACATTCTTTACTCTCTTCCAGCGTCCTGTTGCTAAAAGGAGAAATCCACTTCTCCTAGGACTTTCTGGGGGGATACAGCTGGCTGGAGGGAAAGAACTTCCGAGGGGCTGGAAAGGCTTCAATTTGCAGGGCTAGATCTCCCCCCTCTGCAGTGTGGCCAGCGTCCTGAGGATTTCCAAAGAAAAAGCCGAGACCCTTATGACTTTAAATGGATGCTCTCTTGGTTTTTCATCTCCATAGGACTGTGCAAATCCGGACACCGTATTTGGCAGGATCCCAGCTTGGTTGCAAATGGGAAGGGTTTCTAGAATAGTGTTCCTGCCATCGGCCAGGCCTGTCGGGGCAAACAAACTTCAATGCACTGTGTAAAACAGAAATAAAGCAGGAATGAGGTGGTAGTGATAGAGTCTACCAGTTCAGCAGCTCAAGGCGTGGCAAAATCGTCACACTTTCCTCAGACGGGCATCCCAAGATTCTGGAACAATACACACCCTGGTGTCGGGGACCCATGGGCTGCTGAGAAATGATGCATCACTCAACAGCGCACCTGTCCTGCTACTTAGCTCTGAAACGAGCAGCCAAACACAAACCCCACGCACGCGCAGATCAAGCTGCGTTAACCGGAAAAAGGGGCTTCTCAAGGCTACACTTGGGCTGAAGGTGTTGAGGTGAACAGCCCATCGGGGCAAGCTGCATCAGCCACCCATTCCTCTGGGACTCGGGCCTGGACAGTCCTCTCTCTGGAGGTCACCACCACCTGACAAAGTGCCTTGGGGCTGCTGGAGTCACAGGTTTGCCTTCAAGACTTCTCAGGGGAGCGGCTCAGAGAACACGCCAGTGCGTGTAGAGACAGAGGCGCGATACGTCCAGGCCAAGCATCTTCCACACGCCTCACGTTACACAGGTCGTGACCAGATCCGAACCAGGAAACGGGGGTTCTGTCCATCTTCCAGGGGAGCAAAGAGGCTCAGAGAAGCAAGAAACCGGTCAAAGCCACGGTGCTGGTGAGTGAACTCCCATGTCCCACTCTCCAAATCTCCTCCGTCCTGTTGTCATTTGCACGGCCCAAGCCCCCAGATGAAAGAGGACATGGCCGCTACCCCTTTGTTCTTGGCCTTTACCGTCAGAACCATCAGCCGAACCCGTGGGGAAATGGCCACGTTAGATGACCGGCAGGAGGCAACTCGGACGTCACCCTTGATTACGGAGTCCAGCTCTGGACTTCACGGCCCGTGGACGCGAGCCTCTGGCACGACTCAGAAGGCCCGTGACCGCGGCGCGGACAAGTCTGCCTGAACGCATCCCCTCCCCCTCGGAGACCGACAAACCAGAGCCCAGCTTCGTCCGGCTTCTCTCCGCCTCCTCTGTACCTGCCCACCTGTTTCCCAGGTCAGGCCTTCACCCGTTGTGCTCTCTTCCGTGGCCAGCTGCGGGGGTGCCTCCTGCCCATTACCCAAGAGGGCCTTCCCAGGCCGGGCCCCCACAAGGCCACCCACGTCGAGTCCCGGACAGATGAAACAGCGTGCACGTCCCTCTGTCCGATCGGCCCAAACGTGCAACCACACCACACAGCTGCGGAAGTTCAACACTCCTCACGTCTGTCACAACTTTGGGGGAGCTCATCTGCGGAAATTATCTTCCCAGGCTGCAACGTGCTAAGCATTCTCACGAGGCGCAACTCTTGGTTTAGGTTTAAGAGTCCAACGTTATTCCGAAGGCCAAATCTGATCAAAGAGCAAGCAAGCAAGACCGGGAGGCGAAAGGCAGCACGCACACAGGAGGCAAGCTCACTGCCTTTGCGGGTCACAGCTTCCACCGCCCGTTAACAGCTGCCATTTGGTGGGCACTCAGCTCTACTCCTGAGCAGGGGAACACTGCCGCCGCTCTCCCGTTTTGCAGAAGGGAACGGAGTCATGGCAGGTGGGCGAGGCACAAAACTAAAATGGCAGAGCAAATGGTCCGAGTCAGCTGTCTTTTATCCCACCAGCCGTGCTCTCTGCACGGGTCACCCCGTTTCCTACTGAGCAAACTCTGCATAAGGACAGGGTGGTCATCCTGGGCCACGACTCCGAGGGACCACGCCCACGGAACACGCGAAGCCACCTAGCACACAGACAGCAACGGGCTCTAAGCTCCAGGGTTCCTCCCGTGCGTGCTAGGAGCCCATCGACAACAGGAAAGCAGCACTCTCGCCTTTGTTGTCGTTTTGCCTTCAAGCGGGACCCCGGAAGGTTGTTTACCAGTGATTGTTTATGATTCCCTCCACATCCACCAGCAGCCACACAGAGGGGCGAGCCTGAGCTCAGGAAGACATGGCCGGCTTTTAAGGACACACATAAATTCAAAGGCATGCCTGATTGTGCAATTAAAAAAAAAAAAACAACCCCAAAAACTGAAAATAGAAGAAAGTCACGAGCAGCTCCTCACTTTGGGAGAGAGGAGCCAAGGCTGTCAAAATGAATTGTGTGGTTTTCATTAAACATGTTCCCTCATACACAAAGACCCAAACCACAAGGCCGATAGGAATAACTGGTTCCAAATGACAGGGGCTGACGGACTGAACTTAGTAGCAGAATTACCTTTCTGCACAAAAAGGAGGGTGGTCTGGCCAGAGCTGCTAGAATTGCAATTCAAGACGACGTTTCTCAGAGCTCCTGGTCGAGAAGCGCTTTGCAACTCTAGCTGCCCTTACTCTCCACTGCAAGGCTGGAAGAGAACGTTATTGCTATTTCCTTTTTCACTGGCCAGACTTTAACATCTCAGCCCCAAATTCTCTCCAGCCTGCGACAGGACCATTCCAAGGCCGTGGTAGAACGTTTGGGGCTCAGTTACAAGGCCATCTTGGCGCGGAGACGGGGCGGTGGGGTTGTAAGGCTGGGAGTAAGAACGTAGGCATCACTCCTGAAACCTGCAGATTTGAGTCGTTGTCTAAGGTTTTGAGAGAGAGGTTTGGGATTGTTGGAATATCAACATCTAGTGAGCACAAGTTCCCAACCTCCACATACTCCGGGGACTATGAATAAAATAACGAAGTTTGGCTTCCTGATGCCAACGCAGGAGGCCGAGTCCAGTCTAAGTACTGTCACGGAGGGGTCGGCCCCACGCGAAAACAGGATGACGAAGGACAGAGTGGCGCTCAGCCTCTCAGGAGCACGGGCACACGGCCACAGTGGTTTCAAGCCCGCCAGGCTGTTTGAACATAGCTAAGCAGCAAAAAAAAAAAAAAAAAAAAAACAAGGAGCCTCAGACAAGCTCAGACAGACTCGCTCCCAGCCCGTGGCAACGTCGGCCGGGTCGCCACCTCCCCAGGCTTCATCAGTGTTGAGCAAACCTCGGTCATTCCTGTAACCGCCCACGCTACTAGGCGGTTAACTTTATCATCCACTGAACTTAGGAAGCGAACACACAATCGTGGGTAAAGAAAACAGTACGTGGTTCTAGGCTGATGGTTCTTACCCACGGCCATATGCTGGGTACACAGGTACCATCCACACAGCAGAATCTCTGGGGGGTGGGGGGCAGGGGCCTCGGGACCAAGGCATCCGTGATTTCATCCCCCAGGTTGAACACCAGTGTCACCAACTGAAAGGTGTGCTATTAACAGAGGGGAAGAGCAACACGGGGGGAGTCAAACTGCAGCCAGATGCCAGCGTCTACGGGGGGCTTTGGAGACTCACAGCTTTGCAAAGGAAAAGAACGTCTGGAGAGTGAACCACCTTGCCATCTGAGTCAACATTCTTGAACTGGTGGGGGGGCGGAGGGGGAGGTGATTTGGGAATTTCTGAAGCACCTTCCAACAGAGATCTGAAGTTAGTCATTGTGGCTGACGGCGAGTTAACAAGGAAAGGAGCTCGCTTTGGCAGCACATTTACAAAAAAAAAAAAAAAGGGGGGGGGGTTAATAGCGGGGGGCTAAAATGTTGTGTGCAAGTGTCAAAGCCCAGAACTGGACACCCCTAAGGATGCCCCATGGACAAAGGAACTGGGGACATTTAGTTTATCCAATCTTAGTATCTATTCCACACCCACGCAGTCAGGTCTTGAAAAGATAGTCCTATAGAGAAGTTAATTCTAAAAGTGCCCCCTCAAAGTACATTTGAAGAATCCCAGGGTAAATCCTGGAGTAAAAGTTAGGCCATTTCTCCACGCGTTCCTTTTGAAAGTTCGAGCTGTCCTTGAGGTAAAATGTCCCTATGGAAGCATTTTTTTTTCAGGACCCAGAGGAGAAATGAAGGTGGCTGACGCTCCATTTCTAGGGACAGGATAAGGAGGAGGAGGGGACAATGACAATAGGGACACTTAACATTTACTGAGCTTACACTAGTATCCAGGCACTCCGAACACAATATTTTTTTAACATTTATTTTTGAGAGAGAGACCGAACATGAGCAGGGGAAGGGCAGAGAGAGGGGGAGACACAGAAGCTAAAGCAGGCACCAGGCTCTGAACTGTCAGCACACAGCTCCACGTGGGGCTCAAACTCACAAACTGCGGGATCATGACCTGAGCCAAAGTCGGGCGCTTAACCAACTGAGCCACCCAGGCGCCCCTACAAACACTTTTAATACGGAAAACACTGCAAGAGGACGGATCTGTTCTAGGCGTGGTCCTAAGAATAACAATGAGGTAGCCATTATCTCCATTTTATAGAAGAGGCAACTGAGGCCCAGGGAGGCTGAGCAACTCGGTCAAGGTCACAGAGGGAGGGAGCAGTGGAGCAGGACTGGCTCTCGGACCATCTGACTCCAGAATCTGTGCTCTTACCTGCTGCCACCTGCACATGAATCTCAACTCACGTCCTCAAAAGAGCCCTATAAGTGCAGTCAATGCGCCCATTCTACAGACAGGAAAATTAAGAGCCACAGGGCTTATGGGCTGGGGTTTTGTACTGTGCTGGTCTGCAATCTGCACTTTTTTTTCTTAGAGACCGAGGGGAAGTGTGCTCGATGCCACAACCCTAGGATCATGACCTGAACCGAAATCAAGAGTCAAGCGCTCAACCTACGGAGCCACCCAGGGGCGGGGGGGCAAGGAAGCTGCACTCGCCACACGCTCCTGCCTCTCCTCCTGCTTCGCAACCACTCATCCTGTTCCTACAGAGCAACCCTCTCATCGTCTTCCTTTTGAAGAATCCCCATTTCAGAGAAGCCCAGAGCAGACCTCTGTCACTGATTAAGTTCAGCAGTCCGTGCTCGTTCGGGGTGAAGACGACAGATTTCGGTCCATTCCTTGTCACGTTGATGCGAATACGTTTCCCAGAATGCCACACATACGACGACACGTCGTCCCTGCTTGGAGTGGACGCAGGCGTAATCCATCTCGAGCTCTTGAAATCTCAGGAACTAGGAGGGGAAAAGTTCCAAACTTCTCTGAAGCGGTCGAGGTTTTTACAAAAGGAATACGAAAGGTTACTAAAGCAGCTAAGTTCTTTTGAGAAAAGCGTTATTTCCTTAGCTTATATAGCATTCTACAGCCTGTTCTGTTGTCCTTCGGTTGTCAGAGCAGGTATCCTCGGCTCCTCCCCCAAGAGAGGTGTTCAAGCCTTCATCCCCCAGAGCCGGGAATAGGACCTTACTTGGAAATAAGGCCTCCGTAGACACAATCAAGTTGAGGTCATGCGAGATCCAGGTGGGCCCTGATCCAATGCCTGCTGTGCCTCGAAGAGGGACATTTGAACTCAGCCACCAAGACCCACGAGGCGGCCAGGTGACAAAACAGGCAGATGGGAGTACCACAGCCGCAGCCACCAGGGATCCACGACCGCCAGCAGAGGCTACAAGCGGCGAGGACAGACCCTTCCCTGCAGACGCCTTGCCTTCACACTTCAGGTCCCCGGAACGGGAGGCGAAGTTTCTGTTGTTTTAAGCCACCCAGTTTATGGCATTACAGCAACTCTAGGAAATGGATACAGGTATATACTGGAAACTATACCTGAAAGTGGATTAAAATGCCAGACTTGGACCTGTATCTCTGGGGGAGGATATTTTCAATGATCACCACACAAAGGGGAGTCAAGCGGAAGCCGGGATTTTTCGCTGGAAAAGGAGACAGGAATAAGAACCCAGTGCTAGGAATTCACCCAAGGGATACAGGAGTACTGATGCATATAGGGGCACTTGTACCCCAATGTTTGTAGCAGCACTCAACAATAGCCAAATTATGGAAAGAGCCTAAATGTCCATCAACTGATGAATGGATAAAGAAATTGTGGTTTATATACACAATGGAATACTACGTGGCAATGAGAAAGAATGAAATATGGCCCTTTGTAGCAACGTGGATGGAACCGGAGAGTGTGATGCTAAGTGAAATAAGCCATACAGAGAAAGCCAGATACCATGTTTTCACTCTTATATGGATCCTGAGAAACTTAAACCCATGGGGGAGGGGAAGGAAAAAAAAGAAAAAAAAGAGGTTAGAGAGGGAGAGCACCAAAGCATAAGAGACTCTTAAAAACCGAGAACAATGGGGCGCCTGGGTGGCGCAGTCGGTTAAGCGTCCGACTTCAGCCAGGTCACGATCTCGCGGTCTGTGAGTTCGAGCCCCGCGTCAGGCTCTGGGCTGATGGCTCAGAGCCTGGAGCCTGTTTCTGATTCTGTGTCTCCCTCTCTCTCTGTCCCTCCCCCGTTCATGCTCTGTCTCTCTCTGTCCCAAAAATAAATAAACGTTGGAAAAAAAAAAAAAAACCGAGAACAAACTGAGGGCTGATGGGGGGGTGGGAGGGAGGGAAGGGCAGGTGATGGGCATTGAAGAGGGCATCTTTTGGGATGAGCACTGGGTGTTGTATGGAAACCAATTTGACAATAAATTTCATATATTAAAAAAAAAAAAAACAACCCGGTGCTTTTTCTTTTCTTGCCTTCTCAGAATAAAATGCATTTTTCTATACAGTTTTTCTTCCACTCCCGATTCCCCTACCCTCAAGTGACACGAGGTGATGGGAGGGGGGAAAAAAAAAAACTGCCTTCAGGCTCTTCAAACTTAAGTACACACAGTTCCAGGGAAGACTGCTCTGTATCTGCCCACGTCAACAGTCCAATCCACGCTCTGGGCCAACAGCACTGTCATGGCCAATCCCGGAGCATGTCGTGAACATCCTGTTTTTCTGTCAAGTCCACAACTTTGCGGAAGAGATGGCCGTCACAAGACCAGATGGGCTGAAGCACGTTCTGAGACACAGGGCCAAGCCCTGGGCCAGCTCTGCTCTGAGACCTAATCTAACTGGAGACAGCTTGGTGGGAAAGCCCTTCATCCGGGCACCCGGTCCTCACCCCAACCCCCATGTGACCAAGCGCCTACTCACCTCCGCGCAGGTGTCCAACAGCCCTCCCTCCCGAACACAGCATGGTCTTCGTTTCGGTTCAGGTCACCATCTTGGGGTCTGGGGGAGCAAGCCCCGTGTTGGGGTCTGTGCTAACAGGACAGAGCTTGCTTGGGATTCTCTCCCAATCTCCCTGCCCCTCCCCTTGCTTGTGCACTCTCGAAATAAACTTTAAAAAAAAAAAAAAAAAAAAAAAAACCCTCTCCAGTGGCTCCCGTCTCTCTCAGACATGGCTCACGTGGCCCTCTGACATCATTTCCCACCTGCTCACGACACTCAGGCCGCCCTTCCAAATTTCACCTCTTCCTCTCCCTGCCTAGTCGTTAATAAGGTTCTGGGCCAAAGGACAGGCTGTTGGTCTGAAAGGGGGTGGGGGATAGAAAAAAAAAAACTCCATCAAAATTCCAGAAAGGAAGCCTACTTTCTGTTTTGCGATGCCACGGATGGAACACACTCCACCTGCCCACCAAGATCCATCTGTAGGAGGAAACAGAAGTTCCCCAAGGCCCGGGGATGTGTAAGCCAGCCACTGCGTGCAGATCTGGGACAGCAACTCAGACTCCAGCCTCTGCCTACATGAGGCTCCTTGAGATAAAAGGAGGCAGGCCGCCAACAAGCTGCTGGCAAGAAGACGACATTTATTCAAATTGATTATTTGAAAGCCTTTTGGGGAAAAGAGTCATTTAATCTTTCTTCATAAACAGTCCTTTTTATAGCACATTTGCGCTGAGATCATAGAGTAACGTGAAATGTGTTTGCTGTTCCCTTTCTCATCGTTAAGGCTGGAGAGATGGCAATTTGTTACGGTCCTGTGCCACTGGAGAACAGACTACACCCAAAGCGTCAAGCTTAAAACCGCCACCATTTACCCGGTCTGACGCTTTGGTGGGTCAGGGAAGTCAGGCAGGGTTCAGCCGGGAGGTTCTTCGGTCCCACCTGGCATGCAGTTCCTTGGATTCACTCCAGGGGTAGATGGTCTGGGCTGAAGGATCCTGAGCCAGCTGCACGATAATACTTTAACAGGAAGGGCTGGGCTCATCTGGGACAGTCCACCACAGCCCTTGAAGGTGGCCTCTCCAGCATGGCAGGCAGTCTCATGCTCGACTTCTCCTGTGGCAGATCTAGGCTCTACGATCAAGTGTCCCGGTAAATGAGGCTGCGTGGTCTTTTAGGACCTCTCTGCAGAAGCCTCACAGTGTATGGACTAATTCCGTCAGAAACCCTCCCAGATTCAAGGGGAGGGAACGCAGACCCCTCTTCCCAGTAGGCTCTTCGTAATATTTCCGAGGATGTTTGAAAACTAGGACACGGCTTTCTGAATTTACCCACACAACACGTATCCTTCGTTGTCCACCTTTCCCCCCTGGCACCCAGTGGCTCTGGGGTACTCGGTGGCCTCCCTTCCCACGGATTCCTCATTCGGTCAGTAATTATTAAGCATGTACGAGGGATCTAGCAATGTGCCCACACTGGCAGGTAGTGGGGCAAAGGACAAGCTGCCTGCAACGAGCAAACAGATGCAGTGTCTGGTCTAGCATCCAATCCTCCTTCTGGAAATCCTACTTCCACCTTCCTTTAGAAGATAATCCCCTCCCCTTTTCCAGTTCCTGGCATCGGGGTGGGCACATGATGGAGAGCGGGCCAGAGTTCAACTTTTCTCCCCCTCCCCCATGGTAATTGGTTCAAGGATTGATACACAGGCCAAGAAGAGTAAATCTCAGTACTTTTGCAGGATTTGGAGGAGAAGGCAAAAAGCATGGGGAGAGGCTAACAGGTTGGTACCCAGGGGAAAACAAGTGCCATCAAGTTAAAGCCAAGAGCAGAGCCAAGAGATCCCGAGAAAGAGGCTGAATCCAGAGGAAACGTTGCCAACGTGCCTGCAGCCAGCCTACCCTGAGGTTTTCCAGTGACAGGAGGTAAACTCCCTTTGTTAGCTTTAAAAAAAAAAAAAAAAAAAAGTCTGAGTTGGGTTTCTTTCACTTGTAACTGAGAATCCGGATTTCTACCCACGGAACAAGGGCAGAGAAGCAACACGATATCGTGGATCGATGGTTAAGGTACGAAAACCTAAGGCGGATCTTACCGAATGCACTTTCCAAGCTCACCAGGAAAGGTCTTCCCCCTGGAACAGCACAGTCCAGATCCGCTACCGCCATATCATACCACGCAGATTCCAGCCAACTGTCGTGCACGCACCAAGACAGCCACACCACAGCCACTCACTCCCAAGTGCCTACTTCCGTCTTGGACTCGAACTACACAAAGGACCTGGGGGAAAGGGCAGGGCACCGAGCAGCCTACAGTTGCCAGTTGTGCCCACTAGGTGGCACCCATGCATCAGGGAGGCAGAAATCTGGGGGTTTAACAAACGGATTAGAACGAAGACCCTAACGATTAAGTATGGGATGGAAATCTCAGAGAGGACAACAGGGAATGTAAGACAGCAAAAATGTGGGACAACCACCACTTAGTGCCTTGTGCTCGGCACTAGACTGCCATCTTTTGTCCTACAGATTCAACAAAGACCAGCCAAGGACATCCACGAGAACGTAAAAATAGCAGCGTGAAGTCAAAACCAACCTGCAAAAACTTTAAGGTCCACTCCAAAGAGCATGAGTAGCAAAGCGCTGAATTTAATGCCATCAGCTAAAAGGGCAGTAGGAGCCTCCACAGACCCGAGTCAGAAGTGCCATTTCAAGCTATTCATGGCACTGATGAAGAAACAATGGCCCCACATGGTTGCACAGGATCACAGGGGATCGATGAGGCCTGGTAATTGAAGAGCCCACGGAAGACACATTCTAGGAACTATGGAACAGAGTGAGCCAAGGAGAGGGTCGGAAGGGTAAGGTTGGGCATTCACGCTGGAGGCTATAGAATTTTTTTGAAACTGGTTTTAAGCATTCTGTGCTTAAATGACTTCATCACTGAGAGGATGATCCAACAGCTTCCTTTCTTACGCATTCTTCTCGATTAATGGATACAGCAGGAGCTCACAGTGAGGAGATCTTGTAAAATTCAATACAGGGCAGGAATCACCTATGGTGACGGATGGAAACTGCAGTTTCAAAACAGTACTACTCTGCAAGTATTTATGCTATTCCCCAAGGATAGCATTTTTTTTTTTTTTTATTAGAAAACTAAAACTTCCTTACTGCCTGGTGTTAGGTCAATGACCAAGCAGCTGAAATTAACTACAGTGTAGCCGCACCCCCACCCCCATCGCTCTCTAGATCCCATCTTCACTGTAGGAAGTGAATCTGATTCTGATTCTCAGAATCACTCTGAGACTCACCGTAGATCATTTTTCAAGAAACACATTAATTTTCTCTAGTCAAAATTCAGGCATATGCTCTTGTATCATTATTCGTCGCCTACAGCATTAGTTTTTCCTCTAGTTATTGAGCCCCTGTCCCCACTGAGAATGGCACCCCGCCCTCTTTTACCATCATCTGCGCATTTCATTAAACTTGGTTTTCAGGCTCCTTTGGATCTTTATGGTCATTACTGGAGGACACTCAGCCAGCAATAGCCCTGGAGGCAAAATACTGAAAGTATGGTCTAAATTGTTAGGAGGTTAAGTAGCCAGGAGAGCAAAGGGCAGCCAACCTGTCCAAAACCAGGCTGTTTCTTGCCGCATTACATACATGTACACAATTTACTATATGCATAAATGATTTTATGCATGTAATTTTATAGTTCAACCTTAGCTTTCTTTTATGGTATCAGTATCCCACTACCTCAGGGCCCAACCATAAATGATGGATTTTATAACTGGACAAACGCCTAAACAAAGGGTCATAATATCCTGCCTTAAAGAAAAATATTAACCCAGTTGTGGATGAGTAGCTGTAATTTCAAGGGACGCATGGCCAACATGAGAAAACCGGCCTGGCAGATGTGCATGCAAAATTCTAAGAACTGCCGTCAATTTATGAAAAAGAAAGGAAGGACTTCTTGATGTCTGGGTCCTCAACTACGTGAATATACCAGGGATCTGAAGGCAACTTAAGAAGTATAATCTAGGACGAACTCAGACGCTAAAATAAATAGCAGACTGTTTAAGTCAAAGGCAATCATTTTGCAACATGGTAACAGAACCCTCAAAGGGCCCCACTCTCAGCGGAGGGAGGGAGGGGCCGGGAAGGCCAGCTGCCCAGCGAGGGAAACTTTTCACCTCAGCGGAGCCCCCCAACAGACGAGGTCTCCCCCGATCAAGCTACCTAATCGTAGATCTCTATTCACACAGCCTCAGGGTTTGCATTCATCCCAAGTGCGTGATCTGAGACCCCCCAAGCTGCATAAAAAGGAACTGAAGGTGGTCCCGATTCCCAGACGCTTCAGAGCACTTGGCAGGAGCAAACCCAAGTCTCACTGGAGGAGCACATCCTTAAGCCAACCCTTCTAGGATTCCCACAGAGGATAGTGGCTACATAGGAGTTCACGGTAAAAAAAAAAAAAAAAAAAAAAAAACACACAACTACAAGACACTGAGGAAGCAAGACTCCCTGAGCTAGAGTCTGCCAAACCAAAAACCATCAAGAAGGATAATACTTAAGGCTATCCGTCTGGATCTTCACTTAAAATGTCATTTAAAGAGAGAACAGGTAGAACTGAAAGGACCAGGGAAATGGGGTGGGGGGGGTGGGGGGTGGGAATAGGATTTCTAAATAGGCAAGGGGCACCTGGGCCGCTCAGCCGGTTGAGCCTCCAACTCTGGATTTCCGCCTCAGGTCACAATCTCAGTTCCGTGGGTTCAAGACCCATGTTGGGCTCTGCGCTGACCGAGCAGGAGCCAGCTTTGTATTCTCCTCCTCTCCGCACCCCCCCCCCCCACTGTCTCTCTCAAACTTAAATATCTAGGTATGCAAAAGATATAATCACTAACATCAAAGACCCCAAAAGGAGTTAAAGAAGTTAGACAGCTGAAGACTGAATTAGTTACTGGAAGGAACTTCCCTGTGCACAGCACAGAAACTAAAAAAAGGAAGAGGGATGGAGAGACGGGAGGGCTGAGAGAAGGTCTAACATACATCTAATTACATCTCCAAAAGAAAAAACGATAAGCCAACATTTGAAGAGGTAAGCGCTAAGGAATGCCCAGCATTGACCAAAGACACAAATCCTCAGATTCTGAGGGTGCAACACATTCTAATTAGGGAGAAAGGAAGAAAGCATGGGAGCTAATACGGAATAAAAATCTAGAAAGCAAAGACAGTTTACAGGCAGAAAACAGAGATCGATTACTTCAAAGCAAGGACAATTTGACTGTCATCAGATTTTAATAGCTAGAAATAGAAGCCAGATGACCGCGAAATCATAACTTCAAAGTGCTGTTAGGAAATAGCTATCAATCTAGAATCGTGTGGACAGCTAATCTGGCATTCAGTGAAACAATCCTGAGCAAACAAAAAAGGAGAAAGTACGAACTTATCTTGAGAAGCCTGGGTGGCTCAGTTGGGTAAGCATCCGACTCCAGCTCCAGTCATGATCTCACCGTGAGTGAGTTCGAGCCCCGCATCAGGCTCTGTGCTGACAGCTCAGGGACTGGAGCCTGCTTCACATTCTGTGTCTCCCTCTCTGCCCTCCCCCGCTTGTTCTTGGTCTCACTCTCAAACTTTACAATTTTTTTTTTTAAAAAAGGAAAACCATCTCACAAAAGGGAGATCAGATATGCAGTAAGGAAAAGCAAATAGATAATTTTTTTTAGATTTCATATTTATCAACTGTAAAAACCACTAACAAAATGTGCAGCATAGGGGATTAGAACAAAGATCTATCTAAAATACTGATCAAAACTTACAGAAGGTATGATCAAAATTACATTCTAACAAAATACTGTATTATTCAGAAAGAAAAAAGTCAGACTTCAAGGTCAGTGTGCACATGAAACATGAAACGGTAACCCATTAAATGACTAGAAATGGGAAGTTTAACTTCCAAAAAAAAAACAAAACAAAAAAGAGGGAACATATTTTAAATTAAATCCAACAGGAAAATCAAAAGGAAGCAACACCATAGGAAAGAAAACATACAAGATGATTATCATTGAAATAGTTTTTATAATATCACAAGTCACAATATACTTTTAAAGAGCCAGATTACATTAAAAAAAAACAACTAAGCTAGCTACATGCTTAGAAAAGACACACTTAAAATGAAGACCTAGAAAAGGGGGGCAGAGTAAAGATGATGGGAGGAAAAAAGTGACATTAATAACAGACAAAAGAGGGGCACCTGGATGGCCCAGTCAGTTAAGCATCTGACTTTGGCTCAGATCATGATCTCGCAGTTCATGAGTTCGAGGCCCATGTCGGGCTCTGTGCTGACAGCTCAAAGCCTGGAGCCTGCCTTCAGACTCTGTGTCCCACCACCCACCCACCCCCGCCCCACCCCTGCTTGTGCTGTCTTTCAAAAATGAACATTAAAAATTTTTTTAAAACCAGACAAAAGAGACATTAAGGTAAAAAGCATTTAGATCAGGATAGTCATTTTGATCTTGGCACTATGTGAGGGGGGAGAAAAGAAAAGCACTATTTTAACCCCAGACCCATTCTCAAGAAGGTTTGGCTGAAAAGCACACAGCAATAAGCGTCTTTTCGAGTGGTCACAGGTATAGGCATCTGGAAATGGGACCACAAATTCTCTTCTGAAGGAAACCTTTTTCCCAGGCCTTGAACATTCCCAGATACAGATTCAAGGGATAGGAGCTCACAGCCAAAAATTACAAAACACAAAAGGAACCCAGAGGAAGACTTATCACACTCAGAAAACATTTTAAGAAACAAAAGGTCTCTTTAATACAATGTCAATATTCACAAACAAAACCGAGAATGTTTACCAACAATGCACGTTCTCTGTCCTCATCCCAGACCCACTTAATCAGAAACTGACAATGAAGCCCAGCATTTATGTGTTAATAAGCCCTCCAAGTGATTCTGATGCATAGTGAAGTATGAAAATCACCATACTAGAGATTTTCCGTAGAACCAATGAGGCAAGATAAAGGAAAGGAGAAAACAAAACGCATTTGGAGATAGGATTGCTCTTGAATGAAAAAAAAAAGATTCTACAGCTTATCCCTGTTGCAGTACACAAATCTCAAAGGTATTTACAAATATCTCTAAGAAAATGTAATTTTTAAAAAAGGATTCCATTTATAATAAAGCTTTTAGAAAGACTTATAAAATTTTCTAATTCTTTAAGAAGTTTGTACAAGATTAAGGAACCCCTAAAAGGATGCATAAATATACTATGTTCATGAATATGAAGACTCAATTTGGGAATAAAGGATTCTCAAATTTTTTCATTTTTCTTTTAAATTTTTGACGTTTATTTATTTTTGAGACAGAGAGAGACAGAGCACGAACGGGGGAGGGGCAGAGAGAGGGAGACACAGAATCCGAAACAGGCTCCAGGCTCCGAGCCGTCACCACAGAGCCCGACGCGGGGCTCAAGCCCACGGACTGCGAAATCATGACCCGAGCCGAAGTCGGACACTCAACCGACTGAGCCACCCAGGCGCCCCAAATTTTTTCATTTTTTAATGTTTCTTTTTGGGGGAGGGGGAGAGAGGGAGAGCCAGTAGTTCTGCAGATCCCCTTCCGTTGCTGGTAGGAGTGAAAACTGATACCACCACTGGGGAAAACTGGCATCCTCTAGCAAAGCTGAAGATCCCTCTTCCCAAGAGTTCCGCAGACCCACTCGTAGGACATCCTCTACAAGAGCTCCTAAAGGTTTACCCCAGGAGACACACCTGAGAACGTTCAGAGCAGTGGTGTTGTAAAGGCAAAAACTTGGGAACGATTCAAATGTCTGCAACAGAATATGGAAATTGTGGGTTTTTTTAATTTTTTTAAACGTTTATTTATTTTTGAGACAGAGGGAGACAGAACATGAGTTGGGGAGGGGCATAGAGAGAGGGAGACACAGAATCTGAAACAGGCTCCGGGCTCTGAGCTGTCAGCACAGAGCCCGATGCGGGGCTCGAACCGCGAGATCATGACCTGAGCCGAAGTCGGACGCTTAACCGACTGAGCCACCCAGGTGCCCCGGAAATTGTGTTTTCATAAAATGGAAGGCTACGCTGCAAGGAAAAATGGACCAACCACGGGGGGGTGGGGGTGGGAAGGACTCAAACAATGGGTTTTGGGGGGTTTTGTTTTCATTTTGTTTTTGCCTTGATCAAACACAATGTTAAAGGAAAAAAGTCAAGAAATACAGAAAACAATTTAAGAAAACGGTTATCCTTTTATAAAAATCAGTTTATGAATGGATGATTGGGTGGCACATTTATATGCATTTAATATATCTAATACATGCAAATATTTCACATTATTTACCCTGTCTAGTATTATTCATCCTGTCTCTTTTCATCAGACCTGAAGCACATGATTCTCTTCAAACCCTCAAGGTAAAGAAAACAAGCCACCACAGGCTACTTGAGCAAATGCTCCACTGCTTGAAGGCCATTTAACCAGAGCTTCAAAAGCATTTCAAGGGGCGCCTGGGTGGCGCAGTCGGTTAAGCGTCCGACTTCAGCCAGGTCACGATCTCGCGGTCTGTGAGTTCGAGCCCCGCGTCAGGCTCTGGGCTGATGGCTCGGAGCCTGGAGCCTGTTTCCGATTCTGTGTCTCCCTCTCTCTCTGCCCCTCCCCCGTTCATGCTCTGTCTCTCTCTGTCCCAAAAATAAAAAAAAAAATTAAAAAAAAAAAAAAAGGCATTTCAAGTCACAGCAGCTGCTTTGGAAGCTTAGTACCTTCCAAAGCATGGGCCACCCAAGATCCCAAATGCCCCAGTCCTTTGAGTAGAGGGTGCTCCTTGGCCAAGCAATTTAGGAAAACGCTTCCTTAATCCAGCTAAATAAGTTTTTCAACTCCAAGTCTTCTCAGAGTCCTAAATATGCTCAAGTTTACCGTGGATGCCCAAGTGAGAGATCCAAGTACTGCTTCCCAAACATATCTGACCCAAAGATCCTTCCTCTCTCCCCCCTCTGAAACATCCCGCAGGGGTTAGGATTTTGTGCAACACCATTTGAGACCCACTGACCTAGATAATCTCTATGGGTCTCTATTGACTGAATGCATGAAGTCTGGCGTTCCTATGCCCTGTGGCTATGGAAGGTACGCCCCCCAGACTATGCTAGCAAGCCATCTTAATCTGTCCTCAGAGGTACAGGCTCCCGAACTTTCCTGGGCATTATTTCTACAGAACCACCACCCTCAGACCAATCTGATTATTTAACTGAACGCCAATGTAATCCTTTCAAGAACCACTTGCCATTTCCAAGAACTAGCTAAATAAAAATGAATCTCTAGTTCAACATGTGATGAAATGTTTACGTGTATGGATGTCTCCCTAATACCCCTTTATCCCTCCCCTCCATATTGTAACTCCCAGCTGGAATGGGGGGAGGTGGAGGGAAAAAGATCCTGTATCCACGCCACCTCCCCCCAATACCCTTGCCAATTCCTAACAGAGTATCCTCGGGCTTTAAAGCCAGAGATTTTCCTGCTTCCCATAAGTTGTCAGTGGAAAAATTCTTGTTCTCATCTGCTTCTTCTACTAGATATAAACAATGATACAAAATTATGCCCATCAAAATGCTGTATTAGCTCCCAACGTAAGTCATCTGTTGATTTACAGATCCCGGGAACGTCCCAAACTCACGCATGGCTTCTGAGAACCAGGATTTTACATCTAGGTATTTAACACTCGCAGTATGAGGTCATAAAAATTTCATCTGATGTTGGACAAGGCCCTTCTTGGAAGGAGAAGAGCAAGATTTAAAGACTACCTGCTTCCTTCCAGAAGCATTCCAAAGCACCTCCTCCTAATACAAAAGGCACTCTCCCCCTCCTCTATCCCATTCCACTGAGGTCCCTAACACTTGGCTGTAGGAAGAGCCATCTAGGTTGAGATGTTAAAAATGAAATACTTGGTCTCAGATGGTCCATGAACTAGGACAAAATCTGTGGCCAAGACCCTCCCCCTTATTCCAAAGACACTATAGACACCCCATGTGAGACGTTAACTGGTCTTGAAACCAATTTGGCTAGCCTTTGCTCAGGGTTATAGAAGACAGCTTGAGAGGTATAGGGAATTTCTTTGAAGAAAACTAAGGACTCCACCCTTCTCCTCTTACCAAGTGGGAGGGGTTCCATGCAGTAAGTGTCCACTGGTTTGTAGGGCATCGTGACTAGTGCTGGAATCACACTGTAGATGCCTTAAAGGCTAATGAGACAGATAACCATCCTCAGAATTTTTCAGGGTCAAGGAACTGAGTTTCCTGTGGGTCAGTTACAGACTTCAAGAAGAAACCAGGGACCCACCCAAAAGGCCTACCTGGAGGAAGAGAGGATCCTAACCAAGAAGTGGGTGGCCAAGAACTCACTGGGGAGCCTGCATGGTCACAGAGAAGCTGTGGCCAGTGTTCTGGGAATGCTGGTGAGGAAGCATGGAGGTGTTAGAGCTTACAGTATCGAAAGCAAAACTTCAACTTGGGAATGAGCTAGGGTTTTAGGGGACCATAAATCCTGTGAAATTCATGCAGAAATTTCACGTATACACGGCCAGCTATTCTGACCCTTCACCATACTAAACCACAAACCCATCTAAGAACAGTTGCCCTGGGGGTGCCTGGTTGACTCAGTTCATGGAGTGACTCTTGATCTCAGGGTTGTGAGTTCGAGTCCCATGTTGGATGTAGAAATTACTTAAAAGTTAAAAAAAAAAAAAAAAAAAAAAAGAACCACTGCCCTAAAAGTGTAAATATCCCTTTTAACATCTGAGATTTTTTTTTTTTTTTTTTTTTTTTTAGCAGTTTTATATAGCCAGGGGTTCAAAACTTTACTTCCTGAGGAGGGTCTGGTGTGCGGGGAGTCTGTTACTGATGAAGTGCTGACCCACCAGCTTCAGCCACCAGCCTAGCTGTGAACGGACCACCAGTGCCATATACACTTGGAAGCAGCTAGGATGACGGCCGGGTCCCTAGAGTATTTCCTCCCAGAAAACCATTTTGAATCCAGGTTAACCCCGAAACACACACTAGGGACTGCCAGCCTTAGCAGAACAATGAAATAGGCTTGGATCATTCTGTGGTCCTGAGGACGGGAGCCATGCCTTCTCGAAGGAATTCACTGCATTGATTTTATCTAATAGAGCGACTAAAGCAAAAAGTTGATGCTGATGCTAGACAAAAAACAAAAACAAAAACAAAAAAACCACCTTGGTAACAGCTTCCCAGATTTTTTCTTTAATCCTTGTTTACATTTGGTTTCATTTCTGCCTAAAAATATCCACCACGTATTAACAAATTCAGCCTTAAAATAAAGTGGAGGGTTATGAAAAGTCTTCCCCAAATATACCTATTCTGTATTATTTATTTCATGGCTGCATGACACAGGAAATATTCGCTGTATATGAAAAAACTTGTATACAGGAGCTCAAGCGTATAGTCAGTCACACATACAGAAAAACACTGGGAAAATATGCAGCAAAACATCAATACTACACCTCTGTTGGACGCAATTACGGATCAACTGTTTTCCTACTTCTGTAGTTTTCTACAATGACCATTGTGCTTTGCAGTCAGATTACGTAATGATCCAATTTGCTCCACAAGGTTTGCTCTTACCAGGGCTCGCAGAAAGCTCCTGTGCATGTTAACTTCTGTAAAAAGTCCTGGCACTTCCCAGAAACCCAGTCATGAAAGGAAACGCTTGTGTTGTATATAGAATCTGCCCCTCCGTCTGTGAATGGTGATCCGATTAAAATATGCAAATTCAACTGGATACTTGGGAGGAAGGAATTTTCACAGTTTTCTATTTGGCACACATTTCCACTGTGTTCGTGTGATAAATTTCGTTAACATAAAGTCACTTTCTATTTTTTTATGGGGGCTGACATGTATACTTGACATGGATTAGTTTCAGGCATACAACTAGATATTTTATATACGCTGCAAAATGATCAAAATCTAGCTTATACCCATCACCGTAGTTACAGATCTTTTTCTTCTTGTGAGAACTTTTAAGATCTACTCTTAGCAATTTTTTTTTTTTTTTTAAGTAATCTCTATACCCAACATGGGGCTGGACCTCACAACCCCGAGGATTAAGAGTTGTAGGCTCTCCTGACTGAGCCAGCCAATAGAGTATTAACTGGGGTCACCGTGCTATGGATGACATCCCCGTGACATTTTATAACCGGAAGTCTGTACCTTCTGACCCCCTTTTGTCATCCACGCCTCAACGGATAGTGGCCCATCAAGACGTTTTATGAAACTTTGTGTGTATTTCTAAGAGCAGACAGGAAGCATCTCATCAAATACTGCATGCTACTGCTGTTTAGTTACTAAGACACAAGAGACTTCAGGCAATTTCCATCCCTCCCCATACCCTGTGGAGAAGAGTGGCCCCCGGGAGATCTGTGCACAGCCTGGTGGCCGTGCGTCTGGGCTCAGCCCCTTACCAGGACTTCCTCAGTCAGAGGAGCCCGGAAAATACACTCCACGCACTCAGCAGCCAGAGGCACAGTTTACCTTCACCCACTGATCTCGTGATGTGTAAGACAACCCACACCCCCAGCCCTCCATACTTTTACCGAAATGAGTCATTTGTAAATTAATGCTTCATGCGAAGTAGCAGCTGCTATCAACAGAGCACTTTAATTACACACGGCAGGCCTTTCACACGCACTAGTGGATTTCATCCTCAATCATTTTATACATGGGGAAACTAGGCCTCTGTGAGGCCAAGGGGTCCCACCGCCCCCATAACTAGGGAGTGGAAGAGTCTGGATACAATCCCCATCTCGCAGATTCCAAAGTACAGTCTTTCAACCATCTCAGCTACTGTTCAGTTGTAATGAAAAACCCCCTTCCGTCCCTTGCTCACTGAAACTTGGGGCGGGGGAGTGGAGATAAAGGGGTCACAAACCTAAGCCTTCACGGGGCACATGCACGGGGCAGGGGCTACCCCACTGTAGGTGTGTGAGCTCCAAGAGTGGCCAAGCCAAGGCCATCATCAAGGAGCTCAGAGCTCTGTCTACGGGGAGAAAAGGGCCACGAAAGGGTTGCCTCGAGGAGCACACGGGAAGCAGCGGGGGGGAGGGGAGGGAAGGGCTCAGGCAGGCTCCGTCCCCATGCTTCGGTTAACAGTTTGGGAGGAGGGTGTGAGCCATGGTTCATGCCAACTCCGTCACCCTCTTCCTCTGCACGGAGTGTCCCGGCTTCAGGACCACAGGGAGAATTTGAAATATGGCAGAAGCCACAGAACTACTACTCGGAGAAAGGCTTCGACCGCGGAATCATCCCCACGGAACGATCTAAGAGAACCCATTTAAAAAGCAAAAACAAACCGACGCACAGAGGCACAGGCTAGTGTCCTCAGTCCGCCCCTGCCTGGACGCCAGACTGAGGGGATTGGGAGCGACCATCAGAGCAGGGGCCAAGCTCTCCACTCAAACCAAAGGCTCCAAACCTCTGCAGAGTGACCCTTTCCTCCCCAGGCTCCTACCACTGAAGGACACTTAACCTCCTGCTCCCTTCGACTTGTAGCTTTCCATGGGAAACCTCCTAACGGGATCGGGTTCGGAAAGCCTCCAACACACTAAAAAGGTACCTAATCCTTTTAGCGTAAGGGATAATCTTTTCAGAGAAAACTGCGCCGGCTTACGTTAAGCGCAATTTCCTCTGAAGTTCTCATCCCAGCCGGAATTTGCACATTCAAGCATTTTCCGATGCCCTGGGAAACGCTCCCCAAACATTCCAGAGCCACACGTCTCCCTCTGCCTTTCACGTTCCACCTCAGCACCCAAACTGCACCAGGGAAAGTCACTGGAGTCGGAAACCGGGTTAGCGTTCCGTGGTCAATGGGCAGCAGGGACAAGTCAAATAGAAGGAAACAAAGGTTCCCTGTCTGTGCACAGGGAGCAGCCCCAGAACCTCGAGAAACAGACCCTAGCACAGCTTGAGAGATGACGGCACGGAAGGGGCAACGGTGAATTTCCCAAGAGCAGACCATTTCCGGGCTATGACAGCTAACGAATCTGAACATCGTGCGGGATTTTTTAAGTTTGAGAGCGAGAGCACAGGCAAGGGAGGAACGGGGGCAGGGAGAGAATCCCAGGCAGGCTCCGCACCACCAACGCAGAACCTGACGCGGGGCTCAGACTCACAAACCTGAGCCAAAATCAAGAGTCAGATGCTTAACCCGCCGAGCTGCCCAGGCAGCCCCATATCACGCAGAATTTCTTAACCTCACCCCTGGACTGTGAGGACTTTCTACCCTATTCCATTTCTCCAGAGGCATAAACGGGAGAAGCCACACGCAGACTACAGAAAGAAAAGGACCCCCACGGTCGCACCAAGCGCGGTATTGTCTGAACTCAACTGGGGCGAGGGATGTTCAGATCGTTTACGTAATTCTTTGGACAACAAAGCAAATCTAAAAAGATGAGCTGCTGGCGCTGGGGTTTGCTGCAGGTATCCAAAAACGCGTGTACGTACTGCCTTGCTAGGAAACAAAACGAGGCATTTTTAAGACAAGACCCACCGCTCCCCTTTCTGGGACAGGTATTGCCCAGAGCGCACACTAAGTGCCGTTTTCCCATTTAGACCGAGTTTAGGTTCTTTCTGCCAGTGAGGAGGCTGGCAGTCATTCCTACAACTAACCCGATTTCTCTGCAGTGTGAATGTTTTTCTTCTGGGAACCAATCTGTTAGCCATGGCCCAGCACATCTTAGAGCAAGGATCTTTCCCGAGATGGAGTGATTGACAGGAACTTAATCTTCTGCAGCTGTATGTGTGGCTTTTTTTCCCCCCCCTAGGCAAGACCCTCGGAGAAAGGGAGGTGGGTAGGAGGCACGCACAGCTGGTGACGCCGCCGTGTGCCTTCAGACTCGAGACCCACACACAGGACCTCTTTCCCGTCACTGACGAAAATGTCAGCTTTGGGAAAACAAGGGGGAGAATCCAGGGCTATCGTTTTAGAATACGCCTTTCTCCCAGGAGTCTCAAACTCGGAATCAAAGAATCAAGGAAAACTCCGCCCTCTTCTGTCACTGACGGGTGAACAAGTTATGGGAGCCTGATGGATAACTAGGCTTGCTCGGCATCCTTTTGATGCTCAGTAAGGACAACACACAAATGGACTTCCTTTTGACTTTAAGATGGGAAATCTCTAGCCCAGACTAAAATGTTATAGCCCTTAACAAAGCTTAGGTCCATAAAAATATTTTGTGACAATAGGGTTAAAAAAAAAAAAAAAAAAAAGGAAACAGAGGCAGCTGCCATTGCCCTCCCGTTTGGACTTGAAACCAACTGAGAAAGCCATTTCTTCACTCGCTGAAGGCATTTCAGGTTCCATTATTGTTTGACACAGTCCCACTGCAAAGGTGCTTTTATAGAAAACTCTGAAAAGGAGATGGGGTCAGACCGTTCTAACCATTTCACTTCTCAGTCCCTCCCCGCCCGCATTCCGCAAAAATCATCATGTAGGTTTGTGGCCTGAGCCTGGACAAAACGTTCCCACTAACACGGTCTTCCCCTTTCCCTCCAGCTCTCTCAAAGAACGACATTGTTCTTGCCCCACAATCCCCGCAGAGTTGGCAATCGTCCCTCTTGTCCCCAGGAGCCCAGTAAGAACCAGTCTAGGCCTTTCATAGACACCCTGAACACAGCTGAGGGTCACTCCGTCAGGGAGGGAGACACCAAAACTTTTCATACCCAATTTAGGGGAAATGCAAGCTGGTCACTTTTTTTTTTTAATCCGTCCGCTTAACAAAACTGATATATTTGAAGTCTCATCGCTGTATCTAGATAGAAAACATTTTAACCAATGACAGTTTTAAAGGCTTCCATTCAGAGTGTAAGCACTGTGCTGAACACAGGGCTATGCTTCTCACTCATCGTGCCATTTTTCTCACAACATTCCTATTAGCACATTAGTTCTACTTTATGGATAAGGAGTTAAAGCTTGGAGGAGTTAAGATTGCCCAGAGTCTTCCATAAAGCCCCCAAATTCATTCTCAGCGTCAATGCCGCTTTATACTCCCAACAGAATAAAAGATCCCACGCGGACAGCAAAGGGTGCAAGAGTTTGAAACTCTACGTAGCACCGCTTTCCCCTGGGTTCATCTTAGTGTAATTCAAAATCAAAAGTAAATATTAGTTACTATTCGATTTCATACGGATCTTCCTGAGGAGAAAATAGGGAATCCTATCAGAAGTGGATTGAGGACTTCCAGGTTATTTACAAAACTTGCATGCCTATAATACAGAAGCAAACATATCAGCTCCATAAGAAATACTAATACAGGGTACTGCTGATTCCAGAGGTTATAGATGTAGCCAGAAGGCGTTCGGCATCGCTAAAATAGTACAAAGAGAGAAAGAGGCACAATTCAATGGTTTAAAACTAGGCTGGAAAAAGTAGTTAGAATTATAATTATTGACGAAAGATTTAAAAGTGCTCCATTCTGTTTAATGGCCGAATACCGCCCTGATCAACAGTGAAGGAAAAGACTACATATATCCAGCATTAACAGGATTTTTGCTTTTTATTTTGAGCACAGCTCTCTTGCTAACTTGGTATAAAGTCACATACAGCAGAAATGAAGAAAATGTTCACATAACACACACACACACAGCACATGTTCTGTGTGGGCATGGCAACAACACGGTGGTAGGAAGGGAACTGGAACAAGGGCAGAGAGACCCAGAGTAGATGGTGACGGCCACCACCACGACATGGGACCTTGGGCAGTCCCTCAGCCTCTGGGATTCTGGACATGGTCGTCCAAACACAAAGGGAGCTTGACCATGAGGTGTGGTCTCCAGTTCTAAAATTCACTTTCATACTCTCAGAGGTTAGTTTGTGACTAACGTTGACGGGCTCCATTCAACATAGAAATCCAAGGGCAAAGTCTGTGACCACAGGTCAGTAGGAGAGCCAGCCCCCAATCACCCAGCTCCACAAGACTAACCACCCATCGGGAGCTAGCAATGGAGGGAAAAATCAAGAGAACACGGAGCCACCGAGCAGAAAGGCGGCGAGCGCCATAAGGAGACCAGCTTCAAGGACTTGCTAGATCGAATGTGTTTTTTAATGTCTCTTGGCAACTTCTCAGTAAAGGGCCAGATACTAAATCTCGTAGGCTTTACGAGCCATACGGTCTCTCCCCCGCAACTACTCAAATTCTGCCTTTGTAGCAAGAAAGAAACCATAAACAACATGTAAAGAAATAGGTATGGATATGTCCCAGTAAAACTTTATTTACAAAAACCTACAGCAGCCAGATTCATCAGCTGAACCGCTGCCAACCCCTGGGACAGAACAGGTTTCCTCGGGGTCCAAACATCCACGAAAGGCTGGCAGGCTGCAGGGAGCCTACCGGCCACAGCTGTTGGCCACAGTCCGTCTTCACAAGAGGCCACTGTGCATGGCTCTTCAGGACTGCCACTCAGCCATCAGACATTAAACCCCATGTGAATACACCAAATACACACACTATCACTCAGAAAGCAAAGAACCCATGTTCACTTTTTTTTTTATGAAGCCTGATATAGCAAGCCTGGGATATTTTCACAAACCTGTAAGCAATCTGGTCTGGTGATTTATTCCAAATGTTGACTCTACTTTGAATGTGGTGCCCAGGATTACAGAACACAAGAGGGCGGCTGGAGGAAAAGGCAGGGACAATGAGGTATCCTAAATATAATTTCTGCTTTGGAGTCTTAAAAAACAAAAACCCGGAGGACCATCCCCACAGAAGTGAACTTGCACACTATAATTTTACAATCAGATCTCCAAGAAGTAGGTCCATGTCAAGTGAAAGAAGAGTGTTCGTCTCAACAGGACGGGGCAGGATCTCAAGGGGGCACAAGAGTTCACCGAAACGTTCTCCTACTTCATGAAAAAAAAGCAAGCCAATTATATTTTGTACTATTTTTAAACAGAATTTTTTAAAAACCTACAAAGCATTCATGGCTGTGGCTCATCTAACTGTCGAATGTCTGAAGGAGTCTTTTAAGTTCTATTAAATCTTGGGAGAGCAGCGACTTCAACACTAAATTATTTTCTCGGGTGTTTGGTAATTGCTGGTCTGCAATATAGGAAAGGAGGTTAATTTACCTTCCAGTGAGCCATGGCTTTAAATTAGTTGTACAAAGGGAGAATTTAAGGACTCCGCTCAGAGGACATGAATTCCAGGCCATTAGTTTTTGTTCCTGGTGGTCAGGAATGGCATCTGGGCCTAATTATTCACATGTGTATCTAGCGGGGCAATTGTCTGGCTAACTAATATATTTTAAGAGGTCGGCATTTTCAGCGATGGAGTTGTAAACACAAGGCTTATTTTTTTGGTCTGAAGCATCAAGTTTCCTAGATACCAAATGCTATTTCACGGGCTTCCTCTACTACAGAAACTACTAGGGGTTCAGCATTCCTTTATACCACCACCAAGCCTCAGCTGGGAGTGTGGAGGGGGGGCCCCCCAAAGCCTCTATCCTCTGGGCGCTTCACACCGGGAGGCCACTGTAATTTGCCATTAGTCAAGCCCAGAAACCCTGAAAGGGACAAGAAACCGTGACAGCTGGGAAGGGGAGTCATCTAGGGTCTCACGTGGTTCACAGGCTTCACGGAGCATACCCTAGGGTCAGGGACAGGCCAGGCCCCCCAAATGTCTCCACTCCTGGTCTTTCACAGCCTGAAAGTCTACCTCGAGCCTCTCATTTCCTTGGTCCCGTTATCTCTAGCAGTCCTGGGTAGACGTTGTCGAAAGCCACGAACCACTTATCTGTGTCACAACACCAAGTGGTTCACATCGCAGAGGACTAACCACCATCCGATCACGGCTACACCAAGTGGTTCAGATCTAGCCGAGCTACTCAGCAAAGCTTGCAGGGAACAAGACCTAAGACAGGAGGGAGTCCAAGGGACACCTGGAACAGGGGGGAGGAAGCTCTGCAGTGAGGAGTGAGCGGCCAAGGAACACCAAGAACGGAGCAGCGTGAAAAGGGAGAAAGAGAGACCCCAAGACAAAGGCTAATCCTTCATTCACATCGAACCCGAGTGGGGCAGGGCACCGCACAGCAATTGTCCTTCCACACAAGGGACACCAAACTCAGATCCTCCATAACAAAAAGGATATTCTTCACAGACCCTTCGGGTTATCTGGGTTTCAAGACTGTTGATGACACCAATCTATAGGCTTAACATGCTCGGTCATAAAATTGTAATCAAAAAAAAAAAACTGATGAAGAGGGGCACCTGGGTGGCTCAGTCTTAGGTTAAGCGTCCGACTTCAGCTCAGGTCACGATCTCACGGGGTTCAAGGGTTCGAGCCTTGCGTCAGGCTCTACAGGCCAACAGCTCAGAGCCTGCCTCGGGTTCTGTGTCTCCCTCTCTCTCTCTGGCCCTCCCCTGCCCATACGCATGCTCTCAAAAACATTAAAAAAAAAAAAAAAAAAAGGTGTGATGCTCAGCACTGTATCATCAGAAAGGCTCAGCCAATTTATCTTTCCAGCCGCACCCAGATCAGTGCCTACGATGCCACAAGTAATCAGCTTTCAAAAATGGAAAAAGAAAGCAAGCTGAGCCAGCACACGCTACACGCTCCTCTGCGTGGCTTCCACGCACGTTACAGAGCCGGGCTGGGGGGCAGGAAATAAGAACTACCAGTCCTCTGATCTCCTTGGAGAAAGGTTCCATGTAAACACTGAGGATTCGATTACCGCGGAAATTCTACAAGGAAATGGGGCCTCCCACACTGAAGCTGGAGCACATTCCGTAAATACTCTCAACATGTTAAGTTTTTTCAAAAACGGTGTTCTTTTAAACAGGAGCCAATTTTGAATAGGAGAAGCCAGTACAGACACCGTTAAATCTAACACAGATTTCTTCCAGGGCTTTCGAATAACCAGCAGTTCTTGAAAGTACGACTCTCTCTCCAGCACCTAAATAAATAAAATTTAATTTAAAAATGGGGAGGTGGGAAGGCAGAAATTACTCCCAGCATATCAAAGAGCTTCAACAATTTGGTTGTACTTTTAGCAACTACTATTTATTACATGTGGCTGTGTTATAGACACGCAGAGGTCCCTTCCGAGGGGACCGAAGCACAAAACTCTCCCCACTGCCAGCAAGGGGCCACACGATCAAACACCCAGATGAAAGTCTCCTAGACGGTTTGCTCACTTGTAAAATGAGAGGTTGCAGAGACGAAACCAGAGTGCAGACATCTTTCCAGTCCTAAGTCCCTGTGGACACGGAGTCCCTTTAGCCCCAGTACCGTCCCCGTGGAACATCGTCCTCTTTAGCTACCTCCTCGGCCGGCGATAGACAACGTCCGAGTTTCTCATGAGCCCATGATTATTCTCCGTATGTCCACTTCGGTGGCCTCTCCAGGACTCAGGACCGCTCTGTACAGAGGTACAGCTCTGCGCCCTGCACATGGGCGCCCAGCGTGGGGGAGCCAATCAGGGCCAAGATCCAGCCTGCACCCCCGGTCAATCAGCCTAGAGCTCCAGAGATGCCTTTTCCCGATTCAAGCCAAAGCATGCTACATCCTAACGGTAGCCCTGCCTGGAAACATGAACCTCTTCACAGACCCCAGAAGTAGAAACCTAAGTAGGTGAGCAAATGATCATTCAGTCCAACACAGGAGGGAGAAAAATGTGCCCTTTAGACAGACTGCTTGCAGAGCCTGAATCTTCACATTTTAGTCTTTTTTTTTTTTCTAAGGAAAATAGAAGTTCAGCATTCTCAGTGACCACGCTCCAATTCCCGAATAGTGAAATTACTCTTCAGAGTATTGCCCTGGCAATATTCTGGGGATGTCTGTGCAGAGGGTAGAGACCACAGTACTGTCCTCTTAAGTCAAAGACTCCATCCCCCATTTCCTGCCTCTACGAATAAGAGAGCACTCAACCTAATCGGTTTTTTCAAAAATGATACGAAGTAATCCAAAAAACCCTCCTGAAAAGCCTAGAAAATTGGACTATGGGACATCATCAGCTGGAACTGGTCTCTCATTAGAATAACTTCACAAGCCAAGAGACTAACCACGGATTGACAAACGCCTTTTGCTGAGACATCTCAATACCTGGCAGACTAAGGGGAAATATAGAAATAGATACATCTTTGTAAACTATTTCCTCCCTTGATGACTTGATCATGAAATGGGGTGTTTTTTTTTAATGTGAATTTTTCCCCCCCTTCACCAAAGCCATTTTCCCCGGAGATGTTCTGACAATATACTAACATACTCTCCCATCGTGGAATTCATCCGGAACATGTTGCAACTTGAAAAAACAACTCGGCCATCTAACAGGCGTCTCTATGGACCTGCAGATTGGAGACCAAAAACACAGAGTAAATATTTTTGGTCTAGCTCAAAGGAGTTTGGTGATTTGTGTGACTGAGGCTTTTTTGTTTATAATAATTTACTGAAAAAGTCAGGAAACTTTGTTCACATCCATTTGTTTCGGGGGTGAAGGATCTCGAGGGTCAAACGTACACAGTGCCTGACTCAGCAGTGGCTCAATAGATATTTGTTGGATGAGTGAAAGCTTCAGGTCTTGTACTCACTAGCAATCTGCTTCGATGCAAGACACTGAAATACTCAGAGCTTTAACTTCCCTGAAAAATGGGGCTCCCACAGTTTTCATTATTTATCATAGTTATGGTCTGGAAGGTTGCCACAAACACTAAATTTGCAAATAAACTGCTACTGGGGGAAATACAGCATTAGGTTCCTGCAAGACTGGTCACAACGTTTTTGTCAACGGATGGCTATATGTAGCCAAGATTATGATCTTGTTTTACGTTCCTGCTCAAAGGCATCTTATTTAATATCGTGGACTCATGAACAATGGAGCCACAACCAACAGCACGCACTAACTCATGCCCGAACAAGGCTTCCCTAGGGCTTAGGTCTTCCCTGTAAGGCACACCACAGCCTCCTGGGCCGTGAAACACAAGACAGCACTGCAGCACTATCCTCGGGGTCCATTTCAAACAGTGGAGTCACCAACAAAAAGCACACACAAATATGGAAAACCTGGCACTAAGACCACAAAAAAAGGATACCTGTTTACGGGAGGAGTGTCCAAAGGCGCCAGACCGTCACCTTGTTCATCCTCAGCTGGGAAGGTGCACATCAAGACAAAGTTCTCACTACTTTGCACGTGTCTCTGAATGACCACTGAAGCCCCCACGAGCATGGATTTGGGAGAGTTGCAAATAGATGTTAGCAAGCCGGTAAATCTGCCAATACGTCATCCACAAATAACGAGAACTAGCCCTATCCCCACTCCCTAAATGTTGACTGCCTCCTAAATGCCAGCCACTGTGCTAGGAAGGTGGCCAGGACAGACAGACAGCATTTCTCACTCTAAAAGTCTAGGGGCGCCTGGGTGGCTCAGTCGGTTGAGCGGCCGACTTCGGCTCAGGTCACGATCTCACAGTCCGTGAGTTCGAGCCCCGCGTCGGGCTCTGTGCTGACTGCTCAGAGTCTGGAGCCTGTTTCAGATTCTGTGTCTCCCTCTCTCTCTGACCCTCCCCCGTTCATGCTCTGTCTCTGTCTCAAAAATAAATAAACGTTAAAAAAAAAAAAAATTTAAAAGTCTAGTTGGGGAGGAGGCAGTGAATGAACTAACATAACAGTCACCCAGATACAGAATTTACAAAGTGTGAGAACTGAGGGATGTAGAAGATAAGGAGATATGTAAAAGGGAGACCATAATACCACAGTAGGTTCAGGAAGATCAGGACAATAAGTACCAAAGCCCAGGTTGGAGGCTAGAAGGCAGGACAAACGTAAAAGCCTAGAGGCAAGCTTGGGTATAATTACATCAGGTCACGTGATACTCAAGGTATGCAACAGAAGGAAACCTGGCTCCCAAGTTCAATGTACTTCATTTTTTAAAAAATGTTTTTAAATTCAACAGATTTACTATTGCCCAGGCACCAGGCACGATGCTAGGGCCACAGAGGAGAAACAGCGTTCTTTCCGTTGGTCACAGAGCCCACCGTCACCGGGACTGGGGAGAGACACTCTGTGGAACACAGCATACACATGCTTTATTTAAGAACAGCATGAAAAAGCAACGCCAAGCCTGAAAGACAAAACTAGCTCTTCTCTGGTTACAGAGGGATGCACCGAGCAGGTAATATCTGAGCTGAGTTTGAAGGACAGCGGGAATCTGCTGGCTGAGTGGGAAGGGGGATCCCAAGGGAAGAGGCAACATCGAGTGAACAGATGTCCTGATTTGCCGGGAAAAGTCTCCATGCTTGCCTAGGATATCGGAATAATTATTAATAGTCTTTTCGTTCTCGAGTGTCCCGATTTGGATGACCCATCTTCGCTGCTGTGGCAGGGCTCAGTGAGGCTGGGACTCGAGAAGGGGGAGGGGGGAGGAGACAGGGTTATAGGCTGGCACCGCTGGATTGGCCAAGCTAAAAGGCAGTCTCCAGGCAAAGCCAAGCAGAGCTAGGGGACTTCAGACTGGCGGCCTCAACAAGGGGACGCGGCAGCACGGGAGAAAATCAGGAGGAAGACTATTCAGAGGCTGAGGCCAGCAGACCATATTTAAGGCAAGAAACGATGAGCTCAGGAACACTGGAGATGGACAGAGATCTCTTGTGAGACACTCGTGAGATGGAGGCTTTGGTATCAACTGAGTGAGCCTAGAGGATTTTTGAAAGGCAGAGAAAAACGGGTAACTCCTGTGACCACGGTCTGGGACACTGGGAGGTTGGTGCTGAAAACCGTAAGCCAAGTCTAGAACCCTAGGCTGGGAAAAGGAGCTCTGTTTTTGCATGCACTGTGTGTGTTGAGCCTTCAGCCCCCCCACCCCCACCCCACCCCAGAGAAGGGCCGTTGTGCCACCAGAGGTTTGGAGAAAGAAAAGAACCATCCATGTGCATCTGGCAGGTGAGGATAAACAGAGGAGATAGCTCTGGCTGGTGATGGGGCTGCAGACTCAAAGGAGAGACCCCCCATTAGAACCCAGAGCACTGGGGCGCCCAGGTGGCTCTGTCGGTTAAGCATCTGACTTCAGCTCAGGTTATGATCTCAGTTTATGAGCTTGAGCCCCAAGTCAGGCTCTGTGCTGACAATATGGAGTCTGGACCCTGATTCGAATTCTGTGTCCCCCTCTCCCACACTCGCGCTGGTCTCTAAAAGAAAAAAAAAAAAAAAAAAAACAACACAAACCAGAGCATTAACTCTCCTCCTCTAAGACATGCCCAAGAAACACACAACTCTAGAAAGGATGGGCACACTCCAAATGGGGCTTCAACAGAAATCCTCTACCCACCTCCACCCCTGGCCTTTAAACTACGTTGCCCCGATTAAGTACGTCTTCCCAATTAAGAGCTACCCACCAGCAATCTGAAACACAGTATCAAAGAGGTGAGCTGAGGCAGAAACAAAGCAAAAACGACTGGTAAGAAACAAGAGTAGAGTCCGATTTTTTAAATACCCTCCCTCTGGCTTCCTCTCTTGGGGATTACATTTACTTACACAAGTCCAGTAGCTAAAGTTAGCCAGGACTTCAAATAGATTCCACTGCAGTTTTCTCACGATTTGATGGGAGAAATCCTACAAAGCTGATGTGGTTGTATGTATTAGCCGACATTCTCCCCTCCGTGTGCATGCAACCATTTGCCCCGTCAACGAGGGTGCACCTTCCCACATGGAAGCTCACTCATAAGGACCCAGGCAAAAATCCCTACTTTGTAACCAATAACGATCTTCAAGAGACAGAGGATCCTCCCGATCTCAGCACTTTAAACCTGATTTTACTGGCTACAGCACAGAACACGTGTGGACTTCTCAGTTTATTAGCACGAAAGGCTCCTAACGGTGAATGGCAACCAAAACACCAGACTAGGTGGCTTGTAATCACAGAAGGAACCCACAGGAAACTTTTTTATCCCGTGTCAAATAATCATTATTAGGCTTACCGGTGAAGCAACCTCATATGAAAATTCTTCAAGAAGGAGGAATATAGCACATCATTTTAACCATTTATCTGGCTATGCTCATTTTATACATCCAACTTCAAACAACTCAAGCTCACAGAACTATCTGAGTGTATCACTTCCCGATGGGTAGACAACAAGAACATCTGATTTTCTTCTGAAGGCAAAATAAAAGGAAACCTCTAGACGGCAGGGAGCATTACACTCAAGGGCAGTCATGTTTATAGGAGGTCTGAGTTCATGTATATCCTTCGGGCCAAGCTCTTGCCGCTTAAGTGTTTCCCACTGAAAAGCGTACTGCTCACCAGGAGACAGGACAAATGGGTCTAGTGAACATCCGCTTTATGGCTATTACTGTCAGCTGAGGAACACGGCTCTAACGGAGTAAGAGCACCGTGGGGGCTGGAGTCAATCCATCAAGTTCACCAACATGTGAAGGCTACAATGTGCGGAAGGCAGTAGTGAAAACCTGGGGGTGATGCCAAGGGAACAGGGAGCAGACGATACAAACTAGCCCCCAAGGCTCACCTCTTTAGAGAGCACAAGCACCCATGTTTTCACGGCCTCCTGGGAAAGTTCCCTCTTTCTGTGCAAGCTGGGAGAAAATGGCCTTCTGCTTGAAGACCCAGCCAGTGGCCTGAGCCAGGAACTGTGATCACGCAAAGCACCCAGGGCCCGCGGAAGCTGCCACGTCCTACCCATTGGAGAGGGTTTACTGTTATCCTGAAGGTGACAACCAAGCTACAAAGCACATCTATGAAGTTACAAGTCACCTTGTCCTCCTCCATCAGGCAAGCTCACCACCGACAGATTAGGAACGGTCCCGTGTATTCCTCCCGAAGGCAAATCTTGTTTCACGGCTAGCCACAAAGATGTGCACAGCGTTTGGGGAAACCAGTGCAGGATGTGACGTACAAAGGAGCCAGCGGCCCCGTTTCCCAGCTGCGTTTATCTTATTCCGGCTGTCACTGTTCTCCAGCAGAGTATCGTCCACACAATGGTCGCCAACACTGAAGACCGAGGCCTTGGACTGTACTCCTGAGTAACAAGGTCCCATCTAGACGGGATGCCTGTGGCCGGTGCACCCGACCTCCGTTAACCATCGCAGGTTCCCCCGAGCAGTGGGGTTTCTGACCAACAGCTGCCTGCTCCCTTCAAGCCTCGACCCCTGAAATCTACAGGAGGCAGAGGCAGGACCCTAAGCACCGAAGGACACAGTAACAAGGGGTGTCCTGTGGCTCGGAGGACAGGGTCCAGGAGGGGAGGTGGGGGACGATCGCCCCTCAGGGCCCATGCACAGTGGTGGCAGCCTGGGCATGTCCCCGCTGCTAGGAGCAAGCTGTCTTCGAACCCAGGTCTCTAGCAGAGGCTCACAGACCTCCAAGGCCGAGGCAGGAGCAAGGCCACACAAGGTGACCTCGTGACCTCTCCCGCAGATTCCACGAAGGGCCAGAAGTGACCCGCCCAGTTATCACTTTGGGCTCCTCCTGTCTGTCCACAAACAGGTTGTCAGGCTGGTATGACGAGAAGCTCCTGAGCCCGGGGTCAGGCTGACCTGGACAGAAGCCCAGAGACAGGGCCACCTCGTGGCTGTGGGATCTCAGGCAAGTTTATCAACCACGTTCAGCCTGTCTGCCCGGGTCAAAGACGTGAGAACCGGCCGCCTCATGAGGCCATCATGTAAAAGGCACCCAGCAGAGCGCGGAACAGGCACCCAACACGTAGGAGTCTTGACGTGACATTAACTTGAGGATCTATTCGGCAGCTACAAAGTCCACTAACAACGACTCAAAGATCGATTTCTCCCGCTATGATGTCCGTAAGCAGCACAGGCTGGTAGGATACTGGGCTGCCGCTTCCTGCTTTTCAGGGGTTTCTATTTTCACTCCCACACCACGACTGTGCTCCAGGTAGCAAGAAAACAGGACCGAGATAAGAGGCATGGCCTGTGTGTGTTGGGGGGAGGGTTCCCCCAGTTTTTAAGGCAAGACCCACAAGCATTACACATTTTGGCGACCGTATTCTGGTTTTTTTTTTTTTTTTTTTTTAATCTCACAACTAAAGAAACAGACACTTTCATAGGAATTACTGCTTGGTCTAGACAGCTATGCCAGAATACCAGAGACTGGGTGGCTGAAGCCGCATACACTCATTTGTCAGGGTTCTGGAGACTAGGAAGTCCAAGGTCAGGGTGCCAGCAGACTCCATGCCTGAGGAGAGCCTGCTTCCTGGTTCACAGACAGCCGTCTTTTTGCTGGGTCATCACATGGCAGAAATTTTTTTTTTTTTTTTTTTAAACAAGGGCCTGAATCCCATACACAAGGGTTCTACTCTCATGACCTAATCACCTCCCCCATGACTTCACCTAATACTATCACATTGGGGGTTCAGTACAACACATGAACGGCAGGGGGAGGGTGGCACATTCAGTCCCCTGCCATTTTCAATCAACAGAAGTGTTAACGGATTCTTTCTTCCTCAAGGGGGGGTAAAGCGCCAGAAAGCGAAATACAGATAGGCCCGAGATGAGGAAACCTGAGCTTAGAATGGAAAGAATGATCCTAAGGGAAGGCGTATGAAGACGGAGAGGTTATCCACCTCCTTTATAATTAAGGCTTGCCTTGTCACACACACAGGCGTGGATGGCTCACATCCTACACAACCACACGACTCCCATCTTCTACAACTCCAGCTAACTATCCATTTCCAGAATGCCACTATCTCAAAGCAGACCGGTCTCTTCCTTAGCAAAACATTCTTTTGCCCCCTCCCCCTCCATTCCCCCCCCCCCCCCCCCCGCCAATCTTCAATCCTGTCAACTCCATGGTACAAAGAGGATCTCGGAAACTCTTCAAAATAAAACCTAAACCCGAGACGTTCAAAGCTACGCCACAATTTGGCCTTGAGCATAGTTCCACAGAAAGCAGCTGAATGGGCTTTAAAGATTACAACAGGGGAAAATTCTCACCTAAGTATTTACTGAGTTTGGGGGGGGAGAGGGAAGACAATAGCAGCTGAAAGGTCCAGAACAACAGAAAGCAGTTCAAGTGCCTAGCAATAAGTAACTGGTGGGAAGGAGGGGACAGGATGTAGCCTCATCAATAGCATTTTCCAAAGAGCAGCAGCTGCGGGAAGAACAGTGGAGCAGGGGGAGAGGAGGAGGGAGGAGGACCGCTGGAACGCTGTGTTCTGTGACAGATGAGGTGACAGAAGCCTGCCCATGACTGGTGACGGAAGACACGCATGTCAAGGCTGTTCTTATCTGGTGGATTAGAGGAGCATGGGGGAGAGGTACGAGAGGGATCAATACTCCAAGATAGCAGGTTTATGGAGCCAGGAAAGTGTTGGCTCCACTGGCCACAAGGAGAAGGCTGGCAGGATGCTAAGTTTGGAGAGAACATGATAAATCAAGCAAGAGGAGTGAAATGTGCACGGCCTTCAAAGGAATGAGAAAAGCAAGCAGGAAGGTCTTTAGCTGTGGACATGGGACAGTCTTGGTTCACACAGACAAGCAAGCGCATGAATGCAGCCATAATCAAACTAGAACTTGAGGCCAAGAGCTCCAAACGGCTATCGTGTGCGGAAATAGAGAAAAGAAAATGGAGCAAAGAAATGGCTGGAGCAGCTGTCCGGAAAGTCCAAGTAGCCACATGAGACTCTAAGTCAACAGAAAAAAAAGACGTCAAGAGAAGGAGGATTCTGGTCCATGGGCTGGTGGTTAGGAACCTACAGCAAAGCTTCTCTGCAAGAACCACCTCCAACAACCCTCCCATCCATCTGCACAGGCCACCTCCCTACAATCTGGGCTGGCCCTGTCACTTGGTTCAGTCAACAGCACACAGAGACGTCTAGGGAAGATGGCCGAATATGTAAGCCCGCCTCATCCCAGATACAACAAGGTAACAGAACAGTGTAAATAACCCAGAAAACTTGAGGGCTGGCAGAACGAACCCCACAGCTGAACGCAGGGTAGAGGCCACATCGAAGAGGGTAGGAAGGGAAAAGAGCTGGGAGCGAAACAGACCCACAGGTGCAAAGAAGAGAGAGAAACAGATGCTTACACTGGGGAGGCCCACACAGGGAAGATGAACCCCACATGTGGCTTTGAAAAACAGAGGAGTCAAATTTCTTGAGCTCTTACAACCAGGCCTTAAAACTTGCAATTTTAAAAATCAGCAGGCTCGACTCTGGGAGAGCCAGGAGGGCAAGAGGAAATGGAGTCCTCGTCCTTAAAGAGACAGAACAAAGAGCCTGGGCAGAGACAGCATAGGAGTTTTGGGTTTTTTTTTAATTTTTATTATTTTTTTTTTTTTTTTTTTTTTACTATTTACTATTGAGAGATGGAGCGACACAGAGCATGAGCAGGGGAGGGTCAGAGAGAGAGGGAGACACAGAATCTGAAACAGGCTCCAGGCTCCGAGCTGTCAGCACAGAGCCCGACGCGGGACTCGAACTCACAGACTGCAAGATCATGACCTGAGCCGCAGTCGTTCGCTTGACCAACCAAGCCAACCCAGACGCCCCGAAGGAGCAGCTTAAAAAACACCTGGGGCACATAGGAGGGGGAGCAGTTTACCCCAGAGGGACAGAGACTATCGGGAGAGACTGCCAGGACCGAAGGAACTGGCAGGTGCCATTTCCCTCTCCCACTCCCCAGCACAAACACACAGCCCCCTGCGGGAACCGGCACAGTCCCAACACTCACTACACTTCACTTTATTACACTCGGGGTAAAAACCCCTCCAACGTGCTCTTAGCCAAAACCCACCCAACAAGCGACACCACACACACCCAGCCATGTGCAAGCAGCCCCAACGGGAGCCAGCACCACTCCAAAGTGACTCCTGCCGTGGGGGGGGGAGGGGGTGGGCAGGAAAGATAACCACACACACCATTCAGACTGTGGCCCCAGCAGAGGGCTGTGGACAGGCAGCTGGTGTGATCGCAAGCCCTGCCCACCAAACAAAGCTTCCCAGACACAACACATGGAAAACACCTTACTGTCTGGTGCTACTACATCTCTAGGGAATGCCAGGTCTGATTCGGCTCAAGCCGAAGACAGCACCAGACTGGCCCGCTAACGATACAGGGACCAAGCCTTGCCCACGACAGGGAGAGGGCGCCACTGCAAGACAACCGGACTGAAGGGAAAAGTGGCTCGGCCACCCCATTTAGGAGATACCCGGGAAGTGCCAAGTTCTGGTGACCAGGGGCCACTGCACTGCAGGGCACTACGGGACCCCTTCTTCGCAGGGCCACAATCTTCAAGAGCAGGAGACCTAGCAGACTTTCCAAACAAAGTTAGACAAAATGAGGAGACCGAGGAATACCTCCCGAATGAAAGAACAGGACAAAATCGCAGCAAGAAACCTAAGCAAATGTGGATAATATGTCTGTTAAAAGAGTTTAAAGTAATGATCATGGGGTACCTGGGTGGCTCAGTCAGCTAAGCATCCAACTCTCGATTTGAGCTCAGGTCATGACCTCACAGATCGTGAATTCAAGCCCTTTCCCCCCACCCGCGACACTGAGCACCCCTCCCCCCACCACATCCCTGCTTGAGATTCTCTATCTCCCCTCTCTCTCTGCCCCTCCTCTGCACAAGCTTTCGCTCTCAAAAATAAACTTTAAAAAAAAGTGATCATGAAGATACTCACATGAGAAAAGACGACCTTTAAAAGACGACCCTTAAAGAGAAAACAAAGAGATGAACACCACAGTGAATGAGTTACAGTAGGTGGAATAAACAGCACACTAGAGGAAGAGTAAATCTGTGACCTAGAAGAGCAATAGAAAGCAATCAAGCTGACCAGGAAAGAAAACAAGAAAAAATGAAAATCGTGAACTCAGTAGCACCATCAAGCAAAACAACATTCAATAATAGGGATCCCAGGAGGACAAGAGAGGGAGGCAGAATATTTGAAGAAACAAGCTGAAAATTTTCTCGAATCCGAGGAAGGAAACAAATCCAGATCCAGGAGGCACAGAGAGCCCTCAAAACAAATCAACCCAGGGAGGTCCACACTGGGATACATGGTAATTAAAATGGAAGAAAGTAGGGATAAAGAGAGAATGGCGAAAGCAGCAAGAAGAAAACCGTTCCATAGAAGGGAAACCCCATAAGGCTGTCAGTGGATTTTTCAGCAAAGTCTGCAGGCCAGAAGGGAGTGGCAGGATAGATTCAAAGGGCTAAACAGGAAAAAAATCTGCAGCCAAGAATACTCCACCAAAGCTATCATTCAGGACAGAAGGAGCAAGAGTTTCTCAAACAGTTCACGACCACTAACCCAGCCCTACAAGGAATGTTCAAGGGGATTCTGAGGAGAAGGAAAGAGCATAAGCAGGAGTAAGAGGAAGCCTAAGAGCAGTAAACTAAGTGTAAAAATCAGTCGAGGGCCTCAGAAAAGGATGTGAAATTGGACACCATATTCCTAAAACATGGGGGTGGTGGGAGAGAGTAAAGAATGAGTTCAAAGTGACCCTCAACTTAATATAGATGGCTAGGTGCACAAGAGGTTATATACGAACATAATGGTAACCACAAGTTGAAAGATAGGAATAGAGAAGCAATAATAAAGGAATCTAAGTATCACTAAAGAAAGCCAACTTATGAAAGAACAAGTGAAGTAATAACTACAAAAACAACCACAAGTAACAAATGGCAGTAGGTGCACACATATCAATAATTATTTGGAATGTAAATGGACTAAACACACCCGTGAAGACACAGGATGGCAGAATGGGTAAAAAAACAAGACTCTGTGCTGCCTACCAGAGACTTAATTCAGACCTAGAGACACATGCAGACCAAAAGTGAAGGGATGAAGAAAGTTTCTCATGCAAACACAGGTGAAAAGAAAGCTGGGGTAGCATTTGCATCACACAAAATAAGACTTTAAAGCGACTCTGAAAAAGGGCACCTGTGTGCCTTGGTCAGTTTAAGCATCCAACTCTTGGTTTCAGCTCAGGTCATCATCTCACAGTTGTGAGAGCGAGCCCCATGTTGGGCTCCGCGCTGGGCGTGGAACCCGCTTAAGATTCTCTGCCTCTGCTCCTCCCCCACTCACACTCTCCAACACAAAGAAACCTTAACAAAAGACACTATAATAAAAAAGAACAATCCAACAAGATTATTTAACAGTTATATTTATGCACCCAACACGGGATCACCCAAATACATAAAAAATAATATAAAGGACTTCGGCTCAGGTCATGATCTCATGGTCCATGAGTTCAAGCCCTGTGTCAGGCTCTGTGCTGACAGCTCGGAGCCTGGAGCCTGCTTCGGATTCTGTGTCTGTCTCTCTCTCTCTCTCTCTCTCTCCCCCTTCCCCTGCTCATGCTCTGTCTCTCTCGGTCTCAAAAATAAACACATTAAAAAAAATTTTTTTAAATAATATAAAGGAACTAACTGATAAAACGGCAACAGCAGGGGACTTTAAAACCCCGGGTTACATCAACGGACAGATCATCGAAACAAAATCCACAAGGAATCATTGGCTTTGAATGACACATTGGACAAGAGAGATTTAACAGATATATTCAGAACATACCATCCATAAAAACAGCACACACCTATACATTCTTTTCAAGAGCACACAGGACATTCTCCAGAATAGATCACATATTAGCCCCCACAACAAGTCTAACAAAAAAGACTGAGGTCCGACCGTGCATCTTTTCCAACTACAATGTTACGTGACTGTAAAATCAACCACAGAAAATATCTGGAAAGAGCATAAATACATGAAGGTCAAATAACATGCTACTAAATGAATGGGTCAACAAATGAAAACAATGAAAAAATGACAAAAGAAAATGAAAATGTAATGGTCCAAAGTCTTTGGAATGCAGGAAAAGCTGTTCTAAGAGGGAAGTTTACATCAACGCAGGCCTACCTCAAGAAGAAAAATCTCAACCTAACCTTACACACCCCTAAAGAAGCTAGAAAAATAGAACCCAAAGCCAGTATATAAGAGCAGAAATAAATGATAGAGAAACTAAACAATAGGTCAATGAAACCAGAAGCTGGTTCTTTGAGAAGACCAATAAAATTGATAAACCTTTAAGCCAGACTCAAACCCAAACAAACCCTCAAACTCAGAAATGAGAGGTAACTGACACCATAGAAATACAAAAGATTGTAAGAGGTTATGAAAAATTATATACCAACAAAATGAAGAACCTGGAAGAAATGAATAAAATCCTAGAAATCTACAACCTCCCAAAACAATCAGGAATAGAAAATCTGAATGACCAGTTCCCAGCAATGAAATTCAATCAGTGATCAAACTCCCAAAAACAAAAGTCCAGGCCCAGATGGCTTCACAGGTAAATTCTACCAAACTTTTGAAGAGTTAATACCTATTTCTTCTCAAAGGATTCCAAAACAGTACAAGAAGCAAGCAAACTTCCAAATTCATTCTATGAGGCCAGCATTACCCTGATACCAAACCCGATAAAAACACTACCCAAAACAAAAACAAACCTGATGAATATAGATGTAGAAATCCTCAACAGATTAGCAAACCAAATCCAACAATACACTTAAAATATCATTCCCCATGATCAAGTGGATTTATTCCTGGAATGCAAGGGTGGTTTAATATTCACAAAATCAATGGGATACATCACATAAAATGAAACCCTTATGATCATTTCAACAGATGCAGGAAAAGCATTTGTAAAGTAGAACATCCGTTCATGATAAAAGCCAAACAAAAAAGGAGGCCTGGGGGAAACATACTGCAACATAATAAAGGTCATATGTGAAAAACCCACAGCTAACATCCTACTCTATGCAGAAAAACAGAGCTGTTCTCTTCAGGTCAGGAATAAGACAAGGATTCCACTTTCACCACCTTTATTCAACATAGTACCCAAATTCTTAGCCAAAGCAATCAGACAAGAAAAAGGAATAAAAGGCATCCAAACTGGTAAGGAGCTTTCACTATTTGCAGAGGACAGGATACTATAAGTAGAAAACCCTCAAGATTCCACAAACTGGAACTGATAAATGAATTCAGTAAGAGTGCAGAATACAAAAATCAATGTACAGAAATCTGCTGCATTTCTTTACACTAACAATGAAGCAGCAGAAAGAGAAATTAGGAAAACAATCCCATTTACAACTGCACCAAAAATACCTAAACATAAACTTAACCAAGGAGGCGAAAGCCTGTACTCTGAAAACTATACAACATTGAAGCAATCGAAGACAAATGGAAAGACAATCCATGCTCAAGCATTAGAAACATTGTTAAGGTGTCCACATTACCCAAAGCAATCTTCAGAGTCAATCCAATCCCCACCAAAGTACCCACAACATTTTTCACAGAACTAGAACAATCCTAAAATTCGTATGAAACCACAAAAGACCCTGAATGGCCAAAGTAATCTTGAAAAAGAAAAAACCGGAGGTAACAATTCCAGATTTCAAGCTAGATCACAAACCTGTCCTAATCAAAATAGTATGTACTGGCACAAAAATAGACATCAATGGAGAATAGAGCACTCCGATGGAAATTTGCAATATGGTCATTTAATCTTCAACAAAGGAGGAAGAATATACAATAGGGACAAAAAGATGGTCTCTTTGGCAAATGGTGTAGGGAAAACTGGACTACGTGTAAAAGAATGAAACTGTTTTTTTTTTTTTTTTGAAAGAGCATGAACAGAAAAGGGTGAGAGAGAGAGAATCCCAAATAGGCTCCACACTGTCAGCACAGAGGCTGACGTGGGGCTCAATCTCATGAACTGACTGATCGTGACGTGAGCAGAAATCAAGAGTCAGATACTTAACCAACTGAGCCACCCAGGTGCCCCTAGACCACTTTCTTCCACCACATGCAAAAATAAATTCAAAACGGATTAAAGACAAATTTGAGACTGAAAGCCATAAAAGTCTGAGAAGAGAGCACAGGCAGTAATTTCTCTGAAAGCAGCCATGACAACTCTCTGGTAGGTCTCCCAAGGCGAACAAAAGCAAAAATAAACTATAGGGACTACATCAAAATAAAAAGCTTCTGCACAACAAAGGAAACGACACAACTAAAAGACAACGGGAGAAGATGTTTGCAAATGACACATCCAACAGGGGGTTAGTACCCACAATATATGAAGAACTTCTGTAACACCACAAAAAAAATAATCCATTAAAATTGGGAAGACAGACATTTCTCCAAAGACCTACAGATGGCCAGCAGACACGTGAGAAGTTGCTCACCATCAATCATCAGGAAATGAGATCAAAACCACAGTGAGAGATCACCTCACACCTGTCAGAACGGCAAAGATCAGAAACTCAAGTACTGAGGATGTAGAGAAAAAGGAACTTTCACGCACAACTGGTGGAAATGCAAACTGGCGTAGGCACTGTGGAAGACCGTCGGAAGGTTCCTCAAAAAATTAGAAACAGAACTACCCTATGATCCAGGAACAGCACATAAGGTATTTACCTAAAGGATACAACACTAATTCGAAAAGATGCATGCACCCTTATGTTTATTGCAATGCTACTTGCTATAACTAAATCACGGAAACAGCCCTAGTGTCCATCCGTAGATGAAGAAGTGAAGAAGATGTGGTGTGTGTGGACTATTACTCAGCCACAAAAAAGAATGAAATCTCGCCATTTGCAACATCAGTGAATCTAGAGAGTGTAATGCTAAGCAAAATAAGTCAGAGAAAAACACCGTATGATCTTACTCATATGTGGAATTTAACAAGTGAACCAAGGCGGCGGGGAGCGGAGAGTGGGTGGGGCAGACAACAAAAAAAAGAGGGGCGAAAACTAGAAGGACAGATGGTTAGCAGAGGGGAGATGGGGGGGATGCGTAGAATAGGTGGAGATTAAGAGTACACTTATCTTGATGAGCACGGAGTCATGTACAGAACTGCTGAATCACTATATTGTACACCTGAAACGAATAATGCTTCAGGTTAACTGCACTGCAATTAGAAAAAAAAATTAAAAAATACACAACGGGTGCCTGGTTGGCTCAGTCGGTTGAGTCCCAGTCTTGATTTCCGCTCAAGTCATGATTCCAGGGTTGTAGGACGGGGCTCTGTGCTGAGCATGGAACCTGCTTAAGACACACACACACACACACACACACACACACTCTCTCTCTCTCTCTCTCTCTCTGCCCCTCTTTTCCCCCACTCGTGTTCTCATGCTCTAAAAATTAAAAATACACACACACACACACAGAATCAATATACAGCAAAGTGACCCACTCTGGTTCCAGTCTTGAGTAATTTAGACCTTAAAAGCTTCCATCTCAGACAGTTTCCATCTCTGCGCTCCTCGAATGCTCAGACCACCATGAAGAGAGGCCCTGCCCAGACTACTGACTAAAGGAACAGGTAGGGAGGTCACTTAGAGAATGGAGGCCTTCCAGCTGGCAGCCAGCACCAAGGCCCCCAACGCACGACAGAGGCCACCTTGCTTCCTCCAGCCAACACCATCCCCGCTGACCCCTGCCCCAAATGCAAACCCAGAGAACCAGGAGCAAGAAAATCCTGGCTTTGGGTCACCAAGACGTAAGGTGGTTAGTTATGCTGCAAAAGAGGACGGGACAAAATTCTGTGGAAAGAAAGGAGTAAGAATAATCACAACTGGAAACCCCGCTCCACCATGGGTCTGTCACAAGCTCAAGGACATTAAGTTGCTTGATAGTCCTAAGCCTTAATTCATCTCATTTGTGAATAAAAATGGCCATAATGTTGCCGAAAGGGTTCAAGAAAATCACGTATAGAGCGTAAGGCAGTGCCTGGGACACGGGAGGTGTGCAATGCATCTTATGATTATTAAAAGCGAAGTCAATGTTTCTGGATACAACCAAAATTAACGTGAAGAGCGTATTTGGCAACGTCCAGAAAATTAAACACAATCTCTTCTGTTACACAATATTCGCATTCTTAAGAAATCTTGTATAATCAACAATTGTGTTATGAACAGGAAAAACTGTTCCGCTGGGAAAAGGGGGTTTAGGATCTCCAAAGGTTCAGATTTACAACAACAGTTTATTTTCTGCAAGAATTCAATAAATAACAACAGCTTACGGCTCTAAAACCTCAACATCCCTGGGCAAATCCAAGCATTTAATCATATCCAGGTTTTAGGTCACAAGGCCTCTCACATACGATCTCCACCAAGACTGTCACTTGCACGCCCTCGTACACATTCCGATCTTCTTCATCCGCGGCTTCTCGTCAAGCACGAAACGGGAATCGTGAACACGACCCCCAATGTTAAGTCGCAACTTGGATTAGAAGAATGTTGAAGGAAAGAACCCAGAACCAGTCAGCTGACCAGACCAAGTGGCCCCAGCTTTTGTGGCTACGGACACTTCCCGGTCCCGGTAAGGAAAGCTTCATTACAAACAGCGGCAGCCTGTGCAGCAAACGGCGTTCGGTCCTCTGTTGCGTTATACTGCATTTCGGTATTAGAGCTGATCCCGCAGGAGAGGTCTGCAGCCTACCCACGATGCGATAAAAATCTACGGACTCGGCTCACTTTTCATAGTAGCGACTGGAATGTTCAGTGGCTGGTTTCACTTTGAGCGATCTTCGGAGAAAACTAAGCAAAAGTATGAGATCGTCCACTCCTCAGAGCACAGTTTTGCTCTGGGCAGCCTCACTTAAGTGGACAGCTCCCACGTTCAGAGACTTCATTTACTTTTCTACAAAGCTAAGGAAAATAACGTCCTCGTTTATATCCCTTCTCCGTAGAATCTTAGTGACAGCGCACACAGATTAGCCCTGGAAAGCCCCACACACCATCCAGAACATGAAAAGCCAGCTGGTCTATCCAGAGTGGGGATAAGGTAACCTGGCTAGAGAAGGCCTTTGGGAAGGAATGTATTCACCCATCCCCCCCATCCTTTCACCCATTCAGGAATACCTTCTGACTGTCTATGTCGTACAGGCACCTGCAGGAGTAAGACGGACTCCTTGCTTTCCGGATGGCCATTTTCAAGTACGAAGACTCACAACATCCTCGCAGTGTTGTCTTGGAGACTAGACCTGTTTAAGCCACGAGACACTGCTGGAGGAAGTATATACCAGACCTACAGATGGGCTGGATGGAAAAAGAAACGTCTGGAAGGAAAGCAGGATCGCGAAGATGTTTAACAGGAGCCAGTCAGGAAGAGAAGGCACGCCATACTAAGAGCCAGTAATGTTTGGTTAGGACAAAGAAAGGAAGTTACAAATAGTTAAAGCCGGAGTGGACACCCCTGTCCCCACCCACATAGGTCCTCCCTCGAAGCAGGCAGCAGCAACCACAGCAGCAACGAACGTCACCACACAGCACGTATGGCCCGAGCAACGTCACAGGGGCCCAGAAACAGGCCTCAAGGCAACCGGACGTGGTTGGACAGCAGGAGTCTGCACTTGAAGGTCATGGTTGAGAGTTATTCCCGTGCAACTGACCACATCCATTATAGGGAAGGCTCCATCACGTTACGTACCGTTCTTTCCACCGTGACCTTCGGGCGAAATTTCTTTGGTCTTCATATCAAGACCAGTTGTAGCTCCCCCAGGCATTGTTCAGTTTTTACCATATGGACTCGGGGAGCGGTTTTTCTCATCGGCTGCCGGGGCGCTGGGAGCCAGCTGGGCCACCCATAGCAGGTCTGTTTGTACGGTAGACATTCTTACCATCAATCCTGGCTCCGTTTCTCCAGTCCCAGTTTTCTTTTGGTCTTTTTAATTTACGTTCTCTTCATATTTTATGTATTGTAAACTGCCCTACAGATCTGGAACAGAGCCGAGTACAAACTGAAATCCGCAAAGAGTAAACATGGCTCTGTTTCAGAGGATGACCTTATTGCACAAGGACCATGTGTATTCATTCACCTTTCCCCAAACACGCATTCTGTGCGGAAAACAGGCAGGGTGCTGTGTTAGGCACGGGATTCAGAGTAAGATAGGCATGACCCCGCCCTTATACCTAGTCAGGAAAAGATACAAAATAAAGCCACAAATGGACTTAAGTACCTTAACAGGATAAAACAAGGACCTGATATGGAGAACCCCAGAGACTGGGGAGAATACTATGGTAACACTAACTTCTGAAGGACTGGGAGGCGAGCGACTACTGGGGTTTTGTGTTCTTAAGCAGGGGAAGACTTTTTAGTCCAAGCAGTGGAAACCAAATAGGCAACACCTTGAAACAAGGAAGAGTCTGCCATCTAAAGAAATGAGCTAAACTGAAGAAAGAACATAGGATGAGGGTAGACAGGAAGAGGTCAGATCACTAGAGGCCCCACAGACTAAGGTGAGGAGTATAGATTTTGTTTCCAGGGCAGTAAGAGCCCACTGAAGAATTTTAAGCTGGGGTCAGGCATCATCCCTTTTAAGGTTCAGGATCTCACTTTCTGATGCATGGAAACAGATTCCAAGAGGCAGGACAGGAGACAACGGTTACAACAGTCTAGGCCAAACATACAGGTGGCCTGGACCAGGTTGGTAGCAGTCAACAGAGCCCAAGTTTAGATATATTTGATAGGAAGAATCTAAAATCACTTCCGGATCAGTCTAGAGCAACTCATCAGGTATTGAGGTCACAAGTGAAGGCAGCAGTGTTTGTATCGAGAGGGACATGATCACCATGTCTATTTGGATGGATTATCTTCGAAATGTCTAAAAGACAACCAGTGGAGACCAAATGGACAACTGGATGGGTGAATTGCTGCGACTCAAAAAAAAAAAAAAAAAAAAAAGAAAGAAAGAAAGAGAAAAAGAAAAAAATTCCTCCAAAGACTCTCAGGGAAGTACTAGACTGTAGGCTCCACCAAAACAGAGTAAATCAGAAAAGGGGAAAACATGGGGTCCAGGAAACCCAGAATCTGACACAAGAGACCAAGGGGGACCTGGACACAGTAGACCACGACAGACAGAGTGAGTGAAGACCAAGAGAGTAGAGACCGACCGACCGACCGAGAGAGAGAGAGAGAGAATGAATATTCCCAGGCTGATAGTAAGGGAGATCTCAAAGCCACAGCAGGCTCAGCAAGAAACCAGTTCAGACCAGGGCAGGCCTCAAGCTCTGAAAGGAACTTCTCCAAGAAGTCTGAAATGACACAACGCTTAATAAGTTTAAATAGGATGGGAGGAAATTTATACAGATGAGGGTGCCTTGGGGGTTGGAGTCACAATTCTATTTTTGCAGCTAAAATTTTTTTTTTTTGAGCTACAGGAAAGGCAAAATACAGAGGGAAAGGAAAGGCACTCTGCATTCAGGACTTAGACATCAATAGCATTTCCACAATCACCCTGAAGACCATGAAAAACTGGTCTATCCCAAACCAGAAGTCCACTGGCTGCAAAGATGGGAAGTGTGTGGACGGTGGCTGAGGACAGCTGAAGTCTCTCCCACAGAAGGACTTTGTCAAGAGACGACGCCAGAAATTGACAAAAAGTTCTGAGTTACTTGGAGCTACAGACAAATCAAAAGAAGTTTTGAAAACCGGAATGTGGTGCTGGGGTGGGAGCAGAGGTCCCGGGAGGGGTCGAGGGCCTACCGTCTGTCTTCCCCGCTGTGGAGTCACTGGACCCTAAAACTCTAACTTAGATAATATTTCAAACTATGGTAGGACATTAACTAAACGCAAGTTATACTACTGATTTTCCTTTACTACGTAAAACATTGACCGTGCACACGAATAAGGCACCACATTAACAACAAAAGGACTGCAGCTGTGGGTACCTTTCAGTTAAGAATATCTAAGTTGCTTTTTGATATTAGTGAAGCTAATGCATTTTTGTGCATTAGTGAAGCTAATACAGTTTTGCTATGGGGAAATAGTCGCAAGTCCTGTCCACTTGGTTTAAAAGATCCTAAATATAAAACACAAGTACAAAAATAAATGAAATAGCATTTTTTTTGGAAAGAGAACGAGCAGGGGAGGGGCAGACTCGAGAGAGGGAGACAGAGAATCCTAAGCAGGCTCAGCACTGACAGCAGAGAGCTGGGGCTCAGACTCACAAACCATGAGATCATGACCTGAGCCAAAGTCAGACGCTCAACCGACTGAGCCACCCAGGCGCCCCAATGGAGAACCTTGTTACTGATATTGGTAGTGGAATCTATGGCAATTGAGTTTCCTACCATAGCATATTTCATATTTTCATCATTTAAAAAAATGCAGAGGGAAAATACGGCTGGCTTTTCACTTTCAAAAAGGAGGTAAATTCGTATCTTTTTTTCCTCTGTGATTATGATGCAAGTACCCTGAAAAGCCAAGGCTGTGGTTTAGAGTCGTTTGTCTAATTATACCCCCAGCCTGGTGAAAACGCTTACAGAAGGAACACAGGTTGAAATGCAGAGAGTCGTGCACAAGAAGATTAACAGAATCAAACTTCAAGCTAACGAGGAACTTGTCCACTTAATGTGGAGCTCTAGTGGGCTACCGTCTTCTTAAACCAGGATGGACTACCCACGCAGAAGGGGGTTAAGAATATCTGTACCCCAATGTTCACAGTAGTGCTACCATGGATAAAGAGGTGGTGTATATACACAATGGGCTATTAGCCATCAAAAAGAACGAAATCTTGCCACATGCAAACACATGGATGGAACTAGAGTGAATTATGCTAAGTGAAATTAAAGAATTATCACATGATTTCAATATGTGGAATTTAAGAAAACATATGGACAGAGAGGAAGGAAAGGAAAAATAAGATAAAAAGAGGGGCAAACTAGAAGAGACTCTTCTATATAGAGAATAAACTGAGGGTTGCAGGAGGGGTGTTGGGGGGGGATGGGCTAAATGGGTGATGGGCATTACGGAGGGCACTTGTTAAATTACACTATATTATGTTCACTAACTTGGATTTAATTTAAAAAAATTAATTTTTCCCTGTAAAAAAGAAATCTGATAATCATCTGGGTAATTCAAGAGATGCCACATTCTCTTACGTGGGTAATCTGGCGGAAAACGAAATTCTCGGTCTAAAGCATGTAGCTGCCTTGTTTCACCACGTTCCCTCCTCCCTGGGCAGCTTTAAACACAGCCAAATATGGAACCAGAAGCAGAGCAGAATGGAGACACGGGCAGCGTGGCCGCAGGCCAATTAGCGCTCACGGTCCTCACAAGGACCCCTCGATAAGTAAACTCAAAAGGACACGCATCGAAACAAATTCGTAATAAAAGTTTCTGTAAACAGAACACACGCACATTGAGCCCAGTATGTTAGGATAAAAAGAGGTGAAGGACGTTTTATGGGGAAGCCTTCCCATCTGAGGTCCCACTTTGTTAACAGGAGTCTGCCCGAGTGCAACAACGTCTCCCTTCTGGAAAGGAGGGGGTCACGAGGAGGTTTCTGCCCTACGTGGGGAAGCGCATACTTCGCCCGCCTTAGCCTGCTCTGTGGGACTGGAGGTCTTGAAAGCAAGCAGACAGAAGCCAGCCGGTAGGGTGGGGTGTGACGGGAAGGGATGGCCTCAGACACTTCTGCAGAAGATGGGCTCCTGTGCTCACAGCCAAGAGAAGGTTTGCTTTCACGAGTATACACCCGGGGAGTAAAAAGACAGTCTCCTCTTTCGTGACGGGGCAACGGCAACTACCGAAGGCACTCGAGACACTCCGTGCGCAGCTCACGGATGGCGATCCCGTTTTTAAGGCGGATTAGAGAGAAGCATCCAGAACACTCCATAGCGTCCTCGCCCTTAAGATGTTCTTTAGGTCAAGCAGATCCCCCCGGGCTGTAAACTAAGCCCATTTCCGTTTGTTCTGCGCTCTGTGGAGTGCTCAGTCTCAGATGACCAGACCTGGAAGGAACTCAGTCAAAGCCCCAAGCTCCCACAACGGAGGATCAGAGGGTCAGCCCTAGAGGCTCACGGGGACCGGCACCCACAGCTCTAGGAGGGCAGTGACAGGTCGTCCAGGTTCCAGCCCAGAGTACGCTCTAGCGGTACTAGGTTATCTGCTCCTTCCGATTCATTTCGGGAAAACTTGATCTACTTGAAATTCGCATCCTAAGTTTAAAACCTGAACCCAAGGCCTCGGGGAGGGCCCCTTGGCACTCACTTGCCTTACAAGGAGGCTCCCCAGCGAGGAGCTGAATAAGGTGCATCCAGACAATGAAATACTATGCTGTAAAAGTGAGTTAGCGCCCTAGGTGATAAGAGGGGCTCCTCACCAATTATGGGGGGAAGCAATTCTAGAACAAGCCCATTTCCATAAGAGGCAAACTACAAATATTGTCACACCAGCACAGAGAAGAGCGAGACACACACTCTGGTCCCCTGGCAGTCACTACCCTGGAGAGGGAATTAGGGAGCACCCACGGTGAGAAGTCCCACATCACTAGGATGTACAACGTGCACAGAGCAAGCATTGCGATTAAGAAGGGAAGATTTCCTCTTTTGCGTGTCCCTTTCCCTGCAGGAGCTTCAAAGCAGGGTTCCCTTTACCTGTTTTTCTACAAGAAGCATCTTCCCCTCATCATTATGGCAATTTCCTTTTGCAGCATCCTTAGAAGTGGGGACGAAACCCCCATCCCTTCAGGACACAGAGTGTCACCGTGGCCTTGGGAGCACCGAGGGCTGCACAGAATGACTGCAGAGATCGCATCAGATACACAGACCGAACGTGTCAGCACAATCCAACCACCGAGCTGTAGATAAGCGACAGGTTAAGTACACATCCCAAGACGATGCAATCATTTGAAAGGGACGGGGGAAACGGGCTCTTAAGAACAGCCAAGAGCAGATTCACTGAAGACTTCAGACTTGGTGGGGCAGCTTGAACAGAGCCCAATGGCTAAGAGCTATGAGGGTGGAGGAGGGGAAGTCTACACTGGAGATGTACCATGAGCCACCCCCCACCCCCCTCACGGCCCACAAGTGGCTCCAGGTGTAACAAGACCTCCTCCTCCTGCCCTGGACAGCAGGTGGCAGCTAGACTGCCAGAGCCTCCCAGGCTAGGCACCTCCAGCCCCGAGCAGCCTTTGTTAGTGACCTCAACGTGCCCTCCGCAAATAATTTTCATCTGTGCTGCAACCCGAAAACATGGTTCCCAAACACTAGGGGTCTCTGGGAAAAGACTTGAAAGACCGTGTTGGGGGTGGGGGCAGAGTGCTGAGGAAGTTGTCAGGATCCTTTCATGCCTGGAGATTTTAAATATCCGTTCCGATCACATCCTCTCTAATAGGGTGCCACACAGTATGCTGTCAGACTCTGAAAGTGGATTTCAAACTCTGAGGTCATTTATGCACCACTTTACTTCCCAGCCTCCAATTCAAGGAAAGCCCTCTTTAAAGAGCCTCGGGAGCATATCCATCCAGGAAATGCAATTTCATTTCCTTTCTTGGTTTATAGTAATTTCTATTTCTAGGATTTAATCAACATGATTGCTGTTACTCAAAAAAAAAAAAAAAAAGCAATTTTTTGCACATAGCCATGCATTCTATGTAGACCTATTTGGGGACTGCCTGGCTTAAGGCCATATGGTAAATATGGGGCTCGGGTGATAACCATACAAACTAGAGCATGTTGTTTTGTGTTCAAGTTAATTGCAAACCTACAAAAAGCCTCATGTTTGCTAGGGATGGAGAGGTTCTTTCGGTGCTCAGAACACTGAAGAAAAACCTAAAGATGGAACGGGAAGAGACTGACGGCACACAGATTTCCTATCACACCATGTGGAAAAAAACGGTGCTTGCGTTTGATGCTTGCAAGGAAAGAAAAACACAGCTTGACATTGAAAAGCTTTCATTTATAATACGCTGAGCCATGTTTATATCTTGGGAGAAGGTTCATGCAGTGCAGCAACAAAGCAAAATGTTTTGTTTTTTTTTTTTTAAAAAGCACCAGAGGTCACTAAGTAGCTCCAAACACCAAGCTGCGAGCCTTCAAGAGGGAAAGAGCAAGCGGTGGGGTCTGCACAAGAGACTTCGAGGTGCTCAGCTTCAGAAACGCAGACGAGCTCAGGAAGACCAGTCTTACCCTCCCTGACTCACCTGCACCCACACCATTGCTCCCCCAGCTGCCCTCGAATCACCACCACCCCCCCGACCCAGGAGTGGAAAGGAGATGTAGGGAGAAAGACTGGGACCTAACAGACAAGGGATGAGGACACCAGGCTGATAGATGGTCCACCGACACAAACTGTAAATTCCCCCATTGAGGGGCACGGACCTGCAAGGAAAGACAGGAGGACCCAGCTCCAGAAATAACCGTTTATCTTCTGGCAAAGAGCCAAGCTGCACACTACTCCCTTTTGTCCTTTGCTCCAAGGTTTTCAGCTTTGGCTACAAGTTGGAATCACGCACGGAGCTTTGAAATTCCCTGGTACCAGGTACGCCCACCCCCAGAGTTTCCGACGTACCTGGGTCTAGCATGCTATGTAGACACTAGGGTGTTTTTTTTTTTTTCCCGAACACTCACAAAGGGATTCCAATGTGCAGCCCAGGTTATGAATCCCTGCCCGTGGCTCTACATCAGAAGCAAAGAGGAGCCACAGGAGAGCGAGCAAACCCTCAAACAACGGATCAGGACCATGCGTCTCAACATAACATGCGTAGGAAATGCCTGAGGACCTTGTCTAGATGCAAGATTCTGTTTAAGATCTGGAGTGGGGCCTCAGCACCTTCAGTTCCGATGCCTCTACATAAGGGTCAGAACAGTCTACGGCCTCCATCTGATGTCCACCTAGAGAGGTTCCAAAGAAGTGAACGTTACAAATAACATTGTGGTTTATGCGATTTTCGATAGTTTAAGCCTTTTCTTTCTTCAGTGGCACTGAAGGCCCTTAGCTGCATTCGATCACTCAGGATCACCAGGGCGGACAGGGCCACTCGTGGGAATTACAGTACGTACATAAAACATCCCCCCCCCCCCCCCACGGCCCAGTGTGTGCTGTGTTTTATTGGGAGGGCAGGTTACAGGGCTGTATCGTGGCCTCCCCAAAGCTGAAGTCTGAATGAACTCCAGTCCCTCAGGGTGGGACTGCATTTAGAGATAGGAGCTTTGAAAAGCTCACGACTTAAAATGAGGTCATTAAGAGGGGCCTGACCCGATATGAAGTGCTGTCCTTACAAGAGAGGATCTGGTGAAGACGCCAGGAGGCAGCAACGGTCTGCAAGCCAAGGAGACGCTTGGAAAGGGATCAGTTCTATCAACACCTTCAGCTCAGACTTCTGGCCTCTGAAATTGTGAGAATGGGGTTTCTGTTAATGCCACCTGAGCCTAGGTCATTTGGGCAGGCCTAGCAAATGGACATGGGGGGGGGGGGGCGCTTGGGTTGTTGGGTCTACTTTTGAGAATCTGTCTTAAACTTTCAGCCATTCCTGTGGAATAGACATTCCTGTCTCTAGCACTTCCTCTCCCCTCTAAATGCCACTTTTTGGTTTGTGGTTGGCAGGAGGAAAGCAAGGTAACCAGAAGATCAGGCCCTTAGGAAGAACTGTGGGTAAGAACATAGGTTCTGGAGTCAGACGGTTTGTCTTAGAAGCCGGGCTCTGCCACGCACCTGCTCTGGGACCTTGAGCAGGAACGGGCACGCAGACTCACAAGGAAAGCAGCCACCCCACTCGTCGCTGTGGTTTTGGTTTTGGCATCCGAACTCCCTCCGTCGTCTCCTTTTCCAGCTGCGTTCTGAATAGAAACTCGTGCCCGGGGCACCCGGGTGGCTCAGGCACCAGACCCTTGATTTCGGCTCAGGTCATGATCCCAGGGTCATGGGATCGAGTCCGTGTCGGGCTCTGCACTCACAGCATGGACCCTGCTTGGGATTCTCTGTCCCTCTCCGGCTTGTATCCTCACTCTCAAACAAACAAAAAAAAAAAAATTAAAAAGAAAAAGAAACCGATGCCTGTAGTAACCTCCACAGAAGTGCAGGGTTCCTGTATAAAACTTCTTTCCCTGTGTCTGCCCAGCTAGGCCAGAAGGTACAAGAGGTCTAGAAAACAAATTAGTATTAAATTCAATTTTTACAGACTTGCGAAAAAAAAAGTCCTTCAAATTTTCCTCAGAGACAGAATCTCACCGACATTGTGTTCTACATTCTTCTAACCTTTCAGGGACTACCAGAACTCAATTCCAGTGCCATTTTTTGGAACGTCCTTGCCTGCAAAGAAGGTCTTTGTGGATTCCTAAGGAAGGCAACCTCTGCCCGGCCATGCAACTTTTCCACCACAAAAATCATGAGCTGTGTCAGTACAGACACCTCCCAGACGAAACCTGGGCCCGTTCATGACAGCAACGCCCAGTGACATCAAAGCAAGGCAGGGGGGCGCCAAGGTGCCCCATCTGCACCACCATTTAGCCTGCCTCATCTCCACAGCAACAGTGCTGGCTGGGCACACACCACGGGTCGCAAAAATTCCAAGTGTTGATTTGTCACGCTTCCCACACTCTTTTCACCTCCGTTTACTTGAATCCATGAAAATGGCAGTTACCAAGGTCAGAAGCTCCCACGTGACTTTAAGCATTTTCTCCAACTTTACCTCCAGAGGATGCTCTCTATTCCCTAGCAAGTTTTTGTACCTTTTTTCCTCTTTGCCACGCCCCCATGGCATTCCTCTTAATAGGTCAGGTTGTGAGTCCAACCTTCCCCTTCCCTTTCCCCAAAAGGCCATTAGATTTGGCTTCCCCCCCTCAGACTATGGCTTCTAAATAGTGCTTTCCTTCACTTCCCTCACATGCTCAGTGTCAGAAGGCATCGCTAAGAAGTCTTTGTGATCTTTACAGAACAAAAGAGTTGACGTTTTTAAAAGGCACTTCAGACTTTAAATTCAAAGGTTTAACGGCAGACACTGTGCTTAGTGGAATGGAGGAACAGACGACTTCTTAGCCACAGAAGGAAAAACGTAATGTTGCAACTCTGATTTAGAGTACCACCCCCTCCCCCCCACATTGAAAGGGTTTTGACGCATGTTCCTCAAGTAGGTACTATCATTTGATTTTTGAAGGCAATGTTTCCCATGGTAGAAATTCAAAACAAATTCACAGAGCAGTGGCTTGGAGTCAACACGACATGGGATCATCAATGCGCAAAGTCAGGAATTAAAGTATGGGGTTAGGGGTGGGGGAGGGGAAGATCAGCCTTGGCAAGCCATGGACTACTCAACTAGCACAGGAAGCCGGGTCTTGAGAACACGCACAAAAGCAGAAATTAGTACTCCACTACCCGCAATAAGGTCAGCTTTACAACACTGACAAGTTACATCCATTCATGGTATCTGGGGAGGAGGACTTGGGGCAGGGGTGGCGGGGGGTGGACAGAGCTCCAGCTTCCTGGAGATCAGGAAACCAAGTCACAAAGATGCACAGGTCAGGAGACCCAAATACAGTAAGGGAACAGAAAAGCAAGGACCTGAAGACAAAGCTGGCCAAAGGTCCCTAAAGTCACCTTCTTGAGACACTTCCATCTGTGGACAAGGTTCCAGATGGAGGACCCCACTCCCAGACCTCGTGTGAAGATGGCTGTGGAAGCTGACCAACTTTCTAGAGAGAGCCAGATGGTAAAGATCGGAGGCTTAGGGGACCAAGTGAGGTCTCTTGCATTTTTTTTTTTTTTTAACTCTTTCAAGACCTACAAAGCATTCTTAGGCCAGAAGTTGTGGAAAACGTGCCTTGTGCCCTACTTCGCCGATTCCTGCCCTATACCCAACTCCCAGAGCCATGTCCCAGAGCAGAGAAACCTCTCCTGGCCTCCTGCGGGCTCTCTACCAGCCACTGCTGTGCTGACAACTGCCATCACCATTCCCCAGAAGCGGGGGGGGGGGGGGGGGGGGGGCGCCCCCCGGGGGGTGGCTCACCAGAGTGGGGCAAACACAGGACGGCCCACAGACACAGCCAAGAAAGAAAGGTTGAGACCAGAGGTAAAGGCAGAGAACAGATGCAGTCCAGGTTTCCTGAAATCCCGAAGGGTAGGGAAAAATGATCTCGTCCCTGCTCTGCCAGACAGAACGAGGCAGTCTATTCACACCTCCAAGCTCCCACACACACTTTGGACTTGAAGCCAGAAAGAGGTGCTCTGCTCAAAGGGGGTTAAATGTGTAGACCTCGCACCCCACTCTCCCCTCTCCTCCCCAGAATGGAAATCGTCCAGGAAGTTCAGCTTACGACTACAGTGAACCAGGATGGGTTAGGACAACGAAGGAATGCGGAGGGACATTCCTCCTCACAACTGTCTGCCTCAAGTTACCGTTGGCAAACAGGAGGGTGGTGAGAGCCGAGGCGAACTGGTTGTTCCCAGCGGGCCCGTTCTGATGCTGGCATCCACCTGACAGGGCAAAGAGCCAGAGAATTCAGTTCTTTAATACCTTCCCATCCCAGTGATTCTTGGGAGAGACTGGAGGCACACGCTAACGTCTAACACCCCTGCAGAACTCTGGTTACCACCAGCCTTGGATTCTCAGGTTCCTGCTTGGCAGGGTTCTTGGGCTGAAAGGATACAGGTGGGCCCCTGGAATTTGCAAGCTCGTAGGCCCCCCAGATGTCACCTTAATCAGATGTGCGCCAAAAACAGCCCCAAAGACCTCGGACTCGAAATGCCTTTACTGAAAGAGAAATGGAATTAAAATCCCTAAGTCCTAGGAGGGTAGAGGTGCTTTTTTTTCCTGCCTTTTACACACACACACACACACACACACACACACACACACACACACACACGGAGGCCCCAGCAGTGTGCTTGGCACATAGGGACTCAAGCATTTGCTGAATAAATGAACCAAAATCGTTGGTAAAACTTTACAACTGCCCCACGGCTTCGTGGAAAAGAACGTAGCTTGAGAAACCCACGGATGTTGTAGTTGTGTATGTTTTCATCCCCAAAGAAAAGCAATCAACAGAGCAGAGATCTCTGTTCTCCAGACAATCAACGGCACTCCAAAGGCAAGACGCATTAACTCACAAAAGCAGGGAGGGTCCCGCTGGGCAGGCGGTGGTAGGTTTGGGGAAGCTGAACTCACTGACACGGAAAAGACTGATTGAAATGCAAACTTTCTTCTGAGCAGATAGAGTATTCTGGAATAAAGAGCGCCTTTGCTTTTTCCGGGTGCACCCACGCAGCTTCACTCAGATGAAGTTAATGTAGGAAGTCAGGCATCAATGACTTCAGGGACAATGAGCACGGCCAATGGAGCCATCTCAAAGGGCACCCCAGGGAAAGCACAGCCTTTTGTGGTGAATTCAATGCTTGGTTGTTTCCTAGCACTTTGTGTCGTTCCTCTGAGAAGGAGTGAAAAGTGATACAGGCCCCTGCCTTGGCCGATACCTTCCCCCCCCTCCCTGCCTCCCACACGGGTCCTTCCGCGGAGGATAAACGTGGAAGGGAGCAGGATCCCCCGTAAAAACGCAACCCCCGACTTCAAAGCCAGGGTCTATGGGACAGTTAACTACAGGCAGGAACACCCACGTTCTCTCCAGGTGCTACGGGAAGCACCAAGTGCATGGCATTAGTTGTAACTTCCAGACTCAGCACCTGTAACACGGCACTGGTTGAAACGGGTCAAGCCAAGAACCAACGAAAGGCATGACGGCATCTCAGCAGTGCAGGAAATCCAGTTTCTAAAAAAAAAAAAAAGAAAACAAAGCAGCTTCCTGTCCCTCAGGCTAGAAAAGGAGGCATACCTGGATAGAATAGCAACGTGAGTTCTAGAAAGGCTAAGTCAACTTCCGTTTGCTTGTCACGTTCAGTCACTTGACAAGGTACAGGACACTGTCCAGGCAGGAGAGTAGCCTCTGACGACACGGTCGCAGACCAGGGGACAGACACTCCAATACCCTTGTGAGGGCACCATCCAGTGACAAAGAGGGTCTAACACGGGGAAACCGAGGCTGCCTGCAATGTGCTTGTGATTTAATCAGTTCCGCACAAAGCTGTCTCTACCTGTGTCCTGCTCTTTTCATAGTACGTCCTCACTTTTAGATGGCTGGTCACAAGGATACAAACGCTTTCTGAACAAGGGACAGCATACCCCGAGAGAACAATTAGTCGCGGTGTGGCCACCTAGTGCCTGTTCTGAGCTATGCTGGCCACAGAACAGAGGCACAGAAGGGAGACGAGCAGGCTGGGAACTGGAAGGTTTGTTTCCTAGTCTTCCGGTCACCACCAAGAACACCCTTGATGACTCCAGACGAGGCACAAGCCTTTAAGATTCTTTAAAGGGAGCTAACTAGGCCTCCCACCCACTCATCACGCAAGTAGGGTACCTTACATAGTCAGGAAGAAGCAAAGACCCACTCTCCGTGACTTTTCCCAAGGCACTGGATTTCTGACCTATCCCCACATTTGGCAAGCCATCTAAAAACTGCTGTGCCCGGGGGTATACACTCTTTCCGGACATGGTCTGAGTTTTTTCTTCCCAAAAACTGCCACCATCCTGTCCAAGACTTAGTGTCCAATCAGCATCTACCACGTACACTCGATATGCCAAACATAATTCAGTAGTGATAAGGGGTAATCGTTAAATACATACATCAGCTCATTCGATCTTCAGGGTAACCCTGTACCTCCCGTACTAAGAATCTTCATTTTAGAAAGGAGACCATTAAAGCAGGTTAAACTGTTCAAGGTCACAATCAAGCTGGGATTCAAACCGGGACAGTTCCTGTTACTGCGGTTTTGACCTTCATGTCCTCCGTAGGAGCTCTGTGACCAGATCGTGCACTCTACAGTCTTTCCTTCAGTGTAGCCTCAGCTAGAGTCGTCAGCCTAGCAGCACGGCTCTAAGGGACTTTGCTGTCCTCCAAGTCTCAAACACACTTGCATAACTATCCCCTTAACTTCGACCTCTTAACAGGATTTGGCAATGCACACATTACGGAAAGGTGGGAGTTTTTGCATCCCTAAGTCATGATCTCCCACCGGACGGACCCCAAAAGCAGTACCTAAGGAGACTCTACAGAAAGACCTACCACGGAGGGGCAGCTACGGGCCTCGGAGGTCCAGGAATCACAAAACAGTCACACCTAATGCAAATTAAGCACCTAACATAGTGTTAGTTTTCTCGTGCCCAGAAAACCATTCCTGGCTGCTTCGAATCTCTTCCCCATCCCGGGTAGTTACAGTTTGAACTGTAGGACGTTGAACTGGATCTATCCTCATGGTTTCAAAGGCCTCGGTCGAAAAATCAGGTCTATAAATGGAGATCAGAGACAGTAGCTTATTCTTTTATGTGCATTTTGTAAGGCTATCTTAAGGTGCTAACAGATTCTCAATGGGTGAGAAATTATGTTTATCAGACACAGCCTCAAAAATCGGATTTTCTGGACCTTTCCTACACCACGGATTTTCATCTTCCAGGAGGCTTTAACTTGTCATTTTTATGGATAGACCCAACAAACAAAAGGTAAACAAACGTTTTGTTCAAAGCTACACGGTTGGGAAAGTCAACTTGTGGGAAAACTTTTAACAGCCACAGGAGGGTAACACCATGATAAAAGCATGCGCTTGGTTTCGCTAAACAGTCTGAGGGAAGAGGTCAGAGGGTATACTCCTTTACCAGTAGTTAAATCACGCTGCACCAGAGAAGTCTGAACAACCCAACCTGCACTCTACATGAGGCAGTTACCAGCATTCACTCGAGTGTTTGAACTTGGGGGCACTGGGCACAATGCACATTGGGGTGGAGAGTCTCCACAGACAGACCCTGTGGATAAGAGGAAACCCTTCAAGGAAGGAAAGCTGTATACATATGAACCAATTTTGGGTAGGACAAGGTCGTATGAAGTCCATTGTCTAAGACCGATCTCAAAGGCAGGGCTAATTCCAAAAAGAGCCACGGGGCGGGGGGGGGGGGGCCACGTGTCTTTTATCAGGGTCTTCTGAATGCACAGCCACCTGAATTTATAGTCTTAGATCCCAGAAAATTCTGCCTCCTAAGATACGCCCGGGATGATGAAAGGGCCTGGGCCCAGACTTTGAAGTCAGACAAGCCTGGGTTTGGATCTCGGCTCCCACGTGTATTAACTTGGCGACCCCAACCGAGTTTACTTAATCCTGGAGGCTTGGTTCCTCCCCCTGTAAAACTGAACCACCAATGCAGGCAGCCCGGTGGATTAGATGTGCATGTGACCTGCACAGAACAGGGCTGAGTACAAAGTCCTCAAAGTTGTCATTTAACAGAAGACAGACATGGAAAGGTACTGCTGAGATGAAACCGTGTAACCCAAGTGGGCACAGGTGGCAGGAAAGGGGTCCAGAATGAACATTCTGAGCCCATCTTTTATTCTCTAGATCATTTAGGGTTCCATTTACTTTTGAGTAACAGATCCAATACTAAAATGAACATGGCAGAAGGGAGTAAAATCCTCCGTTCCTCTCCCTCACCGAAGTCACATAAAATCATTTAACAAGTTCAGCAGGGACTTCTACAGTTCATCAGTGCTAAAAACTGAGGACAAGCGGTAACGAGTGGGGACCATCCATCTGCATTCCCTAAATGGCAACTCCACTACTGTACTGAAGCTTAATCCAGGGTCAGCCAAGATGTGAAGAGTCTTGTTTCCCGGAAGGATGGTCCTTTCAGTGTTCGGTTAACGTGGTAGGAGGGACAAGGTGTGCACCTGCAGAAGCCTCTGTGCTCCTCGAAGGCTCGGTCTAAGTGGGTTTGCAGCGACCAGGTTGAAGACCGTGGTTCCTAGAGAAGGGCTTCACCTTTAACGTAATTGCGCTAACAGGCTCTGATTTGGGAGGTCAGGGGCAGGCCTCGAGACTAACAAGCTCCTAGAGGATGCTGGTTTGCAGATCACTTGGGGTAGCAAGGGTCTACGGGGCTCGGCCCATCAATTCACAACCCAAGCACAATACTCCTGCAGCCGTGGGGTTCAAAAGCAAACAGGGGCAGCAGTTGCCAACCTTGGACTTTACTCCCCTGACTTCGCGATTTCCTAGTCCAAAGCTAACGGAGTATACACAAAACTCTCGAATTCCATAAAACCAGAAAACAGGCACAGGGACCATTAACCCCACTTTCCCCCCACTAAAAACCCCCTCCTCCCCATTCCATTCACCACCCCCCTTCAGAACAAAGCTCCTTACTTTGTGATAGAGATAATTTGTTAACCCTTGAGTGTTTTAACAGCTATCCAAAGGAACAGCTTGTCAAGACATGGATAGGGTCTCGAGTTTGTGTAGAAGAAAGCCACGGTTTTTAAACATCTGGGGAAAATGACGGTAACAGCGTAATGAAGTCAACTTAAGACCCCTATCAGGGCACCAGTGGTTTCTGAAAGTTAGACATGCATTCTGCAAAGGCCACTGCTTTATGTGCAGTCTGACCTCCAGGGACCGAACAAATGAGTGAACCATCTCAGGGACACTTTCCTCGTTAAGTTAGAGGCTTCGTGCTGTATTGATAGGAAAACCACATGTCCTAGTACTGCGGTCACGTGGAGGACACAGCGATCCTGTGCCCACACCCTCTCATCTCACCAACTGGGTGACCTTGCTTACGCAGTTAACCTCTTCTAGCCTTTACACCTGCAAACTGAACGGACTCACCCGCCCCCCAACCCCATGTGTTCAGTGTTGACTACTCACGTCCTGGAGACCACCCTTCCCAAGCCCAAGGAGTATGGACTCGCTTAAATGATAGTCCGCTGCCAGTGGCAGATTTTAGAGCACAGTACATAATGTAACTGATTACCAGCTTTTAGAGCATTTAACTTGCCAGCCCTGGAAACACATGCAAGCTTTTGAGCATGTGAAGTAAGGTTTCTACAGCTGAAAACATGGTAATGCTGTAAAACAGATGAACCCAAGAGTAAAGCTTTCTTCCAAATTCACTTGGGGGGACTTCCAGATTATCTTGTAGGAGTTATCCTGGCACCCCAGAGTGTAGGACCACACCCCCTGAAGACAGTGTGGCACGGGTGTGAGATTCCCATCTCGCACAGTACTTTTAAAAGGCAACTTGTGTTCATGGGTACGTGTTTCCCATCCAGGGAAAGCACGGAAACAAGCCAGGAACTCCAAGGTGAAAACAAACGGACCCTCACCTCTGAGGTAGCAAGCAGGGAATAGGGATTCTTTCCTTTTGTTACTGAGAACCACCTGGGAAGTACTTCCCAATTTATAGACCCCCGAACCAGGGGTAATTTTAACAGGCATCCAGGTCATCTGTGGACTGCATTTTCAGGAAATCCTCTCCTTGTGGCTCAATCTCGACGTTGTTTTCGCTCAACACAACTACGTCCACAGCCCGCAAACCTCCCCCCACCCTTTTGCCCAGAGACCGTGACAGTGTCACAAGGCCCCGGTAATTGTCAACGTTTCTAAACAAAACGCAAACGCCACCAGCCGTGTTTGCTGTGGCACACGGTTTGATACCCACTGTCCGATCCCCTTTCCTTAGAAGCTTCCAGCCTCCTCTTCTCAGATGGCCACCACGCAAGGTATTCCGGGAAGCGGTAAACAGCTCGGGGTCTCAGGTGCACTTAGGTGCAAGCCCCAGGTTCACACTCGGTCGCCCGTCATTGCTTTAGCCCCAAAACCGCACCAGAAGGGTTGCGCCCAAGAACTCCCCGAGCACGTCCGGCGCAGAGCGAGCGCGTCTCCAAACCCCTCCCCTGCGGAGCCGCCTTTCCAAGCAGCCAGGCAGGGTGCGCCCTGGCGGACTCGGCAAAGCCCCAGGGCTTACCTGAAACACGTGGTGAGCTCACCCGAAGACTTCAGACACGGGTATTTCGTCGTGGCGATCTTGTTTTCCGAGCAGATCTCCCTAAGGAGAAAAGGTCGAGGGGCAACTTCGCTCGCTGGCCACGGGAGAGGGGAGGGGCAGGGTGCGCGAGGGTGGCAGGGAGCGGCGTCCCAGAGCGCGGACGCGCAGTGGCCTCGGGGGCTGGGCCTGGCGGGGGGGGGGGGTCCCCGCGCGCGAACCGAGCCCCCAGGACGGCGGTAACAGGGAACACCGACCCACTGATGAGGGGACCCCGGGCGGGGAGCCGAGTTCTATGCCGCCTGGGAGAGCCGAGCACCCAGCCGGCGGAGCGAGGGCATGCGGGTGCCTGGGAGAACCGGGGGGGTACCGCCCGCACCCCGAGAGCCGGGCGCCCACCAAGCCGGGGCTGGCAGCGCTTACCTGTCGCCGTCCTCGGGTTCCTCTCGGTAGCTCCACGTGTGTCCCAGCGCCAGGAGCAGCAGCAGCGGACCCAGGCTCCTGCCCAGCTGCCCCCTCGCCACTCCTCCCCGACTCGGAGGTGGCGGCACCATCAGGGAAGCTCCCGGCCTCTTCCCGGCGGCGCCGGAGCTCTCTCCCCGCCTGCGCCCGGCTCGTCCGCGGCCGCCGCCTTCCCTCTCCCCGGCAGGGGGCGTCGGAGAACAGGGGCGTCTGCGCCACCTGCGCGAGGCACAGGGCTGGGGGCGTCGCGGGGCCTGGGGTCAGGGCCAGGAGCCGGGTGCTGGGTGCAAATTCCGCGGAGGGGCGGGTGGAGGGGTCGTCTGCGGTGCACGGCCGGCGCGAGGGTCGCGGGGCCTAAGCCGGCTCGCCCGGGAGGTTCACTCCGGATCCACAGACTCACCGGACTCGACTTTGGGCTGCGCCCTCGCCGCTCTCCTCTTCCTGGGCTGGGAGGGAAGGGCAGGGCGCGCAGAGCCGGCGGCTGTGTGCATCTCGCTCCAGGGTCGCTCGACCGCGAGGAGGAGGAGGAGGAGGAGGAGGAGGAGGAGGAGGAGGAGGAGGAG